>NC_042631.1:24723589-25079422 GCF_901001135.1 Rhinatrema bivittatum
GCGCTCCGCCGGAGGTTTGGGCCTTCTCGGCCGCATGGCAGCGGCGTCTCCCTCGTGGAGACGCCGTCGATGCCGATTCTGACTCCTCCCCCCGGCCGGGTACGCGCACGCGCGCGCGAAGGGACGGCTCTTGTAGGTCCAGCACCCGGAAGTGCTGAACCGCCCCTTTGCTGACGACAGAGCCTGGCTGAGTATATAAGGCAGCTTCAGTCTCTCCTGCCTTGCCTTGCAACGAGGTCGCTCCTGTGAGTACTTAGTTGCTTCCCTGGATCCAGCTTGCTCCGATCCTGCCTGTTCCGGTCCTTGTTCCTGTGTTTCCAGCTGGGCTCCGTTCCTGCTTGTTCCTGTCTGTGGTTCCTGCCTTGCTCCGTTCCTGCTTGTTCCTGCCTGTGGTTCCTGCCTTGCTCCGTTCCTGCTGGTTCCAGTTCCCGCTCCAGTGAATCCACTCCTGCTTTTCAACTTCTCGTCTTCTGCCAGCCTTGACCACTGGACTTCTGCTTGACTCTTCTCGTCTTCCGCCAGCCTTGACCGTTGGACTTCTGCTTGACTCTTCTCGTCTTCCGCCAGCCTCGACCATTGGACTTCCGCTTGACTCTTCTCGTCTTCTGCCAGCCCTGATCACCAGACCTCCTAAGTCCCAGCGATCCGGACCCCTACGGGCTCCTCCTGGGGGGGTCTCGGGTTTCCAGGGCGAACGCTCCTACATCCACGCCAGATCCGTGCCGCCTCCCGGCTCCTTTTCCACCGTCTGGACTCCGCTGTTCAGACAGCCGGGCCAAGGGTCCACTAAACAGACTTTCTCACAACACACACATCATTCAACAACACAGCTTTGGCTGATAACCAAATGTGATACTGTAGTCCAAAAACTTATATCAATTTTTAATAGATAGAGGACAGACTCAATCTCCTATGAAAAATGTCATAATACCAGAGTTTCCCATTCCATATTCATATTCAATTTCAACAGAGATATATATATATATATATTCAATCTGAAAATCCAGCATTATTCTCTTTCAGCAAATTGTCAATATCACCTCCTTAATGATTGATCATTACTTGATCAATCACAAACCATATTAAGTCTTCAAAGTTATGATTTTTTTCAGTAAAAGTGTATCACTAGTGGGGCTGATACCTTCCCAACCCATGTACAGTTTGGATATTCAATAAGCTGGGCTTTAACTATGCCTTTTGCTTTGCCCACATAAAGTAGTGTACATGGGTGTTGCATCACATAGATGATCTATCGCAACAAGTAGTTTGCACCATGCTTTAAAGTGTATGCATATTTAATGGATGGATGAACAAACGAGGGCACGTCTAATATCCTCCACATCCTGCATGTTCACCCAGATTGGCCTGCTGTGCATTGACTCAGGTATAAAATCTGCAGATACCACCATATCCCAAATATTCTGACCTTGGGTATATGCAATAAGTGGAATATGTTTCAAACAGGAAAGCAAACAAAGAAAACTGGAATATACACGTCAGTCTATCTTCCCTCTTTTTTTTTTTTTTTTATTATTATGGTGTCCAAGCAACTGGAATCTATCAGAAAAAAGGGCACATTTGTATGCTGTTCAGACTACCAATCTTGGATAACCCCTATTTAAAAAGCTTTCTTGCATCTCAGCAGCCTTTTGTTTGAACTTCATCATAGACAAACACAGTCATCACAGTCTGAAGAACTGACAGACAGAAAGAGCTCATTTTAGCGTGGTGGGACGGCAGCTACTGTAATGCAAGAGGCTATGGTGGTCAGTTTCCTTTCTGTAGAGCGTAGTATTGAAATCGTTATCTATATGTTCAATATGAATGTCAAGAAAGGCAATCTTCTGTTTGTCTGACAGTAAAGTGAAACGTAAGTTCGTGCCATACTGATTACTCCAGTACTGAAAGGCACATAATTGTTCATCTGTGCTAGTTAAAATCATGAAAACGTTGTCGATTATATCATTTTCACAGAAAATAGAAGAGCTAAATGGGGAAAAATTCCAAAAGTTGCAGTTCAAAGTTTAAAACATATAGATTTGTGACATCTGGGGCCATGGTTGCTCCCATGGCAATTTGTTTGCACTGGACATAAAATTTACCTGCAAAACTAATACAGCTAACTTCCTAATGTATAATATGGGAATATGATTATACAATAAATGTGACAATGATTTGTAGATGACATCATTGTGGGACATTAGTATATAATGCTTCCATGTCAACAGTTACCAACACAATATTCAAAATCTGGATTATGTGCATAGAATCTCTGATGTATAGTTTCATCCTTGGGATATATTAGTATACTTATATTAATTGTAAATTCTTACCAATGTAATTAAAATCAAATTATTAAAATACAGAAACTTCCATACACCCTGTAAAATCATACGACATATCAAATAAGTGACATAATATACAAACATCAAAAAACAATTGATAAATAAGGAAAACCAATATAATTGAAATATTAAAATAGGAACTGAACCAGTTCAAATTATATACAAACTAAAAACCTAAAGATTTGTAAACTAAGAAGATTAGTGACCAGGATAATAAAATTATCAAGAAACATAAGAAAATTGAATAACTATAACCTTAAATAAATAATATAAACATTACAGGATACAAAAGAACCAACAACCACTATAGTCTTCAACTGGATTTCTAAGATTTCATTCATTTTCAAAGATTTCCCAAAATTCTAATCATAGAATCAAGGAGAAAGAATTCCAGAGACTAGAACTGAGATAAGAAAAACAAAATTCCTGTGTATATTCCAATCTGATTATCTTGGGTGAAGGAACAGTCAAAAGTGCCTGCTATGAAGAATACAAATTCTATCTTGGTGAATACGGAATAAGAAAATTAGAAAGATAGGGTGGAATGCCTCACTGGAGAGCTATGAATGTCAAACAATCAAACTCAAATTGGATTTGTAGTGATATGGGAAGCTGGTGAAACTGTATGAGTAATGGTATTACATGATCATATTTCCTTTAAGCAAAAATCAGCTTGGTTTCTGCATTTTGCACAAGTTGCGGTTACAATAGGACATCTTGAAATACTGAAATCAGCTCAAATAATGAACTATTTGCTGATATACCTCTAAATTCATCAAAATGCATTATTAACACATGGATAATGCCCACGATAAGAAAAAGGGGTGTGTTTAGGGAATTTTTAGAATTACCACACCATGTGATAACATACTGCTTTGCACTGGTAGTGTGGTAAACTTATCATGCACTGCAATAATTCCTATTTTAGAAAGAGAGAGAGAGAATATCTACAAGGCCTTCATTATTGTGAAGTATTTATATCTCTATAGGAGGGCCATCTAATAAGTCAAGGTGAGGTGTTTTTTGGTGGTTTAGGGGCTAGTTTTTCATATAGAGTGAGACGTACGAACAGTACAGAATACCTTGGTGAAGATTTGACATCATTTGGAGTGAGGAAAGTCTCACAAAGATGCCATTTCTACTCATCCTAGCTTTGATGGACTATAACAGGGTACCATTAAGCTAGGGTGAGATAATAAGGTACAAAATGTCATCTTTGTGAGACTTTCCTCATTCCAAATGCTGTCAAATCTTCACCAAGGTATACTGTGCTGTTCGTACATCTCACTCTACATGAAAAACTGGCCCCTAAACCACCAAAAAACACCTCACCTCAAGCTATTAGATGGCTCTCCTATAGAGATATAAATAGTTGCACACTGTGAGGGCCTCTCCAAAAGGCTCTCTCTCTACACCCTACTACTGTCCTCTTTCCTTTCCCATCTTCCTTCCCAAGCCCAGAAATGGCCAAAATGCAATTCAAAAAATGTATCGCAAATTGCGTTATGGCCATTTTGGGCATACTGCACAGCTTATCACCAGGAAAAAAGGTATAGTTATTTCCAAAATTAAAACCATGTGTTATGCTATCACATGGTGCGATACTGTCTCTCATTTTCCTAAACCCTGCCCAAACTCCTCCCTGATCCCACCCCTTCGAAAAATTTGCATTCGCAAGCGTTAACACCATAACACATTTTGATGAATGACCCGGATAATTAGGTGATCTGGTGGATTTTTAAAAATGATTTGTGAATCTTTGGAATCACATATAAAATGGGTCCCTGAAAGTTATCAATCTTTAAGAATAAATATTTCGGATTGGTAAGATAGCCCTTATCTCTCCCTTCATCTGGAATTCTTATTCGTTAGTTTCACATACAATATTTCATCAGCAATGGCTGTGTGATCTCAGTTACATATTGCTGTCATGTCACAATGACTATTGCCCTACCTTTGTCAGTGGGCTTAATAATGTAATGGAGATCCCGAGCAAAGTGTTGGAGTAACATATTTTCAGCCAGAGATATGCTGTGCAATTCCTTTGTCCATCTATGGAAACAATATATAACCAATATTGTCATGATTTGGACAAAACAGATGAGCAAAGATGTGCCTTTCAGAAAACCATCGATAAATTATTTATCACCCTTTGGCTTCTTTCAATCATAATGGCATTCAAAAGGGCACGGGCAAAACAGAAGATCCCTAATGGCTATAAGATAAAAATGAAGACAAGGGGTAACCTTTGTTAGCTTTAGGTGCAAGATTTCTGCATAGGGGTAACCTGCAGGCAGGAGAAGTTACTACTCTTAACAGAAGGAATTGGGGGAGTGTAAAACCTGCACAGAACAACGGTTACTACTCTTAATGGAGTAACCATTGAGTCTTTATCTGTTGTCATATGCTATGTTACTATGTAAGTCATAAAAACCTTTTTATTGAACAATAGTGCAACAAACAAAATCTTAATTATGCAAAAGGACACAAAGTCTCAGCATATCGAGAAAAAATTCCTAGTCTAATGTGGCCAACAATCTGCCAAAATGGCTGCATCAAGAAAATAAAAGTAAAAACATTGTAAAAAAAAAAAATACAAATTATTTAACATTTTCCAAAATATTTACCTAATTTGATGTTTGTTTGTAAAGCACACATTTCCAGTGGCGAAAAGCTTACTCAAAGAGAGACACAGAGACTTTTTTCAGTTTTGAATATTAATATAAAATGAAACAGCTAACATTGCCAGTGTTTCCAAAGTTGTTTTAAATAAATGCACGTCCCTATCTCCAAGCAGAGCAGTTGCCAGTTAACTGGTTACCTGAATATCCACAGCTAACTGGTTAAAGTTACAGCTGAATATGCAGTTAAATCAAGCTGCATATAACTCAACTCATAGTTAAATTTAAGACAGCCAGAAGGGTGGCTTTGTTTAGGAAGACAAATCCTGCTTAATTTGAGAACCCTACATGTCCAGCTAAATCTGCGCGCACAGCAATTTTGTGTGGACAGATTTTAGCCAGAGAATGGGTGGGATTTTTTATTGGTAAGATTTAAGTGGTTAAAAAAAGCAATTTTCACCACATAAATATTTTGAATATCAACCCCGGAGTGCTCAGAATTTGCCAAATCAGTACAAGGGCTAACTAGCAAATAAGATATGAAGCTGATTCATTGACGTTTGTGCTAAAAACATGTTTCTCATGGATACGCAAATTGTTAGGAACTCATTTTCAGGCTTGCGGCACATCTGCAAAGTTTGTGGATACGCTTTACCCCTGGAATTTTCACAGATTTTGTGTGGGTGATTTTTCTCACTAAAAATGGTCTCATATTCATGAACTGTCCAAAAGCATGTAAGTAGTTTAAAACCCTGACCCCCAAGAATACCCCCCCCCCCCCAACACACACTGCTGGTAAAAGTACTCACCTAGTAGCATTGCGCATGTACTTTTACCCACATATGGGATGAATGTTCAAAGGAGTAACCTGCGTAAAATTAACATGGATGTACATAAGTAGCTTGTACTCCTCTATATGTTATTTTACAAACATCACAAATACACACTTTATTTTAAGTTTTGTGCACACATTTATCTAAGGGAAAAAGGAATGGTTAGTGCAGTTAGTATAGCTGGGTTTAAAAAAGGACTGGATACGTTCTTGGAGGAGAAGTCCATTACCTGCTATTAATTAAGTTGACTTAGAAAATAGCCACTGCTATTACTAGCAACAGTAACATGCAATAGACTTAGTTTTTGGGTACTTGCCAGGTTCTTATGGCCTGGATTGGCCACTGTTGGAAACAGGATGCTGGTCTTGATGGACCCTCGGTCTGACCCAGTATGGCATTTTCTTATGTTCTTATGTTCTTCCTGGGTGGGACCAAGAGGCACGCACAAAAGTTGCTATTTTATAAAAGATTTACGTGAATATATTAGGCAACTTATTTGCACAATTTTTCACCTGCTAATTATCTAGTGCAATTTATATTATACTGTTCTATCAGACCCCTATCGATATCCAATACCCACTCACTCTCCACACGTCTCCAAGACCCATCAGAGAAGCTTACAGGGGATCATTTCACCCCCCCCCCCCCCAGCCAAATCCACACTCCACTCAGCCACCAAAGAGCGAGCCTTCTCGACAGCGGCGCCTATCATTTGGAACACTATGCCCCCTGACCTCAGACAAGAACCCTGTCTATTGACATTCAGAAAAAAACTGAAAACTTGGCTCCCCAGCTACAGGCACACTCCAAGGCCCTCTAATCATCGCACCCCCTTTACCGCTATTGTAAATATTGTTGTACTGATATTGTTTAGTTCTGAGTTTCCTATGCCACTGGCTCCTCTTCTTCCCAGTTCAACTACCCCTGTTTTATTGTAACTTTCGCTATCTTCTTGGTTATGTTAACGTTATTTCCCCTTGTTCCATGTAAACTGATATGATATGATCTGTATCATGAATATCGGTGTAGAAAAGCACTAAATAAATAAATAAATAAAATCTATTGTCTGCTATTGCTGAGTGGGTGAACCGTGGAGAGTTCAGGGTGAAGTATTAGGAGGGTGTTGATGAACTGGAGACGGACTGGGTAAACTAGTGACATATCATTAAACTTGTGATTTCAATTATATGTGCATATTTCAAAATACGTCAATTTCCATGTATAAGCCAGGGTTTATTTTTTCTGCGCATAATATACACGGGTATGTTTATAAAAGTTTTCTATGGGTGCGTGCATGTGTGCGCAAATGCCGGTTCTACTGCGTAAGTGAGGGGATTTTATTACATATGCATTCTGATGCAATTACCAGTTTTCCCAGTCCATTCCCAGTTCACCCAGGTAAAGGCCAAGACTTCCTAAACCCCCCCCTAATTAACCTGCCTTCCTTTTACACTTTTATCCCCAATCCTTCAAACTTCACTAACTAGCCTCGTTTTTTTTATTATACTAATTACACGCCGTCCATAGCAGAAGCAAAGATACATGGATAGGGACGCTGGCACACACTTGTGCACGTAAACAGTTATGCGCTGTTTTCATGCTAAAATCTGAGAATGCTCACACCTCACCCAGGCCCCACCCAGACCATGCCTACACCCCGTCACTTTTTTCAAAACAAATTTTTGTGCGTGTACCGGGAGATACGTCTGTACTTGTAAATTTTTCAAAATCCATGCAACATGCTCTGGCCTGAGAGATGTGCATATCTTCCAGGTTTGGCACGCACCAAGCTTTTAACATTTACCCATTAAGATAATGGCATGCAGAACACGCAGCTGATAAAAAAAAAAAATAAAAAATGTGATTACATTTTATAACATATACACATAGGGGCAGATTTTCAAAGGGTTGTGCGTGCCGCCGAGCCTATGTTGCATAGGCTCGGCGGCACGTACAAGCCCCGGGATGCACGTAAATCCCAGGGCTTTCCTGGGGGGGGGCATGTCGGGGGTGTGTCAGGAGGTGTGTCACGGCCGGCGCGTCATCGGGGGCATTCCGGGGGCATGGCCATGGCCTCCGGACCAGCCCCCAGACCGGAACATGACGCGCCGGCAGCTGGCCGACGCGCGCAAGTTACGCCTGCCTCGGGCAGGCATAACTTTTGAAATAAAGGTGTGGGGGGGGGGGGGGAATTACTTAGGGCCGGGGGGCGGGTTAGTTAGGGGAAGAAAAGTGAAGGTGGGGAGTGCTGGAAAGAAACGGAAGGAACGGAGGCAGGCTGCGCAGCTCAGCGCGCGCAGGCTGCCGATTTTGCGCAGCCTTGCGCGTGCCGACCCTGGATTTTAAAAGATAGGTGCGGCTACGCGCATATCTTTTAAAATCTGGCATACTTTTTTAAAATCTACCCCATAATTTTTATCATGCATGCTGGTGGGAAAATTATGATTAGGTGGCATGCAAGCAATATTATTTACTGTTTGTGCCCTATTTTGCACATGCACAGTTTTGCTCTCAGCTTATCCTCCTCTCAAAATATATTAAAAGAGAGAAGTACTTGTTTTCGCCAAGAAATGCAGAGTCATGCATCTGGGGTGTGGTAATCCAAAAGAACTGTATGTGATAGGAAAAACTGATATGAACAGAACAAGAGAGAGATCTTGGGGTAATAGTGTCTGGAGATCTGAAGATGGCGAAGCAATGTGACAAGGCAATAGCTAAACCAAAAGAATGCTGGGCTGCATAGAGAGAGGAATAACCAGTAAGAAAAAGGAGGTGATAATACCTTTGAACAGGTCCTTGATGAGGCCTCACTTGGAGTACTGTGTTCAATTCTGGAGACCATAGCTCAAAAAGGACAAAGTTAGCATGGAGGCGGTCTAGAGAAGAGGGATCTTTATGAGAAGACTTATGAGGAGAGACTGAAGGTTCTGAATATGTATACCCTGGAAGAGAGAAGGTGCAGGAGAGATATGAAACAGATCTTCAGATATCTGACAGGTTTTTAAGATGCACTCTCGAGAAACCTTTTCTGTTGGAAATAAATCAGTAGAACTAAGGGTTAGAAAATAAAACTCCAGAGAGGATGACTCAGAAACAACGCCAGGAAATATTTCTTCACGAAGAGGGATGCCTGGATCGCACTTCTGGAGAAGGTGAAAACAATGAAAGAATTCAAAGAGGCATGGGATAAACACTGTGGATCCCTAAAGTCTAGAGGATGGAAATGAAGAAAAGAGTGCAGCAGTTACTACACTTAACCAATAAGCCTTCCTATTGTTGATGCAACTCCATCATGGCTCTCTGCTTCAAAGGTAGAGTGAAAAGGGGAATGGGATTCCATTTCAGATTCTGTGATAAGTGCCAGACCTGTTGTATTTCCGGACCATGAGAGAGAGAGAGAGAGAGAGAGCAAGGTTAACATCAAGCTAGGTTGAGAGAACCTTGCCCAAATCTCATCTTGGAGTGAGTTTCCTCACTCCGAAGGCCAGCAAATCTTCACACGACACCACCCTTCTGTTCGTAGGTGTCACGTAGAATGTCAAAGTGGCCCCTAACCCCCTACACTCTTACCTAATCCCCACCTCGAGTTACTAGGTGGGCCTACCATAGGGATATAAATACCTGCCTATGGGCCATGATATTATGGCCAGGCTCGCTCTCTCTCTCTCTCTCTCTCAGTCCAGAAATACAACAGGTCTGGCACTTATCACAGAATCTGAAATGGTATCGCAATTTGCGCTAACTTAGCTCTTCGCACAGATAATTAGCACAAATTGCGATAAATACTATATTAGCATAAAACACACCCCTTTTGCTATCACATGCGGTACTTACCGCATTTTGATAAATCCACCCCATTGTTTGCTTTGAACACTCCTAATTTTCACCAATCTTAGGTTCATCTAAGATGGACTTAGCAGTAATACAGTTTTGATTGAGTCTACCCACATAGGAAATTAGTGGAATTTATTTGTTATGTTCTATTCTAGGTACACATGTCCTAGAATAGCACATATAAAATAAGATTCACTGACTTCCACAATCCCTGCCCAAGAAAGAGACATCATGACATGGCTCTTTAGGTTTGCAAAACAGTAAGTCTATTTTTAGTATGCTTTGCTGATCAAGCCATATTGCATAGATGTGCCATACCAAATAAATCAAAATTGGAATTATGTGACTCTCTACAGTGGGAATAGTCCAAAAAAACTTGGTTGTGGCCTTATGTTCCATTTATGTTAAATAGATAGCATGTAGATGAAACTTCTGTCCACACCAAGATACTTACATAAGAGTCTAACTGGAGATGCACCAAAAAAGAAAGACTTTAACATTTTTGGAAGTAACAATAGTGCATTCATGCATCCGCCTCCAGGCTTGAATGTCAGCTAATGTGAAAATCTGTCCCGGGGAAACGTGCGCCAGCAGCCGGCCGACGTGCACAAACTACT
Organism: Rhinatrema bivittatum; assembly: GCF_901001135.1. Lineage (NCBI taxonomy): Eukaryota > Metazoa > Chordata > Amphibia > Gymnophiona > Rhinatrematidae > Rhinatrema > Rhinatrema bivittatum. Next base: position 24,733,840 of record NC_042631.1, read on the forward strand.
TCTGCCAGGAGGAGCAGTAAGTCGTAAAATAAAATATTTTCGGATAGGTAGGTAGAGGTTAGGGGATCGGGGTGTTGAGGGGAAAGGGAAGGAAGGTTAGGCGGGGGGGGGGGGGGGGGGTAGGGAAGTTACCTCCCAGTCTGCTCCTTAATTGGAGCAGACTGGGAAGAAACTAGAGAAGGCCCGATTGCGTCGGCGCATGTAATTTAGTAAAATTCATCCCCATGCATGTGCCGCTCGCACATGTGTGGCCAATGGATTTTATAACATGTGTGTGCCGGCGCATGCTTGTTATAAAATCAGCACGTCCATGTGTGCACCGGGAATTGTGTGTACATGGATGCACACGCTCTCCTTTTAAAATCTACCCTTAAATTATTTAATCGTAAAGCAGTTTAATTGGAGCCAAATAAATCTGTGAATGCAGCATGGAAGTTGGATCTATTTTAGTTTTAAACTCTTTCACTGCCACCAGTTTAAAGCACATGAGAATAAAAGACACTACAAAATCTTGAGACCTTTGTTGCACATATGAAGTGCCAGTGAAGCAAAATTTGTAATGTGGGAGGTGATGTACCTTGAAAGCCAGCATGAGTTGCTGAATCCTGAGTTCCATCACCAATGCATGTGTGGGCTTCTTCTGGACTCTGCAATACACAGAGCAAAGCTTTGGATATGTGGCATTCTACCTCAGATATAAAAAGACAGTTTAAGACTATTGTTAGTCAAGGACATTTCAATTGTTTGACAGTGAAAGCATATTAAGCTGAATGGCCATTTTTTTCTATTCCATTATTAAGCGTAGGGAGGGTAGTTTCATAACTGGTGGTAGGGCTCACGTCTGCATATAACTTGTGCGCGCAGACCTCAGCCGGTATTTTCAAAGAGAATTTGGGCACATAAGTTCACTTGGAAAATGCTTGGCTATTTGGCCCAGTACGTGCACAGATTAATTTACAATGCATACCTTTTTGAAACCAAAAAATATGTACATAGGTTGCAAAGCCACCCCCTGCCTGTGTAAAAGTACGCAGGTAACCCATTCACGTGCGTGCTTTTACTAGCACAGACCCCAGGTCTATTTTGTAATAGCCATTTTCACACGTTAAGCTATTTATGTGCATAAATGGCTTTAAAAATCAATCCCACAAAGGCAATTTTCAAAACCATTTGTGCAGATAAATAGCGACTTACCTGGATAAACTGCCTAAAAATGGTCCTCCTTCAGCTCAGCTAACAGTATGCATGCTCTTCCATAGCGGGTGTACTTTTTGCTGGACTGCAGGGAGGCCCTCCCCTAGGCACGCTTAGATTGGGGGAGTAAGGACGCACGTCCCTAGATTGTATTTTCAACTCTATGCATGTTATTTTCCCATTGAAATTTCACCTGCACAAAAAGCAGATGCAACATCCATGGGCCCTTTTGTACCCATGGACAATTTTCAAAGGCAAAGTAGGCATGCACTTTTCCCTTGAAAATTAGGTAAAAGATCCACAGGCACAGAGTACCCGAGGACTTTGCATCTAGCTGGGGAGTTTGAAAATTGCCTCATAAAGTGATTTTTTTTTTAAATTTAGTACTGAGAAAAACATGGGGCTTCACAGAATAATTACACTCAGGCTACCTGACAGCCTCATTTAGCATCGTGAGGTACATATTCGGTGCTTTTGTCTGGCTAAGTTTGCCACTTGGCCAGACAAATGCTGGGATTTAAAAATCCCATCAGACCGATTTCCCCCGACCAAGCCTGATAACTTGCTAACTGGCTAAAAACATATCCGCCTATGTCAGAGATGGTCTGGAACAGCATTAACCTGCCAAGGGAGAGATTTATCAAGTCACAATAGGGCTATAATGAACATTAAAATTTATTGTGTGAGAAACACTGGACATTGTGTGATATAACCATTTCTGCCCCATTACAATTAGCTGCTTTGTATGCATTTCCATGCATAAGATTGCATAATGCGTACAAAGCAGCTAATGATGATAAATTCTATGTAAATAAAATAACACAGCTGCCTTAGAAAATTTTCAGACATATTACTTTATCTATACCTTTTCTGGAAACATTATTCTAATGCAGGTCCCGAGGCTCCCATGCTAAAATTAAAGGACCATGTGACCCGACATGATCCCCCCCCCCCAAAATAGTAAAAAAATACTGACCGTAGGTCTTACTAGATCCCTCGCCCACTCTGGGGCTGCCGTTAGAGGTGGCCCCGTGATAAAAATAAAAACCGTGTGGGAATGCCCCACCACCTGCCCCAAACCCCCTCCTCATGATTTCAGATACTCTTTGGTCCAAAACACCCCATTTTATGTAACTCTCCCACCCCCAATATCTGACTCCTCACCCCCTAGCCCCACTTTATCAATTATAGGTAACCCAGGAAGGGTCCCCTCTCCCCCAACCCCTCCAAAATAACTCCGGTGGCCTAGTGGCCCCTGACCTGGCCCCCTACGACCCCCCTTACCTTTAAAAAGTTCATCGGTGTCAGTGGAGGGCCCGGAGCACTTCCTAGCCCTGGGCTCGGTTGGCGCCATTTTCTAAATAGCGCCCTGGAATGGGCGAGGGAAGGTCTGGTAAGCCTCCTGGTGGCTTTTACACTGTTTTGGAAGAGGGGCCTGGGCTTTATGTTTAGCCACGTGGCCCTTTAAAGCGATGGCAGCCTCATGCGATGGGGTCTGGTATCACCCGCCTGTAAGTCCCAGCCACGTTCTTTAGCAAACGTTTTCCTTGAGACAAAAAGAACATGGTGATACTGCCGAGATATGTTGTTGTGGAGGGTCTACACAAATCATGGGACCGCTCCTCCCCCTTGCAATATTGGGTCCCTCCACCGATAAAAACATTGTGGCTTAGTAAATCCAGGCCTAAATTAGCTGAATAGCCCCGATATTCCACATAATTCAGCTAAGGTAGCTGGATAACTTTAGGACAGCTGAAGGGTTGTTCTAAAACTTAAATAAGCTTTAAGATAATTGGGTATATTCAGTGGTGCACCTATGCCGCTGAATACGCAGGCTGAGTTAGCTGGATACGTTTATTTGGTCAACTTCGCCAGCCACCCAGCGGCTAAATATGGACCTCAGTGTCTTTTATTGCCAGAGACCCTTTGCGGTACATATGGAGGCCATCACTTTTGATCTGCCACATTGGCAAAGTGCCATTTACAGAATCAGATTGTAACTTTCTCTGCGCTCTGTATACAGTTCTTCTAGTTCATTGCCAGCAGATTTTTTTTTTTTAATTTCATTTGTAAATCGCTTTCCTAGATAAACCCAAAGTTATGTAAACCAAATAAAAATAACAAAAAGCAAAGCAAATAGATTAGAGTAGATCAGATTAAAATGAACAAAACTGATTCAAGAAACAAGGCTGTTCAAAAACACATTTGATTTATGTGAATCAGAACAGACGCAATTGGGTCACATCTAATCCTGATCATCCTAAACTATATCCATGGTAAAAATTATACAGACCACTGCTTAAGATATGTGAATGATATCATCCTCTTTGCAAGATCCAGTTCAGTCTTCCCTACTAGCTCAAGCCTTTTCATTTATTTCTACTGATTTGCAAGTGGTGTCATGATTTGGCAGGGATTCCTTATTGTAGTACGGATTTTTACCTTCCCCATCCTATGCAGTGACTCCTGTAGAGGAGGTTAGATTCTGGGGTAGCTAGCAGAGGAATAGAAAAGTGACAGATTCTCTTCTCACGTTCCACAAGCTGCTTTGCCTTCCCACAGGTTTTGCTTCACATTGGTTTCCCTATTCAAATCTACAAAAGCTTGGAGTCCTCTTCGCTCCCCAGTGCTCTTCTCAGTATCAGATGCCTGCACAGAATGAGTGAAGTGTGATCTATTTATCTGCATATTTTGACAAGTCATGCATCTTCAGCTGTGTACCAGCAGCAGGATTTCTGCTCTAAGTGAAAGAATTAAAATGTGAAAGTGGTCTGCTGTTTCTCTGACTGAGAGGGAAGTAGACATGCAGAGGCATTGCATAATGTGCCTTAGAAAATGGACTAGATGAATTGCCGAGGACTGGTTTAAGGCCTACTGTGCTATTAAGCATGCAAAACGGAACAACCAGTTTGAAAAGTATTTTCTACTTTGTGTCTAGAAGTACGACTTGTTAACACTACAGAAACCACAGACCTGATAGAGAGGCTATTATTCTGAAAAATAACCCCCAAAACTCTGATAGTTGCCCCCTAGATGCCAGGCCTGACCTGGCGGAATGGGCACTCCCAGCTGTGGCTCTGCCATGCTGTCTAAGCAGACAGACACTTTGCCAAATGTACATTTCTTACAGAAGATTTGAGGTGATACAGGTGCCAGGCTGGGTCTGTGCTGAGCTATTCAACAGACTACATTAAATTTCCTTACGATGTTTTAAAATTAAGAAACACAAGGAATTGAGCTAGAGGTGTAGTAGAAACTGAACGGGTACTATTCATATACTACAGTCATGGGGGTGGATTCCCCATTATAAATCAAACATGCAGCCATACAAGAAAACGGTGCCGGCTAGCCCCGAGAATGCACCATTTTGACGTCGCAATACGGCGCTGGTCTAAGGGCCAACCAGCGCCATTGAAATTTGCAGGACCCAGGGGCGGGGAGATGAGCGGGCATCCCTCCCACCCCCCTCTGGAATGGTGAACCCTCTCAGAGGGGCCAGGGTGGTTCCCGGCCCCGAGATTTTTATGGGGAGGTCTAATCTCATATCGTTCAAGGGGGATGTGAATTGGAGGCCCCGGTTCGTCAGGTCTTGGGGAAGCCTCTGGGTTGCCATGAGGTTTTATTTCGTTTATCAATTTTCAAAACAAAACGGAAGTGAGCCAATGAAATTTCGTTGGTTGCACTTTGAAAATGTTATGAAACAAAATCGAAATGTCATTGACCTTTGACATTTATAAAATATCATAAACATATGTACATGCTACTCAATGAGCCTATATGCTATTTTTATGTGTGGAACCCTTAGAAAATTCACCTTTAAGTGCATAATCTTCTCCAATTTACACATGATTCTCAGTCTACTAAGCTAATGTATTCTTTATGTTGCATTTCATGGAAGCCTTGACTATTGGCGCTGTTGCTGACAAGTTTCAAATTTGTGCTAATTCAATCCCTTTTTCCGTTTGCTAGCATATGTCCAATACAAGGGCAATTTGCAAAACATTGTTTTCCACACAAAAAATGGGGTTTTATAAAATTGTCCGCCTGATTATGTGGGTAAGCAAGCATGCCGTGTTTGCTCATAAGCTAACCCAGACAGTGTGGAGGAGTTTCTGGCTAGGGTATGCGGCGCTGGTGGTGGAGCTTTCTCGTTTAGATTTTAGTAAGTCTGCACAATAAATGTGCACGATTACCCAGCTTTGAAAATTGATGTCATTAATACATGTATAAGTTACCCACAGTGTTGCAAAATTACCCTCCCTATGTGTATGTACTTTTCCATAAAAAAAAAAAAATTAGACTAGCACTTTCACTTGCTAGCTAAAAGACAAGCTTTAAGTTAAGCAAGGAAAAGAGATCTATAAACATTAGTACATGTAAGGAATGCCTATATTTAACTGCATTTTCTTCTAAAAAAAAAAAAGATAAAACTTTTTATATTTAACTTTGAAATGGACAACTGCAACATAGTGGCACAATTATAAGGAAACAGAAAATTTAACACACAGTAAGACATGCGAACAAAAGATAAACTGTTTCTTATAGATGAAAAAACCCCCCAAATCTACAGCATTAATTATTTATCACATTCTTTAATATTCCTAGACACAGAACCTAATACTATTCTCTGTTGCATAGCCTCATTTCTTTTATGCCTGTCAGGACAGTAAAATCTTTACCACTGAGGTCTCAGTTCATTAATTATACTTAAGGGTAACAGTTAAATATCTTGGGCATTACTAAAATAAAAAAGAAAAATCAAACATAAGGTTCTCTTTGATATATGGAAAGTTGCCTTTCGCATAACATGCCGTGTTCCCAGACCAGATTGATTTACAGAAAACTCACAAGCGATCATCAACGGGGTTGGAAATGTTAACATATACTAGGAACGTGTCTTTCTATGTGAAATGCTGATCGAGTTTTTTTTTTTTTTTTTTTTTTTTTTTAACTGTGATGAAGCCTTCTTGCAATTAACTGCAGTAATATTACAGACGTTTGAGTTGAATGGAAGGAGGAAATATCTGTCCATGTGCTGTACAACCCCATCAGAAAAAAAAAAAAAGTGAATGTTTTGTTAAAAAAAAATGCTTCACCCTATTTTTTTTTAAGATAGGTGACATTCCCATGCACATTATCTGTGGGTACTTATTCCTTGGGCATACTTCAAGGGAAAAGTCTGCTCATACATTCCCTTTGAGAACTAGTGCAAAATCCATGGATAAAACTATCGGTCGACTTTGCACCTGCATGCAGTTTTGAAAACCACCCACACTAATAAATAACATTCAGGGAACCTCAGTTTACAAAAAACAAAGGAGTTGCAGCAGACATCAAGGATATTCTCTCATTCTTTCCCAGTGGGGAAAAACGGTTGTTCCATAGACGAGAGACAGGCTTTTGTTTCATAGTATAGATAAGAACACAAGTTACGGCAGTCAGTGTAACTGGTTTTAAAAAAGATTTGGATAAGTCCATAAATTGCTAATAAGTCGACTTGGGGAATAGTAGCCACTGCCTGTTGCCGGCATTAGTAGCTTGGGATCTATTTAACGTTTGGGTGCTTGCCAGGTATTTGTGTCTTGGTTGGGCCACTGTTGGACACAGGACACTGGGCTTGATGGACCCTTGGGTCTAACCTAGTCCGGCATGTCTTTATGTTCTTATGTACTCTCAGACGTACCTTTTAAATAAGTGGCGATAATTCATTTGCAAAGTTGGTAACGGGTGAAACAAAACCCCTAGCCCTGCCGGAATTCCAGCTGATAATCGTGTAGAGTCCCCCTCTGTGATCAGGGCCAGGCTAAACCCTGACGGAACATTTAGACAGGTTGTTGCTAACATTCAAAAACCCCTCTGGTGTCACAAAACAATTTGACTCTCCGCTCTCCTTTAATAACTTTTTGTAGATCCTTTTCCTGAAGAGAATGAAGCACCTAGGGGTTCTTCTCTCTCTCTTTCTCTCTCTTTTTCTTCCTTTGTTCCAAGGCACAGAACAAAGAAATTACAGCTGTCTGCCCTTCTTAAACTCAGAGATTCAATTCTCTTCCTGAAGGGATTTTTTTTTTTTTTCCTAGATGGCACCTTACAGCTTCTTCAATTAGAACATTTTATAAAAGTAAATCTCATGATACCACTGTTGCTCACAGAATCTGCAACATTTCTCAAGACTCTAGGATCCGCTTTAGGGCACGGAGTCATCTTTCATTTAGTTCAGGTTTCTGGTGACTTAGCAAAATTCTCAACTTGCTCTGAGATGATTCCTCAGGGTCTCAAAGACACAGAGATTTCTCTCCTTGGTATTTGCTCCTTCACATCTTGTTATGGATTTAGATTTGGGGGTTTAATTACTTGCATTTTCAAACCTGAGCTCAAAGCGAGTTATGTTTCAAATACAGCAGGTATTTACCCTCTCCAGAAGGCTTCCTAAGGTGCGGTGTAACAGCACTTTCCCGTTGCAGCACCAGAGTACCACGGTTTAGTAAATCCTGTGGGAATGTTTCGTCATATTGCCGTAGCTGGGAGCACCTCACGTTCCTGGCTGTGGAAAATGTGCCATAGCAGGCCTCCATCCTGGGCCAATTGGCTTAAAGGAGCCACAAAGCCATGTAACATGCCCCTCTACCACCACCTTGGCCCAAATCCCTGGTGGCCATTTGAGGTAAAGTAAAAGTCACCTAGCACAATGCATTTAGAAAAAAGGTAGATATGATAGAGGTTAGCAAAATCACAAGTGGGCAGGCAGTGGTTAAATAGGGAACGGTTATTGACCCTTTCAAATAGTATGGGGACACTCCAGGAAGCTAAGATGTAGCACATTTTAAAACAAATCAGAGAAAGCATTTTTTCACTCAGCACACAATTAAACTAGGGAATTTGTTGCCGGGGGATGTGGTGAAAGCAGTTGGCCTAGTTGGATTTAAAAAGAGTTTAGACAAGTTCCTCAAAGAAAAGTTTATAAACCGTTTTGAGTCATGTAGACTTGGGAAAGCTAGAGCTTAACTCCGATTGTGAGCAAGATGGACAATGGCTCTATTCTTTGGGATCCTGCCGGTTACTTATGACCCGGCTTTGCCACTGTCGGAGTCAGGATGCTGGGCTTGATGGACCTTTGGTCTGATCCAGTATTGCATTGCTCACTGTTTCGGTTGTGTTCAACTATATCTCTTGCATCTTTATGGCTTTTCTGAAAACCAGACTGGTTTGCAGCCTTCATATACTGCAGTTTATCACCCTTGAGCTATGCAAACACAAGTTAGTATATCACAAAGACGAACAGGGTATCACCTCTATGGTGGAACATCTTATGATCTGGATACTAAAAGAGAATTTCAGAGCTATTCAAGAATTTAAGACATTCAAAATTAAAATGATCGGACACTTTCAAAAAAAATAAAAGGATTTATAATGGGGGTACTTTTCAAAAGTATTTACATACGTAAATAGCTGTGTGCATAAATCTGCTTTTATCTGCTGGGGAGTTGTACTAAGCATGGTATATGTGGAAAATGATTTTAGGTATATTTTTCTCTGAACTTGGAAGAGGCTTTCCGAGTAGGGGTGGGAAGGCCAAGTCAAGGCAGGGAAAACATTAACACGCATGCCTATGATTTTCACAAGTATGAGTGTAAAATGTATATGTGGTAAGTTACAGCTGCTCAGGAGCAGGGCGTAATCTGCCCTGCGTATGTGCGCGCACGTAGCCGCACTCCCCGGGAGTTTCCCAAGCGGACGCATGCAAATAAATCTGTTTTGAAAATTCAGGCTAAAGTCTGCTGGTGCTTTGTCCCCTCAGACTTCAGCCTTCCACAGGCTGCTGAAAAAGGAATGTGGGTTGCCCATTTCCAGACGCCATCCTGCTGTCTCTCTGCCAGTCTTCCCACCTCTCTTCTGATGCATCACCACCTGTTGCTCTCTCCCCTCCTCCCCCTCCCTGCCCCGTGCTTTTTCTTTATACCGACATTTTGATACAGTCTGTGATTTACTTGTATATTTGGACAACATCATCCTTTGCATTATCCGGTTTATCTTCCCTTGACCTGGTGACGGGAGCATAGCTCTCAAAAGCTAGTTTGAAAAGCATTTAGTCAAATAAAAGCACCCATAACTTTTCTTGTTGACCTTTATTTGTATGCATTAAAGGATACAAAATCTCATCGAGAACGTGAGAGTTCTCAGGTTCCAAAGGGAAGTGTTTCTTCAAAAGTCTGTTTGGTTTGAGATTCCCCAACCCGCAGCAATCTTGGCAGATTACTCTCTCCATGAGCGCGTAATTCTGCTTTAGCTGAACTGCCAAGTCAAAAGAGGACGAAGAGAACTGATTATCTCAAAATTAATAATGGAAGTTGCCAAACATAGCAACATGAAGCCACAGCTTCAGTCCTCACCCTTCTACTGCTTATGTGCAGGAGATGGCCCCTTCAAACTCCAAATGGGAACGTATTAGTTTACTGCAGCACAACGTATAACAATAGTGACTGAATGGAAATAAGAATATTCAAAGGATTCAGATTTACAGACCGATACCCAGTCACACATTTGCATTTGTATCTACATATATGTAAATATTTAAAAGGTAGCCAAGATCTATGCACATGCAGTAAGGATTTATACAGGTAGATTTGCTAAATCTGTGTTGTTCCATTTTTGATGTCCTGAAAATGTGCATACACGTTCTCAATGTGCGTACTTATAACCACATTTTAAAAGGTGTTCTGGGAGGGACCAGTGGCTCTGGGAGAACAAGGGAAGCCTTCCAGGATGACATGCTTAGACCAGGCATCCCGAGAGAGAAAAAGGATGCGCCAACTCTTCCTCAAGCTTGACATCTCTGAGGTAGAACCTGTGGCATAAGAGAACTGCGCCTTGCAGCTGAAGCCAGACACTGCAGCCGTGCCCTTTGGTAAGCTTTCCTGAAGGCAATAAGAGACAGGTGTGTGTCTGTCTCTCAAAATTGCAGATTGTAAGTACCATCATTTCCTGTTTTGTTTTTTCTTTCAGGGGGAGTAGGTTTTCGTCCTTGAAATTAGACTATGGGTATGCTAAGGGTATGCTATGAAATTAGACTATGGGTATCCTAAGGGATTTCTCTGGTGGAACTGTTTAACTGCATTGCAAAATCTTCATTCTGGCTAAGTATTTTCTGCTTATTTTTACTTCTTTTTGCTTATTGATCTGAAGTTGTGTAGAAGCTTGTGTAGAAAGCTTCTGTGATTATTTACTGCCTGTGTTTTAACTTCTTTCTAGTCTGTTTCATTTTGTGTAGAAGCTTGTGTAGAAAGCTTCTGTTGATGATTTCCTGTCTGCAAAGCTATCAGCTTTTAAACTGGGAAAATCTCTCTAGTTTGGGGTTAGCTGGCACAACTAAAATACTGGGGCATAAAGACTGTTTTTTTAAAAAAAAGAATTGACCAAAAGGCAAAGACAACAGTCCAGAAGTGACGTAATCTAACTAAATTGGGTGTGGCTCAGACCTGTGCAAGGTAATCAGAGCAAGGAAGGGAGCCATTGTTAGCCATTGTTGTCCTGAGCACATGCTAAGGGATTTCTCTGGTGGAACTGTTTAACTGCATTGCAAAATCTTCATTCTGGCTAAGTATTTTCTGCTTATTTTTACTTCTTTTTGCTTATTGATCTGAAGTTGTGTAGAAGCTTGTGTAGAAAGCTTCTGTGATTATTTACTGCCTGTGTTTTAACTTCTTTCTAGTCTGTTTCATTTTGTGTAGAAGCTTGTGTAGAAAGCTTCTGTTGATTATTTCCTGTCTGCAAAGCTATCAGCTTTTAAACTGGGAAAATCTCTCTAGTTTGGGGTTAGCTGGCACAACTAAAAAACTGGGGCATAAAGACTGTTTTTTTAAAAAAAAGAATTGACCAAAAGGCAAAGACAACAGTCCAGTAGTGCCCTGCTTTACCCAGCTTGTCCCAGGCTAAACTGTTTGACTCCCTCCCACCCACCCCTGGGCTTGTTTCTAATAAAGACTGCCTAGATTACCATTGGCAGCAAGATAAATTAGTACATTGGTTACAGTCAAGGAAATAAAGCCACAAATTACCAAGATGAGGACTATCCAATGTAACTGCTGTGGAGCCTTTATTCTGAGGGAAAGCATCTGGAAACTTAGAGCTTGCCCAATTTGTGCACAACTCTCGTCCTTGAAAATGGAGCTGACTGTGATTAAAGATCAATTAGCTTCAATTAAAAGAATTACACCCACATTGCATTACTCAGAAAATAATTCCCCAATACCACAAACAAACCAGGAGTCAAGAAAAGGAGATCCATTAGGCTCAGGTAGGACCCACAGTCACCCATTCTTGACAGAAGAGCAGCCAACAGGTATACCGCCCCACTCAAACAGGTCATCAGGAAATTCTTTAAAAACCAGGAATACAGTTGGCTCTGGTAGAATTAGACCTGTGATGAGGAGACACACAATGTACCAAATGCAAAAAGAACAACAAGCCTTCTCTAAAATAAAAACTGAAGAAGTTCTTGAGAAAAGCATTGCAGTATTACCAGAAAAGAGAGAGAAAACACAATGCATGCAGTATTTAAAGATCCATAAGCAAAAAAAAAAATCTAATTGAGATGGAAAACTCTGTCAACAGTGGCACTACCGCAAAAAGAAATAGTGAAGTGAATAACAAATCTCAACAAATATCTCACAAGGAGTCCAGGAAATGCAATAACCGTAAAGAGAGTACCTGGAAGGCTATGACCACAAATGCTCATAGTTTGGGAAATAAAATCCCAGATCTGCAGGCCCTAATGGCTGAGGCAGAATTGGACATTGTTGCTATCACAGAAACATGGTTCACAGAATCTCATGAATGGGATACAACAATACCAGGCTACAACTTGTTAAGGAAGGACAGAGAGGATAGAAAAGGGGGAGGTGTGGCTCTTTATGTCAGAAACAACATCCAAGCAACTGAGCTACAAGGAAGTTGGGGTATTGAAGAAGCTCTATGGGTCGACCTAAAAAACGATGACGGAGCATCCATTTATATTGGAGTGGTTTACAGGCCTCCAAACCAAAAGGAAGAGCTGGACAGAGATCTGGTTAAAGACATCCATAAGATAGGTAAGAAGGGAGAAGTGGTGATCGTGGGTGACTTTAATATGCCAGATGTAGACTGGAAAATCCCATCTGCAGAAACTAAAATAGTAGAGCGATAGTGGATGCCATGCAAGTATCTTTGTTCAAACAAATGGTGTTGGAACCCACGAGAGAAGGAGCTATACTCGACTTAGTGCTCACTAATGCAGATAATGTCTCAGATGTCCAGGTGGGCGCCCACCTCAGCAGCAGTGATCATCAAACGGTATGGTTTAATATCACTAAAATAATAGGGAAAAGAACCACAAAGACCCGAGTTTTACAGTTCAAAAACACAGACTTTGAGGAAATGGGGAACTACCTGGAGGAAGAACTTAAAGGATGGGAGAACGAGAGAGATGTGGATCAGCAGTGGACCAATCTAAAAGGAGCAATCACCAAGGCAACTGCTCTATATGTTAGAAATGTAAAGAAAAGCAAAAGAAAACTGAAACCTATCTGGTTCTCAATGGAGGTGGCTGACAAAATTAAAGCTAAAAGAACAGCATTCAAGAAATATAAAGGATCCCAAAGGGAGGAGCACAAAGAAGAATATTTGTATCAACTGAGGGAGACAAAGAAATTAATCAAGTTGGCAAAGAGTCAGCGGAAGAGAGGATTGCCAAGGAGATAAAAAATGGTGACAAAACATTTTTCAGATACATCAGCGAAAAGAGAAAGGTCCAAAGTGGTATAGTGAAATTGAAAGGTGGTAATGATCAATGTGTAGAGAGAGACGAAGAAATGGCAGAAATATTAAACGAATACTTCAGCTCTGTGTTCACTAAGAAGACCCTGGAGAAGGACCATCTCTAAACAACAAGAAACTGGAGGGGAAGGGGAATAGATGAAAATCCTTTTACAGTAGAAAATGTGTGGGAAGAACTAAAGAACCTGAAAATGGACAAAGCCATGGGGCCTGATGGGATTCATCCAAGGATATTGAGGGAGCTCAGAGATGTTCTGGCGGGTCCGCTGTGTGACCTGTTCAATAGATCCCTAGAAACGGGAGTGGTGCCGAGTGATTGGAGAAGAGCGGTGGTGGTCCCGCTTCACAAGAGTGGGAACAGGGAAGAGGCAGGCAACTACAGACCGGTTAGCCTCACTTCGGTGGTGGGAAAAGTAATGGAGTCACTGCTGAAAGAGAGAATAGTCAACTATCTACAGTCTGGAGAATTGATGGACCAGAGGCAGCATGGATTCACCAGGGGAAGATCCTGTCAGACAAATTTGATTGACTTTTTTGACTGGGTAACCAAGGAATTGGATCAAGGAAGAGCACTAGATGTCATCTACTTGGATTTCAGCAAAGCTTTTGATACGGTTCCGCACAGGAGACTGGTGAATAAAACGAGAAGCTTGGGAGTGAGTGCCGATGTGGTGACCTGGATTGCAAATTGGTTGACGGACAGAAAACAATGTGTGATGGTAAATGGAGCCTTCTCTGAAGAGAGAGCGGTTTTAAGTGGTGTGCCGCAAGGATCGGTGTTGGGACCAGTCCTGTTCAATATCTTTGTGAGCGACATTGCAGACGGGATAGAAGGTAAGGTTTGTCTTTTTGCGGATGACACTAAGATCTGCAACAGAGTGGACACGCCGGAAGGAGTGGAGAGAATGAGACGGGATCTAAGGAAACTGGAAGAGTGGTCGAAGATATGGCAGCTGAGATTCAATGCCAAGAAGTGCAAAGTCATGCATATGGGGAGTGGAAATCCGAATGAACTGTACTCGATGGGGGGGGAAAGGCTGATGTGCACGGAGCAGGAGAGGGACCTTGGGGTGATAGTGTCTAATGATGTGAAGACAGCGAAACAATGCGACAAGGCGATAGCAAAAGCCAGAAGAATGCTGGGCTGCATAGAGAGAGGAATATCAAGTAAGAAAGGGAAGTGATTATTCCCTTGTACAGGTCCTTGGTGAGGCCTCACCTGGAGTACTGTGTTCAGTTCTGGAGACCGTATCTACAAAAAGACAAAGACAAGATGGAAGCAGTACAGAGAAGGGCGACCAGGAAGGTGGAGGATCTTCATAGGATGACGTACGAGGAGAGATTGAAGAATCTAAATATGTACACCCTGGAGGAGAGGAGGAGCAGAGGTGATATGATACAGACTTTCAGATACTTGAAAGGTTTTAATGATCCAAAAACAACGACAAACCTCTTCCGTAGGAAAATAATCAGCAGAACCAGGGGTCACGATTTGAGGCTCCAGGGAGGAAGATTCAGAACCAATGTCAGGAAGTATTTCTTCACGGAGAGGGTGGTGGATGCCTGGAATGCCCTTCCGGAGGAAGTGGTGAAGACCAGAACTGTGAAAGACTTCAAAGGGGCGTGGGATAAACACTGCGGATCCATAAAGTCAAGAGGCCACCAATGAAGAGTGGGTGACTCGCCAGAATGATGGCTATTGACACAATACCCTTATTAAATAAACATACACATGCTTACTGTGACTCCTACATCGCTCTAAGCTTCAACAGCAAGAGGTAATGGAAAAAAGGATTTGCACTCATAAAGAGGGGAGTAGCTGGCTTGTTACGGCGGTTACTACCCCAAACCAAATATGCCTGATACTTCACTTTCAATGCATATACAGCATAGCTCTCTGCTTCAATGACAGGGGAGAAGAATAACTGATACTTCACACATCCAGCAGAGCTCTCTGCTACAACGGCAAAGGAGAAGAAAAGGGTTCGCACTCAAAACGCGGGGAGTAGCTGGCTTGTTACGGCAGTTACTACCCCAAACCAAATGTGCCTGATACTTCACTTTCCATGCATATCCAGCATGGTTCTCTGCTGCATCGGCATGGGAGAAAGACTGATACATCACGCATTTCCAGCATAGCTCTCTGCTTCAACGGCAGGGGGAAAAAAAAAAACAAAAAACAAAAAACTGATGCTTCACGCATATCCTGCATAGCTTCAACGACAGGGGTGAAGAAAAAAAAGGATTCGCAATCACAAAGCGAGGAGTAGCTGGCTTGTTACGGCGGTTACTACCCCAACCAAATGTGCCTGATACTTCACTTTCAATGCATATCCAGCATGGCTCTCTGCTTCTACAGCAGGGGAGAAGAAAAAAAAAAACCAACAAGAGCTGTACAACATAGTCTAGGTAAAACAAATAAGCATGGGTGTAGCTTGCTTATCGCGGCGGTTACTGCCCCTACTACCCCTAACTAATCAAGCTAGATATTTCACTTGCATGCAGCTCCATCACTGCTCTCTACATTAATGGTGGGGGTGGAAGGGGAATAGAACAAGGAGCTAAGAGTAACAGATAAGAATGAGAGAAAAAATGTGTGAGGCTTGCTGGGCAGACTGGATGGGCCATTCGGTCTTCTTCTGCCGTCATTTCTATGTTTCTATGTTTCTAAGAGAAAGGGTTATATCCATGCTCTTCTCTCAGAGGCAGGTCTGCCCATCCCATCAACTCAGTCAACCCTGGATAGTTTTATGACTCCCCTTCCTCAAGACAACAGATGGGGAAAGAATGGTGTTGATGCCTTGACGTCTCACTTAGCCCCGATAGCTGTGTACCACCAGTGTTAGAGGGAGTAGGTGGAGCAAGAGTTACAGTGGGGGGTGTGCAGGAAGAAGGAGACTGCTTCTATTATACTGCAGCCTTGCAATGGACAACCCTTTGCTAGTGTGTTGACTCAGTTGATAGATGGTGAGACTTTACTATTTACCCTAAACTACAGATCCCTGTTAAGACAGCAATAGTAGCACTAAACTCTATGGCCTTCTATTTCTAGTTTGGAAAAAGCCCTGACTAAGATAATTGATAATACTTTGTTAGCCCTAACTGAAGTTCATCCTCAGATTAAAATTCAAGTGCAAGTAGTTACCAAATCAGAACAAAGGTTGGACCAGATGGAAGACTAAACATAAAGAAATTGCAAGGGTGTGAAGCTGCACTAATTAAAAGGTTGCTGGAGAATCCTGTAGGAGCTGTAATCTTCGTTTGATAATTTTATTTCTTTGGTAGCACCTATTGATATGCTGAGAAAATGTTATCAGGACATCTTAAACGCTCCTGTGGAAACCAAGCCATCAGTAGCAAAGGCATTTTACTTGCCCATTTACTGTGGGAAATGTTGACTCCCAGGTGTCTCCAAGGTGCTGAGCTTTCAACAAGAAGCCCTTAATCTTACTGCAGGAGTCTCAATTAGAAATGTCCACCAGGGCTATTTTGTTGGTAGTTTCTGCACTGGAAGCAGGACAAGAATTAGAGTACCTTGAGGATGTTTTTTTAGGGCTAAACAGAAAAGTGTTCTCGGGTCGTAGAACTGCAGTGTTTCCTGAGGGGGACAAGGCATAAATTGTTTCTAAGTAGGAAGCAGGATGTGACCAGTTTGAGAGCAACCTTTGTGTTAATGTTTCCTGTAAATGTAAAATAAAATTAGAAGGTAAGAAATATATAATTTATGAACCTTCTCACAGGCCAGGGTTATATGCACCTGAGGTATTTTCAACTATTAGAAATAGTCTTATTGAGGTATTTTTGTTTTTCTCTTGCTTAGTTTTATTTCCTCTATTGTTTAACATTCCCCTCCTGTTGAGGTCTAACATTATGGAAAGAGTGGCCAGTTTTACAGTTTTAGTTTTTACTTTCTGTATTTTTTTTTTTTTTTTTACTCCTTCTGCACCCTAAAGGGTTTATTGCAGAAACGATGATTGTTTTTGTAATTTGATGAAATTATAAATAAAGGGAAAAAAGGTGCTCTGTGGTTGTTTGGAAAATCATGCAAATGTCTAAGGGGCAGATTTTTAAAATTACGTACGGGGGGTACATTTGTGTGTGCTACCCGGCGCACACAAATGTACACCCGATTTTATAGCATGTGCACGCTGCCGCGTGCATGCTATAAAATCCAGGGCCAGCGCGCGCAAGGGGGTGCACACATGTGCACCTTGCACATGCAGAGCCCTAGGGGAGGCCCGATGGCTTTCCCTGTTCCCTCCAAGGCCGCTCCGAAACTGGAGCGGCCTTGGAGGGAACTTTTCTTTTGTTCCCCCCCACCTTTCCCTCCCTTCTCCTATCTAACCCACCCCCCCAGCCCTACCTAAATCCCTCCGCTGTGTCAGGGCACTCGGCCACGCCCCCAAAGCGCCCCCGGACCGCCGCCACGCCCCCGGACCACAGCCACGCCCACGCCCCACCCATTTTTGCAAGCCCCAGGACATACGCACGTCCCGGGGCATGCGCACGCCGCCGAGCCTATGCAAAATAGGCTCGGCGCGCGCAGGGGGGGATTTTTAAGGGTTACGCGCGTAACCCTTTTAAAATCCGCCCCTAAGTGTAGTTGGCGTGCCACTAGCATGCATCCTGTCCCCCAGTCTTCTACCCTGCTCAAGCCTACTCGCATAATTTTATCTGCACAGCAGGCTGATAGCAAACACAATGGGGTGGATTTTAAAAGGGTTACGCGAGTAACCCTTAAAAGCCCCCCCTGCGCGCGCCGAGCCTATTTTGCAAAGGCTCGGCATCGCGCACAAGCCTCGGGACGCGCGTATGTCCCAGGGCTCGCAAAAATGGGCGGGCATATTTATTTATTTATTTTAAGTTTTTCTATACCGGCATTCGCGATGAATATCGCATCATGCCGGTTTACAATTAACAAGTGGTGAATATATTTTAGTGCACACTGGAATTAGTGCACACAATACATTAGTGGTGAATATATTTTAGTGCACACTGGAATTAGTGCACACAATACATTTCTGTGCACACCAACAAAAACTGCAGGCACAAAACATATTAGTGCACACATTAAAATGTTTGGTTCTCACAATTCTATGTGGGCATGAAAATGAAAATACAATAAAACAAAATAAAAATGAAGCTAAATGGAAAACAAAACAGTGGCAAACAAAACTAGAACTGACAATTTTCTGCCTACAGCCTCTCTAGAGAAGAGCGTGGGGTAGTGGGGCCTGCCTGTTGCAAGGTTCTACAACCAATGTTGGCAATCTTCCAGTCTCAAGTCATTCCCATTTGTCTAATAGAGCTTTATTGCTTTCCGGCCTGGGATTTTGCCTTGTTATTGTTTGCTGTTTAGCTAAGAACCAGTGCCTGTGCTTAATGGAAACATCATGTAAATTTTATAAACAGAACGCACAGACAAGCTCATCCAGAAGACAGAGCAACTACACTGAAATAGAGATCTGCTTTTAATTCCATGATAGAAAGCCAGCGCATGGCCTTAACATTTCTATCTGCTTTTAATAGCATTAAGAGTTAAACAGAGCATGTACTGCTGCTGATTTTTCAGCCAAAATTAAATAAAAATGGCATTTCGCTGACACAAGTAAATCAGAAACAAACCAATGTAAAAGAGCGGTTAACCCAGAGCCATTGTGAGATATATTATACATTGTTTGACACACTTTCATAAGAGCAAGCAGAGGTACTCCATCCTTTAGACTATGGTAATGTGCCTTATTGTTAAATTCAATAGGAAAAGCTATTCATACTGTGGTGTGATTGAAAAGAAAATTGAATCCTTTTGATGTTATAAATGTGTCTGTTACTGCATTTGCACACAAATTTTCCATAGAAATTATGGTGAAAGTAGTGATTCTCCCAGAAAAATACATTAGTGTTGACATGTTCAATTTTATGTACATCAGAATATAAATACCCTTTAACCATGGTAGAATTGCTTAGAACGTACATACTGTATCTGCATAGATCTATTTGTCTGAAAATATATGATCTCATAGACCACCACTGTATATCTTCTATACCATATTTAAATCTGACATCCATTTCGAGAATAATTTGGTTTGGGCTATGGTTAGAACTGTGTTGAACTCTGTGGGATTCTCTCGGTATACTTTTTCTCACGGCCGTGTTTTTTACGCCTCTCTTTCTAATAAAAGTTTGAAAAGAATTATGGTTATAAAACCGGGCATCTTTTGCCTGTTTGTTTCATTATTTATAGTTTTTTTTTTTTTAATCAAGCAGGCTGGTAAAAATGGCAGACCGGACTGACTGGTAAGCAATTGTGGCATGCTGTGATCAGCTGTGGGCTTGCTGTGGGCAGGCCACGTTGGCAGTAAAGGAGCCATAACGTTTAGGAATCATAGAACCCCGGGGAATATGATCCCATCCTGTCTGCCTGTCTGCCATTCCACCTGTAGCACCTCAGCCACTCCCCCCAATAGAATTTCCAGCCACTATGGAATCTGTATGGTTGTCCCATGATGTCTTGAATTCCATGATTGTTTACGCCCCTGCCTCTTCCACTAGGAGACACATACGGGGCTTTTCATCCCATCTGTCAACCAGACAGACATTTTAGTCAGACAAAATGATTCAAAAGGGCAGGGGGCACAATTTCAAAAGATTTTTACCTGGATAACTAAGTAGTTATCCGAGTAAAATCAAGAGCTAGAACATTTTCTTCCTCCTCCCCCCGGCTAGTAAAAGTACCCCTGCTGTTTCGCAGCCTGGGGACTTTTACCTGCAACAGAAAAGGGGCAGAGAGAAGATAGAACAGGCTGACAATGCACAAAGATTTCCTGTTGAAATTCCCTTGCCTCATTAATGGTGCAGACCTTGCACCTGATGCAAAGCGACACTGGCCAGCTCCGAATCTTCAAAGGGAAACTCTGCAGGGAGTTTTCCTTTCAAAATGAGTTTGCAGTACCTGCGGAGAGTTTAAAAATTGCCCTCTCAGTCTCTCTTTTCTTGTATCCAGCCAAGATAGGCATTAGTAAGTGTCACAAGTTCCAAAATGACCCTTTCAGAAGCAGACTTAGTGACACTGGCCCAGAAAGCACGGAAGGCTTATACCGGAAGCAGAGAAGCGAGAGAGAGCTGTAAAGCGAGGGGAACTGTTATCAGCACAGCAAGATTTAGTGCTGCAGTCTGACAGGTTTTCCTGGTCACAAATGGATCACTGTTTCACCACGTCATAGGGCACGCACTCAGTTTCCTGATAAATCAATGGGATTTAATTCTTCTATTTAAAAATTTATCATCACCGCAGTATTAAGGACTGCATAAATCAACCGGTATATCACAAGGGTAAGAGCTTTGGCCGTGTTTTCTTCTAAGATTCTGTATTTCATCTACTTCTGTCTTTTTCAGCTGAATCATTTATTTTAAAATACATAGGGGCAGATTTTAAAAGCTATGCGCGCGGCCCACATCTGGGCGTGCTACCCGGCACGCACAGATGTACGCCTGATTTTATAACATGCGCGTGCAGCCGCGCGCATGTTATAAAATCAGGGGTCGGCGCGCGCAAGGGGGCGCACACAGGTGCAACTTGCGCAAGCCGACTCCCTCGGGGAGACCAGCTGGCTTTCCCCGTACCCTCCCCTGCTTCCCCTCCCCCCCCAGCCCGAAACCCCCCCCCCTTACCTTTGTTGTGGAAGTTACGCCTGCCAGAGGGAGGCGTAACTTGCCGGCGTGCGATCCCCCGGCCCAGCGGCTGTACGGAGGCCTCTGGCCATGCCCCCGCCCACACCCCGCCCCTTTTTTCAAGCCCCGGGACATACACGCGTCCCGGGGCTTAATGCGTGCCGCCGGGCCTTTTGAAAATAGGCCTTACGCGTGTAGGGCTTTTAAAATCTGCCCCATAGTTTTCTAAAATTACATCTCCAGCTAAAAGTTTCTTATATGCTTCCATTCAACCATTGTTCTATTAATGCCAAAGTTTTAATACACTGGCAAACTTAGATGAACTCTTTTACATGTTGGCAAAATGCTTAATCCACATGGGTTTAAACGATCTTGTGTTTCAGTCTGAAAACCTGTCCCTCCCCCCGTTTCTCACCAAAGTATAAAATTATTATAATAATTTTTTTATACATTTAATTCTTAGATCAAATCTGGTTCAAACAGATTTAAAACCTACAGACATAAACAAAGTGTATACAATAGTCTAAGTAGCGGGACACCAGAATTCTAGTTATATGGTAAACAACCTCTAGCAAATGATGAGTAACCAGGTCCTCAATTTGTCTGACAAGGATGTAATGGATTTTTTTTTTTTTTTTTAAATTATGAATTCAGTACGTACAGAGAGGACAATTTTCATAGGGATCAAGTTAGGCAACTAAGGTTTAGATTTTCAAAGCTCTGCTAGGTGTCCTCACTTAGCCTCACAAATTTTGTTCAACTAAGTTGATTTTCAGCCACAATGTGGCCTGCTAGATTTAAGTCTGCAATTGATTAGCCTAATTTTGAACACCTAAGTTAGGAACTAGTGCTGAAAATCAGCTTACACTGCCCAAATTCACACCCCCAACCTAACTCTTGCCCCCAGGGTGTTCAATCTTTAGAAAGCTAAATTTAGCCAGATAGAGGGACTAGGATTTTCACCAGCTAGAATCATAAGAAATTGCCATGCTGGGTCAGACCAAGGGTCCATCAAGCCCAGCATCCTGTTCCCAACAGAGGCCAAACCAGGCCACAATAACCTGGCAAGTACCCAAACACCAAGAAGATCCCATGCTACTGATGCCAGTAATAACAGAGGCCATACCTTAAGTCAACTTAATAGCAATGAATGGACTTCTCCAAGAACTTATCCAAACCTTTTTTTAACCCAGCTACACTAACTGCACTAACCACTTCCTCTGGCAACAAATTCCAGAGCTTAATTGTGCATTGAGTGAAAAATAATCTGCTCATGATTAGTCTTAAATGTGCTACTTGCTAACTTCATGGAGTGCCCCCTAGTCTTAGCCAGAAAAATATTTTAAATATTGACCCCTTTGTTGCAGATTAAAATCTCACCGTGTTTGTGATTTTATTATATTTGTGTACAATTGTTGCCTTGATCACTTTCAGGCAGAAAATCGCCGCACTTGGATTGTCCTCCTCTCTACACCAGAAAGCTAACGATGCTACATGAAAAGCATATAAAATCCAGTGTTTGTTTTCTATCAGGTAATACAAAGCAATTTGTGCCTACATCATATTTATATTTATTTATTTATAACTTATATTTTCTCACAGCCAGGTCATGGAGAGAATGAATAATTTGCATTCCATTAGCAAACCAACAAACCTATGCGGACTCTGATTGTACATTAGACTCAGTGCCGCCACAGCAGTACCACCATGAGTTTATATTATAGGTCTGCCAGTGTAGTAAAATTCTTTTCGTGCTCTGGCTGTCTACAGTATTTTTCTCTCTCTCTCTCTTTTTTTTTTTTTTTTGGCACTCCTGCATGGATTTTATTTCCATTCACAGTGACACATTTTCATATCCATCAGTGGATCTCAGTCATCATTTCCAGTTTTTGCTGAATGATACCAATCTGATGCTTCATACAGTTCCTTTTTTTAATATTACTCCTTACTGGAGGCATGTGCCGGCTTGTCTAAGCACAATCCGGAGTGTTAGTCATCCAATTAAATAAGTTATTCCATTCAAGAGGGTCACCGCCACCATTTCAATAGCTATTTGACTGGAAATAAGGAACCAGGGAAGATATTTCCCTTACAAAGAGTGTAAAACCTGATCCAGAATTTGAAAATATCACAGAATCATCTTTTCTTTGACACCATTATAATCTTTCAAAAGGGTGCAACATTTTTTTGAGATGGACTAGAGTATTTTGTGTTATTAGAGTCAGATTGGTTTTGTGAAGATTTTTGCATGTGTGACTTGGCAGTAGTCAATTCTGATTCTGACATCAACTTTGTAGACTGCTTTCTGCTTAGGCTAGCCTTCAAAGGATTCATATTATTATGAGCCCAACTAAAGGAAATAATCTGCTTTACACTCTTTGGAAGTCAGTTTTCAAAACTGCTCAGCATGTCACGTAGCTAGCAAAATTTTGACTTCCTAAATTTAAGCAAATGTTCAACTAAACTTAGATACCTACGTTTCTGGCTTAAAATTTACCTTAACTTAGGGCGGGAAATATTTGTCTGTCTACATTAAAGACTGATATTCATTCAGCTAAATTTGGGTCCTTAAGTTAGAAGCCTAGCATTGAAAATCAGTCCTAAGAGCCTGAAATACTTCCCCTAACCTAACCCCCTGCCTGGTCTCACCCAGATTTTGGCCACCTACATTTCAGAATGTTGAGAAACTAAACTCCTAAATTTAGATGCTTGGCCCAGTTCAGCTTCTAAATAGGCCAATTTACCCCCCCCCCCAAATTCAAAAAGTGTGTTATCTGTTTATTTATAGCACATCCGATTTTGGAGCGGCCTCGGAGGGAACTTTCCTTCGCCCTCCCCCCACCTTCCCCTCCCTTCCCCTACCTAACCCACCCCCTGCCCTATCTAAACCCCCCCTTACCTTTATTCCACGATTTACGCCTGCGAAAAGCAGACATAAATCTGCGCGCATCGGCCGGCTGCCCCGCTCCGTGTTCCGGTCCCGGGGGCTGGTCCGGAGGCCGCGGCCACACCCCCGGAATGCCCCTGGGCCGAAACCACGCCCCCCAAAACGCCGCATCACGCCCCCGAAACGCCGCGTCATTCGGCCACGCCCCCGACACGCCCCTCCCACCCCTTTAAAAAAAACCCGGGACTTACACGCATCCCGGGGCTCTGTGCGCACCGGCGGCCTATGCAAAATAGGCGCGCCGGCACGCGAGGGCCCTGCGCGCGTAAATCCGCCCGGATTTACGCGTGCAGGGCATTTAAAATCCGCCCCTATATCTTTTGTGAAATTTTGATTTGTATGCCACTTAGAGCTTTATGTGTAAGCAGGATGTAAACAAACAAACAAAAATAACAGAGTTGCATAACATAGTGGGCCGGATTTTAAAAGGGTTACGCGCATAAGGTATGCGCGTAACCCTTTTAAAACCCCCCCTGCGCGCGCCGAGCCTATTTTGCATAGGCTCGGCGGCGTGCACAAGCCCTGGGACGCGTGTAAGTCCCAGGGCTTCACAAGGGGGCGTGTCGGGGGCGTGTCAGGTGGGTGGTGCGAATTTCAGGACATTCTGGGGGCGTGTCAGGGGCGTGGTTTAGGTAGGGGAAGGGAGGGGACGGTGCGGGGGGTAGAAGGAAAGGTTTAGATAGGGCCGGGGGGGGTTAGGTAGGGGAAGGTGCGGGGGGTAGAAGGAAAGTTCCCTCCGAGGCCACTCCGATTTTGGAGCGGCCTCGGAGGGACTGGGCAGCACACGCAGGGCTCAGCATGCACGAATTGCACAAATGTGCACCCCTTGCGCGCGCTGACCCCGGATTTTATAAGATATGCACGGCTATGCGAGTATCTTATAAAATCCATCATGCTTTTGTTCGCGATTGGTGCGCGAACAAAAGTACGCGCGCACATAGATTTATAAAATCTACCTCAGTATGTTTGTTTGAACAGCCAGGTTTACACAATTCTTTTCAATTCACTCACAGCACGGATATGCCTGTATTAATCAACGCAGGTATGCAAAGTGAAAGTGCATGCCTCGTTAGATGAATAAACCCTTTGAAAATTAATTCCTTCCATGATGACTGGGTCAAGTGCAGTAGCTTCTGGGATTATTTTTAAAGAGCCAGTTCAATACTGTTAATGCAAGAATTCTTTAAATGCACATTCACAGTTTTTTTAATTCAAAGCTCTATTTTGCTTTAGAACATTTTATACCCTTTGGAAGGAAAAATCAAAGTGAAAATAATTGCTTTACCTGCTGTTTAAACCATAGATAATGTTGATGATTTGGCTATTAAATTGAGAGGTCCATAGTCAGTCAGTGTGAGGCTCAACAAGTTAGGCCAAATAGCCTATATATTCAGAGGCATGACCATACTGCTGTAGTCAGCACCTAGCTATACTAAAGTTAGCCCGTTAAGATTATCTGGCTAAATTTAGGGCAGGTCTATGGGATGACCATACTTAGCCAGATAGCTTAGCCGGTGAATTCAACTCCTCCCAATTAAATCCCCGGGCTTATCCATGTAAATTTTAGCCGGAGAAAAACGTAACTAGCTAGAATTTATCTGGATAAGTGCCCAAATATTCATTTAGCCAGATAACTTCTGAGTTATCAGAACTGTGCACAATATTCAAGATAAGGTCAAACCATGGTCACCACATGAAAAGAATTGCTTCTGAATATGGACTTCTAGGTTTTTTTTCAACATGAATGTAAAAGAGCTTATAGAGTTTTAGATGAATTTTCAAAACATTGCATTCCTAAAAATTAGCATATATATGCATAAGTAGCTTCTCCTTGTGTATTTCATATTTTATAAAATTCCAAAATATGCATGTATTTTCACTTTTGCATGCAAGTATACGCGCATGAGATAAGGACGGTCTAGGGGCACTTCCTGGGCAGGGCCATCAGTTAGTTACACACATAAGTTGCTATTTTAAAATACACTCGTGTACATTTGCGAACGCACTTGCGTATGTTTTCACCTGCCATTTATCTGGCATAAGTGATCTTAAACATGTTTATTGTGTAGTTCTCACTGGGTGGGAGGTCTGGGTGAACTGGAGGGAGTTCAGGCTGAAGATCCAAGAGGGTCTCAATGACCTGGAGTAGGACTAGGCAAACTGGTGGACTAATTGATTGAATCCTGACTTAACCTAGTGAGTCCTAATTTATTTTCGTATGTAAAATATATGCACGTGTATTTTTTAAATCGATGGGTAAAGTATACACGTTTGATGCATTGAAATATGTGGTTTTAATACATTGCATGTATTCATGCATTAGCCTACCTATGCATATTTATTTTATAACATGCACTTATATTGCTCATCGAACCCCATATCCCCCTCGAAACAGGTGTGCCACAAGGATCAGCACTTTCACCCATCTTATTCAACATCTACCTTACCCCTCTTTGCCATCTATCATCAAGACTCGACATAACGTATTACATGTATGCCGATGATATACAATTCCTCATTCCAATTTCCTCCTCGATAGAAGATGCTATGTCTAAAGCAGCTTCACACCTGGACACAATCAAAAACATGCTAATCCATCTTAAACTATGTCTAAATACCAGCAAAACTGAATGTATCCTAATTGCCAAAAAAAATCCTGATCATAAAACAATTCCACCCTTCCACTTTGACAAGACCCTCGTCCATCTTAAAGAGAGCGTTAAAGACCTGGGATTTTGGTTAGACATTGACCTAAACTACAAGAAACACATCCCTACAAAAATAAAAGAAGGCTTCTACAAACTTCAAATATTAAAACATCTAAAACCACTGCTTCACCCCCATGATTTCAAAACCGTCCTACAAGCCCTCTTATTTTCCAGTTTGGATTACTGCAATTCCCTTTTGATTGGCCTTCCAAAATCTTCTTTGAGACCCTTGCAGCTCCTTCAGAACGCTGCAGCCAGAGTACTAAAAGGTAAAAGAAAAGCCAATCACATTACACCTGTTCTCAATCAATTACAGTGGCTCCCTATTGAAAAAAGAGTAGAATTCAAAGTTCTCTCTATTCTTCACAATGCAATATACAAAGCCGATTACTCCGCCTTTGATGACATCATTCATTTACATTGCTCTCAACGAACAACAAGAACTACTAGTAAAATTCAACTAGTGATTCCCTCACTTCCACAGGCCAAATTATCCTCCACCAGAAACAGAGCCCTTTCCATTATTGGCCCAAAACTTTGGAATTCATTACCTCATTTCCTCACCAATCAAGAAAACTTAAAATCCTTCAAAAAAGACCTAAAATCCTGGCTACTCAGCCAATCTTTTAAAGACTGCACTCAATGACTTAAAGTATATTAACATAGCCTGCTATCTTTCAATATCCCCCTCAATCAATCTCCCTGTTTCATGATGCAGATGTCCTCTGTTTTCGATGTTCCCAGATATCTCAGTTCACCTACTCAGGGTTTCCACCCTGTGTTATCCTGTTATATTCATTCTCCTGTTATGTCTTTGCTCATTATTGTTAATTTTTGAAATTTTTAAATTTCAAACATCGTTCAATGTAACATGTTGTTTTTTGTATGTAAACAGGAGTGAAGGCAACTCTGCTATACCTCAATATATAAAAAATGCTAAATAAATAAAATAAATAAATATTACGCGCATGTTATAAAATACTATGGTAAAACTACGTGCAGCCACATACACGTGTATATTTATTTTAGTTATTTATTTATTTAATTCTTTTATATACCGACCTTCATGACGGGTGTCATATCAAATCGGTTTACATGGAACAAGGGGGTAAAACAATCTTATCAACCATTTAACAGTAAAATAATCATAGGAGGTAAAAAAAAAAAGTTACATATAACAAGGAGATCAAACTTGGGAATAGAAGAAAGAGAAGGACAGAGGGAAACCATTGTGATTAAAGGTATATGTGGCTGTGCGCAGTTGTTTGAAAGTTATTCTCCTCGTGATGACATTTTAAGTCATGCTTTATGTGTAGAAAAAATGACAAGACTATAGGTGCATACATCATCAGTATGTACAGCATCCACAGTGAGTACCTATAAACAGATCTACATAAGTATTATTTATGGCTGATTATGAAGCAGGTAATTATTGATGAATAATGTTATTTCGTGGAAGGTGGGAAGACTCCCTGAACTCAGAAATATTCTCCCCTAGGTCTAGTGCTGTAACTTCAGTGCCAGCGCATTCATGAATTTGCAATCCACTCATTTCACTACAATCGGAAAGACTATGAATCCCAAAATACTGCCTGTTGAGTCAAAAACTGGATTGGATGAAAGTAGCCTAATTTTCTTTGAGTTTACTGATCACCACTGTTTGTGAACCTGGCTTATACCCAGTAAGCAATTGAAAAAAAAAAAAAAAAAGACACCTCGTCTTGCACACTCCCACTGCAATATTTCTAATCACATCTGGGCCAAAGACTTGCTATTGGACAAAAATGAAACGTCCATTCCCAAAATTCTGACTTAAATGAAAAGGGGACTGAAAGGTGAAAGCTTCTCTAATTTAAGCATATAACATTTTTGTATGTTTGGGCGAGAGAATGTAAAACAGGATAATGCATCTTTACATACCAAGTGCAACTAGCACTTGCTTGTATTTTAATTAATATCATTGCCTGAATCCATCAACAGCAAGTCAGCGTGGTTTACGCTAGAAGGTAAAAACAATCTGCACCTTGTCAGCTCTGCCACTCCGGGAGAAGTCACAGGTCTAGAACCCCTGGTAATTACTCACCTGGGTCTTCACACTGCCTTCATTTCCATTCTGATTGTTGACATTGTGCAGTGTGGCATCATCTGTGTAAGAAAGGTGGCAAGAAATGAACAAGGCCTGTCAGGGCTGGTAATTACACAACTGTCACCTCTCTCTCACAGTTATTGGACCCCATCAGCAAAATGATAGTTGTCAATCTCATGTTAACTGTTTCATTAAAAGACAGTGATTATATTGAGTTGGGTGAATGAGTTGACGCTAAGAATCAACACCTTTTTCGGAGCTGTGGAAACATTTAGAATACATTTACGTGCAAAATGAGAGGGGATAAATAACATAAAGTGTGTGCAGGTCGGACACGTTAAAGCTAATGATAAAAAAAAAAAAATCTTTCTCCAATTAATTTATTTGTGCAATCGTTTGGAAATAAAAATTACTCACGCAGTCTTCTGGATGACCACCTATGTATCTGAGCAGCAATTGTGCCGTGATGGTAGTCAGTCAGTAGAGACTCGACACAGTAATTATATGTTGACTCAATGAGACAGATTTTCTTCATATTACACACAGGAATTCTCAGCACAAATGTGGATGGAATTGTCCATTTTTTTTCAATTAAAAAAAAAAAAAATCTTGCACAAGGTGTTGATGTCAAGTTGATTGTAGCACAGGAAGTCTTTTAAGTTGCTAGCAGAATTTATGATTTAAAAACAAAATCTACATTTTATTAAACTGTAAAGCAAATTTGCAAATGAACTGCTGTGTATGTCTACCAGAGAGCTAATACAGTTGAGAGGCGAGTAATGGAATTAATTTCTGTTGCAGTGGATCATTCCTGTCTGTAAATTGCAGCTTTCTTGAAAAAAAAAAAAGAGGAAGGAAAGAAGAGACTGTTTTTAACATCAAAATAATAATCACCCTTTTAGTTTTTGCATTTGTTTCACAGATTGAATTAATTACTATTGCCATGTTAACGTTTAATCCTTGTAATTTCAGATAAAAAAGGAACTTGTACATGACATGGTTGGTGATCTGTACAGTATGCGTATTGGGTGCCTTTTCTCTTGGAGGAGAAATCCATTACTTGCTATTAATCTAGTTGACTTAGGGAATAGCCACTGCTATTACTGGCATAAGTTGCATGGGATCTACTTAGTGTTTGGGTACTTGCCAGGTACTTGTAGCCTGGTTTGGCCTCTGTTGGTAACAGAATGCTGGGCTTGATGCAGGCGGTGTTGGGCATTTCGGAGGAGGAGGTTGGTAATGGGGGAGTTAGATTAGATACATGCAGCCCCCCCTTCTGAGGATCTCTTTACACTTCTACCCCAGTTAATGCAAAAAATGTGGAATGCAATGACACATTTTTGACATATTACACAATATATATCAATTGGAGATGTGCATTCATTTTCAACAAATGAGTAAAATGCAATGAATTAGGCCATTTTTGGCATGAACTGAAAACTGCTTCAGTTGAAAATGCCTAAAGATTTTAGGATATTTTCATATTCATGCATTTAAAAACAAAAAAAGAGGAGCTTTGGAGGGATCAGGCCTCAGTCTAATCCTGTCCTTGGGTTCTGTCACCTAGTTCCAAGGCCTAGGTTTGAGGCTGGGCCCCATTACTGACCCCAGAACCTGGGATTAGGCCTGGGTCTGAGACCAGGGCTCAGCACCAAGGCCCATACCTGGGTCTAGGTCTAAGTCCAATGTCAGGTCCCAGCTTGAGGCTAGGTCCCATCATTGAGGCCCAGGACTATGTCTGAGGCCTGGGCCCAGTTAAGACTGGGTCCCATTGCTGGGACCCGGTATTTGCTGGGCCCCCCTCTGGAATTCATTGCCAGAGGATGTGGTTACAGCAGTTAGTGTAACTGGGTTTAAAAAAGGTTTGGATAAGTTCCTAGTGGAAAAATCCATAAACTGCTATGATGGTAATAAATAAGCAATAGTAGCTTGTGATCTATCTAATGTTTGGGTACTTGCCAGGGACTTGTGACTTGGATTGGCCACTGTTGGAAAAAAGATACTGGGTTTGATAGACCCTTGATCTGACCCAGTATGGCATATCTTATGTTCTTATGAGGCCCAGGACTAAGCCAATGCCTAGCCCAAGGTCAGGACCCATCACTGAGGCCAAGGCCTGCCCAATTGAGGCCATGTCCTATTATTGAGACCTGGGCTTGGGTCTAGGATGAATGCTGGGACATAGCCTGAAGTCATATCCAGTTGCCAAAGTCCAAGCCTACACCAAAATACAGGGCCTGGGTGAGGCCAGGTCCTTTTGCTGAGGCTCAAGCCTGGGTCTATCACCGAGGCTGGGTCCCATGGCCGAGGTCCTGGCCTAGGCCCAAGACCTAAGTCTGATGCTGGGGGCCTGGCTGAGTCCAGGGCCCATTGCTGAGGCCTGGAAAAGGTCTGGTCTAATCTCCCTAGGTCAGGTTCAAAGCTGGGTCCCATCACTAAGGTCCAAGCCTATGCCCAAAGCCTAGACCCAGACTCAATGCCAGGGCCCAGATTGAGGCTAGATCCTATGGCCGAGGCTTGGATTTAGGCCTGAGGCCCAGATCTGATGCTGGGGCCTGGCTGATTCCAGGTACCATTGTCAAAGATGAGCTTGGGTTTAGGCCTAGGCTTGATGCCAGATCCCGACCAGAGGCCAGGTTCCATCTTTGAGGCCCAGGTCTAGGCCAAAGGCCTAGGCTCGGGCCTGATACCAGGGTCCAGATGAGGCTGGGTCCAATCACTAAGGTCCAGGCTTGGGCGTAGTCTTATGCATCATGCCTTGGCTCAGGCCCGATCTTGGGTACTGGCTGAGGCTAGTTCCTGTCGTCAGGGCCCAGGCCTAGGTATAGGCATTCCAAAGGTCTATCTTCTTCTGGTGATTAAAATTTCATCATCTGATGGAAGGACATGCCTCAGTGACATTGCTAGAGTGCCTTACTTTGGACTGGATGATACCATATTGGTCTATAGCAATTCACTTCATCAGCTATACTCACATATATTGCTGACTGGTTGGTAAGAAGTCGCTCCAGCAACATCACTGAAGTGCATCCCTATACCAGACAGTGTTATTTTCATTGATTAAAAGAAGAACAAAGACCTGCATAATGCCTGGACCTGGGCCTGGGCCTAGACCTCAAGCCTAGGTTTATGCTAAAGTAAGAACCCCAGTTACAGGACCCAGCCTCGGTTGTGCTCCACTGTTAGACTTGGGCCTAGGCTTTGTGCCTGGCCTAGACACAGGCCTTGATAACCAGACCTGCCCAAAGTCAAGCCCCAGCATCGAGCACTGGCCAATGCCTCAGGCCTGGGCCTAGACTTCAAGCTTAGGCTTATGCCAAGGTAAGAACCCCAGTTACAGGACCCAGCCTCGGTTATGCTCCCCTGTTGGACCTGGGCCAAAGCCAAGCCCCAGCATCGAGCACTGGCCTATGTCTCAGGCCTGGGCCTAGACCTAAACCCAGGCACTAGCAACAGGATGTGGTCTAGGTCTAGGACCAGGCGTCAGTGATAGGACCCATCTAGACCAAGCTATAGGGTCATTTCCTGACCTAAGCCTTGGACCTAGACCTGGTCCTGAGCAATGGGACCAGGCTTTGGGCCATGTCCCTGCATCAGGCCTAAGTCTAGGCCCAGTTCTAGACCTCAGTGATGGGACCCAGACTCAGCCAGGTCCCAACATCAGGCCCAGGCCTCAGCAAAGGAAACCATCATTGGACCTGGTCCTAGCATCAAGCCTGGGATCCAGCCCATTTTTTCTTTTACAGCAAAATCAATAGGACCTTTCCTCATTAACTTCAATATAAATTGAAAAAAACCCAATGAAACAAAGAAACACATTTTTTTCTTTTCAAATGAACCTGATGAATGACTGCTACAAAATTAATGAACCAAACCAAAACAAATTTTTTGACCATAAAACATCCCTAACATAAATTCAAAAGTGGGATAAAAGTATTTTGGAATGGATGTCATTGTATATGTGTAAATGCACACCATTTGATCTCCCGCCAATCAGGTGTGCACTCTTTTAGTGGTGTCTGTGACCAGAACAGAATAGGTGACAAAATTCATTCCACAATAATGTCACATATTACCTATAAAGGATCAGTGGCCTAATGGTTAAAGCACATCCAAATGCTGCTCCTTTTGACCCTAGGTAAGGCACTTTACTCTCCACTGACTTGGCACAAGCTTACAGGGTCATTCATCAAACTGTGTTAGGGCCTTATGGCATGATAAAAGGGGTCTAACATGCGATAAATTTGTGTGTTTGCATGCAAATATGATAGTGAGAATGCAAAAGCTAGAAAATTATGCAAATGAGGGACTCCTACTGCATTTCATGGAAAAATAATGCACCCTAATGAAGAGGATGTTGGGGAAATACCCATTCCAGAGATGGTTTTCAAGGGTAATATTTCAGATGAACTGAACCAAATCACAGTGAACCTGGAAGATGTGGTAGGCCAGATTGACATACTGAAGAGTAGTAAATCACCTGGACTGGATGGTATACTCCCCAGGGTTCTGAAAGAACTAACAAATGAAATTTCAGATCTATTTCAATTAATTTGTAACCTATCATTAAAATCATCCATTGTACCTGAAGATTTGAAGATGGTCAATGCAACCCCGATATTTAAAAAAGGCTCCAGGGTTGATCCTGGAAACTATAGATCAGACATTTAAATAGACATGATTTAGTAGGACATAACCAGCGTGGATTTACCCAAGGGAAGTCTTGCCTCACAAATCTCATACAATTTCTTTTTGAAGGGGTGAATAAACATGTGGACAAAGTTGAACCAGTAGATGTGGTGAATTTGGATTTTCAGAAGGCATTCAACAAAGTCCTGCATGAGAGGCTTCTAAGAAAACTAAAAAGTCATGGGATAAGAGGCAATGTCCTTTTGTGGATTGCAAACTAGTTAAAAGACAGGAAATAAAGAATAGAAATAAATGGTCAGTTTTCACAGTGGAAAAAGGTAAACAGTGGAGTGCCTCAGAGACTGGTGCTTTTTAATATATTTATAAATGATCTGGAAAGGGGTACAAGTGAGGTGATCAAATTTGTGGATGACAGAAAATTATGCAGAGTAGTTAAATCTCAAGCAGATTGTGATGAATTATAGTAGGACCTTGTGAGACTGAAAGATTGGACTTTCAAATAGATGAAATTTAACGTGGACAAGTGCAGAATGATGCATATAGGGAAAAATAACCCTTGCTGTAGTTACACAATGTTAGGTTCTAGAGATGTGAATCGGAACAGGAATCAGTTCGGATTCCGGTTCCGATTCATATGTGGCTTTTTTATCATCGGGCCCGATCGCGGTTTTGTTTATCGGCTGCGCCCGATAAACAAAAAACCCACCCCGACCCTTTAAAACTAATCCCTTTGCTTCCCCCACCCTCCCGACCCCCCCAAAACATTTTACAGGTACCTGGTGGTCCAGTGAGGGTCCCAGGAGTGATCTCCCGCTCCCGGGCCGTCGGCTGCCACTAATCAAAATGGTGCCGATGGCCTTTGCCCTTACCATGTGACAGGGTATCCGTGCCATTGGCCGTCCCCTGTCACATGGAGGGAGCACTGGATGGCCCGCGCCATTTTTAAAGATGTGTCTGTTCTCTTCCACAAAGTTCATTAAAGGGACCTTAGCATAATGGGGACTAAAGAGAGAACTCACCCTTCCTCAGCCTGGGAGGATATTTGCAGCTTTGAACCTGACTCACTGTAATAGGTTCCACCCAAGGTTTTAATGTATTTTAGTCATGTACCATGTTTTGTTTTTAGTATATATGTGTTTGAAGGTTGCTACTGCAATTTCAATCAATGTAAAGCGCCTTGAAATGAACTTGAAAGCCGGTATATAAGATTGAATAAATAAAAATAAATAAATATTCCTTTCTCTCTGGAGGGAGTGTTTGATCCCGCAACCATTTCCCCAGAAGGAGATGGATCCACTGACCCCAGTTATCACTGGCTCCAGAAAAAGTAAGCTCTCTTCTCTAAATCCCTAGAAGGAACAGACCACATGCCTTTGCTTCCGAGCCTGCCTCTTCAAACCTCGGTCTGCACCATTTTGGCTGCCCCAAGAGAAGAATGCCATAGCAAATGGTTCAGTCCTCTCACTATTCTACCAGTGCCAACATGTGCTCCGCTGGGAAGAGCACAGGCTTAGTGATGGGATCATAGACACCTCTACATATTTATAACAATTCAATAAAGAATATATCTGGAGCAGAAATAATAAATATAAGGGCATAATACGTAGAATAGGTTTGGACACTTTGATGGGTGAAGGAGAGCTTGACTGGAGAATTAGCTACTTTGTTGGGGAGAGGAAGGTAGAGGGGTGGGATTGCTATGGGGAAGGGGCAGAGAGGTCTTGCTTTGGTAGCCTCAACTTTCCCATGCCAGATCACTAGTTGGGCACATTTCTGGTCCTGACCATTGGCTGCAGAGGACTACACCAAGCACTACCACATTAAAGTTGTCATATTCGGCTTAATTCTGTCATTTTAATGCATCTAATTAATTTAGGGGTAGATTTTAAAAGCCCTGCGCATGTAAATCCTGCCGGACTTGCGCGCTGGTGCGCCTATTTTGCATAGTCCGCTGGCGCATGCAAAGCCCTGGGACGCACGTAAGTCCCGGGGCTTTGCTTGGGGGGGGGCATGTCGGGGGGTCGGTGTGGCATTCAGGGGCGTGTCCGGGGGCGTGGCAGCGGTCCGGGGGCAGAGCCGAGTGCTCGTACAGTGGCCTGTGCCAGGGCAGGGAGGGGGATTTAGTTAGGGCTGGGGGGTGGGTAAAAAAAAAGTTCCCTCGGAGGCCGCTCCAATTTCGGAGGGAATGGAAGCAGGCTGCGCAGCTGGGCGCGCGCATGCTGCCGATTTTGCGTAGCCTTGTGCGCGCTGACCCCGGATTTTTATTTGCACCGGTTGCGTGAACAAAAGTACATGCGCACGTACTTTTTTAAAATCTGCCCCTTAGTGAATATCTTATTAAAATCTTGTTTAATGCAGATGTTAGACTCAGCAGATAATAGGGATATGCAGAGGCAAAATTTTAATTTCAGTTCATTTATTTGTTTTGTAGGTCACCTCCATTTGTTTGGTTCATTCCCAACAAACAAAAAAATTCATGTATTTGTACCATTCATTTTTTGTTTTCTATTATAGTCAATTGGGAAATCAAGGCAGCCTATTTTGAGCTCCAAAATTAGAGTTTTCTAATTAATTCTAATGAAATTTGTGGGTAATCATCAGAAGGGAGGGAAGAGAACTTCAAGGCACCAAGACTGTGGCAAAGTGGAAAAAAGTGTCATGAATATCCTAAGGCATTGTAAAAGGGCAAAAGAGTTCCTTGCAGTGGCAGGAGTTCTCCAAAGCACCATGAGGAGCAGCCAGAATGGCATGAATACCCCAATGCATCATGAGAGGTGCAAAGCAGCCAACCACAGTGGCAAGATCACCCCAAGGTGTAGAGTCTGAGGAATGGAAGCAAGGCGGTGGCAACAAGACAGTGTATAAAGTTTGGGGCAAGGTAGCAATGCTGAGTGGAAGAAAGATCCACACACTGTAGGATAAGGGGGATAGCCTCAAGCCAGAATGGAAGCAAGAAACCAATAGTGTAGTAAAGCAAAGGTTATACCAGCAAGGCTGAGGGGTAGCACAAAACCCCCAAGGTGGTACATCAGGGATGTGGCAGCAAGACCCACAAATTATAGCATAAGGGGTATAGCAGCAAAACAAAATGGTAGTAAGACCCCTAAGATGTAGAGTCTGGGGTATGGTAGTAAGGCTGAGTGGCAGCAAAACCCCTGAGGTGCTTTCAATAACCCTGCCACTCGCATGGAAATTCTGGAAAATCCAGTAAAGGCAGATTGATATTCAAAAAGACCAGCTTTTCCATCAATTCTGCCTGCTCTTCCTGGGCATTGTTCTCAGCACTGTCAGTATCATTTACCTTCCCCACCTCCTCAATGTTTTATACTTTGTTGCACAAAGCAACACATCAGGAAGGGGGCCGGCCCCTTTTGGCTCTGCTGGCACTTCTGCATGTACCGGCAGATACGCGCGTGACTGGGCCATTTCTAAAACGCGCTTGGTGCGCGCCCAGCCTGACCAGACGCATATCTGCTGGGATTTGCATGCACCGGTAATTAAAAATGTATCCATTAGTCCAAGTTCATTCCCCCTGTTATTTGTATCTGCGCTTCGGCCTTCTTGTTAAATGGTTTTTTGTTAAGTTTAACCCCCAAGTTTGATGTAAACCGGCCTGATATGAAGCTTGTCATGAAGTTCGGTATAGAAAAATGTTAAATAAATAAATAAATAAATAAATAGTGTATTCGTGGATTATAAGGTTATTTTTAAATAAATAAATAAGATACTACTGACTAAAACTCCCAAATTCTATGTGGTTACTAGCTCTTTAATATCTTCCGATTCAGGAAATACATTTTTGAAAATGCTACCTCCATTACCTTAGAAGTAGTAATGATAGAGGATTGTGCTGCTAGTTTTGGGTGTTGTACTTCTGCTGCCCCTTTTATCGCCCCTGCTCTGCTAATGCAAGCCTCAAATAGTTCTGCCATATTTCCCCCTGCTCCAAAGCAAGAGGGATAGGAACAAGTAGTGGTGGAATACACTTTTCAAATGTCTGTGTGTATGTGTGTGAGTATGAGTGTGAGTATGTGTGAGTGTGTGTGTGTGTGAGTATGAGTGTGAGTGTGTGTGAGTATGTGTGTACATGTGTGTGTATATGTGAGTGTGGGTGAGTGTGTATCTGTGTAGGAGAACAGGGGGAGGGGAGCAATATAAGAATTGGGGGTGAAAACAGGAAAGGAGAAAGAGGATAGGGACTGGGGGTTGGGAGGTGAGGAGGAGCCAGAGGAAGGACAAATCTCCCTCCCCTCCATTAAGATCTCCCAACCTGTTTTCCTCCTTATCCACGATCTTATTTCCTTCCTTCACCTCCCCCCATCCATCATCTTTCCTCCTCCTCCACTCCTATCCACAGCTCCCTCTCTTTCTGCCTCCTTATCCCCCATCCTGATCTTCCCTCCATCTCTTCCAGCCCACCCTCAATTCTCTCTTTCTTCCCACCTCCCTATCCCTGATCCTCTCTCCTTCTCCTCCCTGATCCCTCTCTTCTCATTCTTATCTTCCCCGGATCTCCTCTCCTCCCTCTGTGCCTCTATCCTCCTCCATCCCTTATCCCACTACCCCTCCTGCCTGAGATTTCTTCATTTCCCTTTCTGAGATCCTTTCCCTCTTCTGATATCCCCCCCCCCTCTTCATTTTCAGATCCCTTCCCCTCCTTCCTCTCCAGGTCCAATCACTGAGTTCCTGTAACCAGATAAAGAAATGTCAGAGAATGACTATTTGTATCACGTAAAAAAAATGTACATTTGCTACATAATTGCCATAGAATTCTGAAAAATCTGCCGCAGGAAACCCGGGGCACTGATTATTACAAGTATAGAAAATGGAACCCCCCCCCCCCCCCCAAAAGAGCAGAATAATGAAGCGAAGGGCCTCACAGGGATTTAAAATATTTTCCTATCGCCCTATCTGATAGGCTCAAACTTGAACCTATCATTCCAAGGACAAAACTTTGGGGCAGTGAGCAATTTCCAGATGCAACTGTATTATTTATTTCGAAGCCTGCCCTATGTTTTTCTGTTAAGTCTTCCTATCATCTAGGCTACCAGGTTTTTCAAATTTTGATGGACTAATTTTGTTAAACCATTTCCTTTTTTTTTTTTTTATCTTCCTGCTTTTTTCTTTTTTTTTAAATTCTAGTAATTGCATGGAGGTGCCTTGGATAAAATGTATTTTCTTCAAAAAGACGCAATTAGTTTACCCTCTTTTGAGATCATCTTATATTGTACCATGCACTGTGCAGTTTACAGAGGGGAACCTTGGTTAATTATGAATTCTGTTCTGTCGCAGAGGCCAGCGCATCTTTCATAGCAGACATTTAATAGACACTGGCTGAAAGGACAGCAAACACTTTCTGGTACAATTAATGGTTTAATGGGTTCAAACGGAGTTGTTTTTACACTGCCATTATCTGGCTTTCACACAAATGTTCTCTAGCCTTGTATCAGCCTGTCATTTTCTAGCACATGCGGCAGAATGGAGTGGCATAGCACGCAGCCATAATTATTAACTTTATCAGGATTACTCTGTAGTTAAACTAAACAGAGGATATTTTAAATGTGGCTTTGTTTGCATGTTAATAGACCCCAAACTCCCTAAACTAAAACAAAGGTGATCTGTACACTTGTTCAGCGATTGTTGTATAACTTAAAAAAAAACTGGATGACAACTTTCAGCTTTAGCACATGTTTTATCACATTTAACTTTATTATTCTTGATAAAGCTGTCGCAAACAAGCAGAAAACTCAAATGCCTGATGCCTACGCTCATTAGCACACCCCCCAGGACAACTGAACAGGCTAATTCAGCCCAGCGTTTGCTCTAAATCATGCATGGATTTTTAGTTCTGATTAACTCAGAGAAATCAATGCGCCAATCTGAACTACAACTTCATTCATGCAACGTGACAAAACCAGAACTGGACTAGCCTGTTCAGTTGACCTGGAGTGATCTGGCAACCCTACTTATGCCACTGTTGTATCTTTTGCAAGCTGGTGCACAAAGTGGACCGGTTCCTTTGCACAGGATTTAACAACTGGACCCTGTCACTATCCTCATGGCCTGCTAAGCTACTGATGGCACCATAGTTTGTTTTTTTGAATTTATCATCATGCCATCAATGTCATCAGCATAGGACCATTTGCTTCTTTTATCATCATCATTATTATTTTTATTCTAATTTTTAAATGAGAAAGATGCTAACACCTGCACCGCAAACCTGGAAATAAAGTCCCGGCTCGCAGCGCCTCGACTCTCAGCCAAGAGGGACAAAAAATAAATAAATAAATAAATGAAGGAAGGAAGGAAGGGCCAGAAAGTGGCAGAGGCTGGAAGCACTGTCCAGGAACAGCAGCTCCTGCCTTGGTTTCTCCCTGGTCTCATTTCATGGGAACCAGCAAATTCCATGGGAAGGAGCAACGTGTGCCATCCCTTCCTGCAGCAGTGGAATGTGCAGGAGACCAGTGGCCCTGACAATAATCAATTAATAAAATGTTAGGTGTGGACTGCAGCATATAGCAGAATTCTGTTTTCTTTCTTTCTTTCTTTTTTTTTATTCATTTATTTTATCTACTTGCTCCACTGGTCTTGTTTTGCTCAAACATTTTGAAAAAAAATAAAGTACTTTATAATGATTTAAGATTAAAGGTGTTTTGGTACCTTGCCTTTCAGACGCAGTCCTATAGACCCACATCCCATAGAGTCGTTCCAAGCATTCCAGCAGTTGTCCTATGGTAACCGTGTCTGCGGTCTTCTTGGGGCCAGTTTGTACCGCCTCGTCCAGTCTTTAAACTGCTGCAGGATCAGAGTCATTTTGCAGGTGGCATTATTGAGATGTGCATTTCCCATTTGCATTTCCTTGGTGAGCTACAGTCAAGCAGTGGCAAGAACCAACTCGCTCTGGAGACAAAAATGAAAAATAACTACACACACTCACACTTCCTGCCTATGGAACTGATGGCCTGATGTATTTGTTGCCCTAACAGCATGCAAATCCTGAAGGGGGAGCAACCTCTTTAAAATAATTATATATATATAATTATCCAAATACAGCTGGCGTAAACCAAGGCATACGAAAATAAAGTAACTTGTCCAAGGTTATGGTCAAAGAATCAGTGGAACAGAAAATGGTCTTGACTATAGTGTCAACTATTTGATCCCATGTCCATTTATTTAACTTTGATATTTAACCTCTGTTCCCTGTAGTCAGGTTCTTATTTTAATTTTGGAGACAGAATCTATTTTATTTATATAGCCTGCTGCATATCGGTACGTGCTGTAACCAATTGCAAAGTCAAGTGACAGTTACCTGAAAGGCAGACACTGCACCTCTCACCCCATCATACTGTATTGCACTGGTGGGCAGGTATCATTCTCAGATTAGGCTTGTATGGAAATAAAGTTCATGCTGAAAGGAAACCAGAAACAAATAACTGAAAAAAAAAACCAACCCTCAAGGAAAGCTTCTGCGGAATTATTAACGACTAACTTTGGCTTGATGACGGTATCCGTTTCCACCCTATATTGATGAACTTCATAATTTACTCCTGGCTAAAATGATTCACTCCAGCACTCAGAAGCTTAAAATCATAAATAACTTTTAAAAATATTTTGTCAGGCAGCTATAGAGATAGGCTGACTTTTTTTTTTTTTTCTTCATTCGCATTGCAATGATTGCAGTGGAGGGAGGGGAGACCTCCGTTGGTGTCCCATATATGATCTGGTCTTTTCAAATTGCAAGCTGTGCGTGGGAGGCTTGAGTTGAAAATAGTCATGCAATGTTTACACTTACTGTCTCAGATGGAGTGCGTTTGATCTTCTTTCTGGCACGCGGCTCTCTGTGATCCAATCAGATGTCCTGTTACAAAGCTGAGGTTTATAAAACAGGCCTGCTGGTATTAAAAGTCCCAATGCTCATATTGTTAATTAGGCTCTTTTATTTTTGTGCTCAGGATCAAAGAAAAAAATATACATCAATATACAATTTTATATCTGTCACAGATAACTATATTTTTAATAAGGTTTCTTCTAAAAATTGATACTTTTTTTTTTACTGATTTTTGTGACAGGAAATTTGATTTAATCTGAATCTGAGAAAGATGAAAAACTGAAGTGTATTTTAGCTAGACCTAACTACCACCTTACCAACAACAAATTGCAAACTAGGAACACTATTTTCAGTTGCAAATCTGATTTCAAGCAGGGTTTAAATATTGTTTCATATATGTCCATTGCAACCATAAATCTATACATTTTATATGTATTTAAAATAAATGTATTTAAAATAAAACCAGTTATTTTTTACGTAAATATAGCTGCCTAAAACTGGACACATACACATCTAAAATGAAAATGTAGTAATATCGAATGCTTTGCATGGATTACATGTTCATTTCGTTTCATTTTGAACTTGGAGAGAGAGTTTTGATTTTCACGTCTGGAACAAATCATCACATCCTAAATCCTGATTACCCACAAAACATCAGTCTACTTTAGATTTATTGTAACATAATGTGCATCTTCTTCCACCTCTGGAATTAGATTCTTTATATTTTGAAACAGTAGCAATGTAATGTATTAATTTGCACAGACATGTGCGTCACACTCTGATGCCTCTCTAATATCTGAAATATACCAAAATATAATCATATATTATAACAACACAAAAATGATAGTAACAGTTTTGCAGCTTGGAGGTCAAACATTTCTTATTCCATTCTTAAAGGTCAGTTTTATA
Source organism: Rhinatrema bivittatum (assembly GCF_901001135.1). Taxonomy (NCBI): domain Eukaryota; kingdom Metazoa; phylum Chordata; class Amphibia; order Gymnophiona; family Rhinatrematidae; genus Rhinatrema; species Rhinatrema bivittatum. The sequence goes on from NC_042631.1 coordinate 24,775,641, forward strand.
CATATCCTTTTTTTTTATTCCAAGTATTCTATCTTACCATAGATATAATTCTATGCTTCTCGCTTTGCACAAAATCTTGAGTCCAGTTCGGTAATGGCCATTCAAGCATTGTCTGGAAAAGAAGAATATCCCGTGTGTCTGCAGGGTTTCTTTCATCAGAGGGACTGGAGGGGATTGAAAGCCACGGTAAGGGAAATAGCAGCTCAACACTGTCATAATCTCATTGATCTGAAAGCTAGAAATGCAACCGATAAGACAGAGATACCATGCTCTAGCTTACCATAAAGCAAGTGTAAATGATTTTTCGGACTTTTTTTTCCTTCGCTGTTGCTAAATTTAAAAAACAGAAGTCAAGGAAACTGCATTAATGTGCTGGGATCATACAGCTCCTTATTCTAAAGCTTTGGACGTACATTCTTTTATGTTATCCCCTTCCAGTCTTCTTAAATCATTGTTATTTTATTCTTTGAAATGTAAAGTTGTGGGAACTTCAAAGAAATATTGTAATAATCAAAGAAATTTAGAACCAGAGCAAGCAAGAGCTAGCCTGGTGGCTCAGTGGCAGTGCCGTGCACTATCATGTGGGAGGCTTGGGTTCAAATCGTGGGCCAGGCCTCTATTCCCCAAGCTGGTTGGAGCTGGGGATGCTGCAGAGGCAGGGTTCACAGGTTCTGTGAAGGGGGGAGGGGGGGAGTACCAGCCCATCCCTCAATGGCGACACCTAGTGGCCAGACAGCCAAGTTTTGGAATGATCTGCTGCTGGTAGCCCCCAGCTAAAGACTATCACTGCGATGGAAGTGCTGAGCTGGGAGGAGGGTAAAACAACAAGGAAGAGGGAAGAAATCTAGATAGTTGCAAATTAAGGGTCATGATACTTAGTATAAACCTGCAGAGGCATGTTCCAATTGATCTGGAAAACCAATGAAGCAGGAGGACATTACCAGGCATAATGCATGCTTAACACACAATATTTACTCAGCTTCATGAAAATAGTAAAAAAGCATATGATGGAAGATAAAAACCCAATGGTCCAGCCAGTCTGCCCAGCGAGCTTTTTTTTTTATGGCAATATTGCTTTACAGCCCTAAAACAACTTGGCACAGACTGGGCCTTCAAAATTTTAAATCACAGCAAGTCAGGCTTGCTCTTGTCCCTTTCTGCTTTGGAACCCCCCCCCCCCCCCCCACCCATGGGGTAAGTAGGGGCGAGAAGTGATATTTCTTTTTGTTTTTGTATTTTTAAATAAATATTAAACAAAAAAAAATCCCCAAACCACCCCCCCTTGCCCGAAATGAAAAAATGAACCAAAACAATAAATTTCCCCCTGCGTATCTCTAACATCTACAGTGTGTAGAAGGCAAGGATATAAGACCTGGTCAACCGAATTTTAGATATGGGCAGCTGATCTGGATAATTTGAGCACCTGCCATGGCCTTATATCATACTGACACTGGGTTGTAGTGGAGGGTGAGATTTCATCCTCCTTGACTTATCCGCTGCTTTTGACACTGTCATTCCTCGATGTATGTCTGTCTACTCCTCTACACACATTATAGTAGATTAGATAGCTGGACTCTGCTCTGTTTTGATTTTCTTATTACCTCTTTCATTGGACTATATATCCTTTGCAGGTTCTTACTCCACTGCTATTTCACAGCCAGTCACAGTATGCCTCAAGGTGCTGTCTTGGGTGATCCAAATGGAAAAACATAATGCATGTGTTGATTTTTTTTTTTTATTCTGTTTGGGTAACTGAACCAAATGACCATGGTCCCCCCAAAAAAATCAGAATCCTTTTCAGCTCATTTAGTTATGTCTCATTAAAATCTATCTGGGAAGGAAGCAAAACATATTTGTACTCTAAGCTAAACAGAGCAGGGATGGACCAATCATATTTCAGCCAAACCTAGCTAGTGGGTGAAAGTGAAACTAAGAGCATTTTAAGCAGTGACTATTTTGTTCTTAATCATTTTTCTGTTGAATCTCAAAAAGAAAAGACAGAGATTCTGAAGTTTCTTGCTTCAAACGTCAGAGTTACAGAAATCTTATTAAAATTACTTAGATTAATTTATAGGAGATAACAAAGTGTGCTATTGCTGACATTGGAGCAAATCTTTAAACTTACGCAAAGGCGCAGATTTGTTTGCGCATCCTGGGGCTTTGCGCGTGCCAGCGGCCTATGCAACATAGGCGCACCGGCGTACAGGGCTTTTAAAATCTACCCCATTGTGCTTAGCTGTGGTTTGGGGTGCTTCCTGGTAGCCAGAGAAAGTCTGTAATAGGGAGGGATGTAAATAAAAAAGAATTTGTTTTGATTTATTCTTGCATTTTTTTTGGGGGGGGGGTTGTTTTTTGGTTTATTTAATGTTTTTTTCAGTTTGCTTCATTTACTTACCCCCTCCAAACAAATTTAAATTCCCAAAAACCTCCATACAGGCCTCCCCCCAAGGCATTTTTGATCCCCTCCTGCTCCCAAGAAAGCTAACTGGGGCCTCCACAGCCCCTCAAAACCCTCCTGACCGCCTTCCCATCCTGCAAAAGAAAACTTGAGGCCTAGAGGCCTAGGCCTACTTGGCTGGGCATTATTGGTTTGATTCATTGCAAACAAACTAAATCCCTACTGGCTATGAAAAATCCAAACATTTTTGTGTTTTTCATTTCAGCAAATAGCGTACACTATTAGCAAAACATCCTGTAGTTCTAATCCGAAAGTACATATGTATGTTTCAGTATATATGTATATTTCCAATGTAAGAAAATACATACCCATTTTATAAGCATACATTTGTATATTTTATGCATGAGATAATTGTGATACTGCATGAATAAACACCCAGAATTAAACATGGAGGCAGCTATTTTATTAAATACGCTTGTACCCCTTTTGAAAATACTTGTGCTTGTACTTGGAACCACCAGTTTATCCAGTCCTTCTCCAATTCAACCTAGACCCTCTAGCATTTCAACCTGAACCCCCAGCAGCTCATCTAGACCTCCCACACAATAACTGCAGAAAACAGACAAGCTCGATTTCAGTCGCATGAGTGTCAATTAGCAGATGTAAAAGCGTACAAATACGTTTGGGAAGATATACACATATACCTTTTACAAGATTATGGCACGCAATTCAGAATCCTGCTCTGGGATGCCTCTAGACTACTATACCCCCTTTTCTTCCTGTCTGTCAGATGCCAAAATTCAAGATATTATGGAGAGATTGCCGAAAATCTTCAACCTACTAACTACTTTTCAGTGCTGCTCATTCATGTTGGAATGAATGGATACTGCGAGGAGCCACACAGATCGCATCCCTATGTTTATTTCAGTTCAGTTTCTGCCTGTGGTCTTTGCACCAATTCTCAAAGCAGAAGTAAGCATTTGGTGACTATCACGGGCACAAAATACATGAGGTCACTTGCATCTGCTTTTTCAGTGAGTAGAGTTTTGCTGGAAAGTATGCATGAAGGTTTGAAAATACGATGTATGTTCATATTTTTCCTCCCCTGAATTAAACACGTCCCCCAGGAAGACATCCTCTCAATGTGGCTAAAAGCACACACATTGTGGAATAATGCCTGAACTTTTAGCCATGTTAATGCAGGGCAATGTTCAGACAGCCAGTTAATATGGGTAAAACATTTTTATCTGCATAAATTGCTTTCAAAATTGACCCTTTAACATCTCTTCTGAGGCAGTTGTTAAATTTAGGCCTTACCGGTAACATGTGAAATAATATATAGAGGAGGGCATGCCAGGCTAATTTGTACATAACTGCTAAATCCTATTTTGTCTAAGACATTCCCTTGAACAAATTTCCATATGCACAAATTTTGCCCATACCTGTTAACTTGTTGGGGGACTGGTTAAGCATGAATGCTAAGCCATTAGTACTTCACATGCTATTTTGTCCACGCTACAATAACCTTTGAGGTGAACTTTAAAAGCCCAGCGTGGACATTAATTATGGGATGCGCGAATAAGTCGGGCTCGTGCATGCCAAGCGCATTTTTAAAAGCCGCCGAGATACGCACATATCTCCCGCAGCGCGTACGTCTCAAAAGTTTTCAAAAAAAAAAAAAAGGGCGGGGTATGGGCTGTGGCTTGGGCGTTTCGGGGCATGAACCTGAGAGGTGAGTGTAAGCACTTACACGATGGCCCTCTTTGAGGTCCCCCTGCTGCGTAACTTTACTTCTGCCGTGGGTGACCTGTACGTTTTAAAATGAAAGAAAACTGGGCAGATCTGCGGGGGTTTAAGGATCGGGGCTAACCTGGGAAGTGAAGGCAATCAAACCGGGGGGAGGGGGGTGTTTGGAGGAGCTATTTCTTAACTGGGCGAACTGGAAAAACTGGGACTAGTGTCGGTGCGTCCCCTTTTAAAATCCCCTGATTTACGCGGTTGAAACAGGATTTTTGCATGCACCTGTGCCCATCCACTTAAAATTTGGCGCACGTGTGCATGGAGCCAGTCTATTTTGCAACATGCATGCGCCCGCGCACTGGTTTGAAAATTACCATCCCTGTGTGCACAGGCCCCCGTATGTCTACCATCTATACATTTCTTGTTCAATTTTCTTAAGTAACTTTCTTTTACTAAGTGCATCTTTTTCTCTTTCTCTCTCTCTCTGAATAAGTTAATAGTACTTATGACAAATGGCAGTGCTCAGCGTGAATTTTTCTTGGCGGTAAGCGTTGATTGTGCTTGTCCTTTCATATCTGCCCAATTTGCATCCCTTTGGCATTTACCTGGTGCCAGGGCTCATAATTAGTTTGTGTCAGGTATTTCCAGTTAAAAGTGTTTATTCTGGGTCCAGTGGTATTTAATAACTTTGAAGAATAAGCCAATTACAGCTGCACTTGCTGTATTCTGAACACATCCTTAAAACAAAGGCAAACTGGCGCACGGGTAATGTACAGTAGCAGACCCTTCCCTGAATTTCTTATGCACAAATATTTTAGACTGAAACCATTTTCTCATTAGTGTTACAGATTTTGTGCGCCGCATGATGCTAATAATAATTAACAGAAACAAGTCCACCAGGAGACAAAAGCAGATAGCGTCAAGGGGCAGCTGATCTGGATATAAATCAAATGGTTTGATACACTCAGAATAGCTTGGGCAATTGTCAGATATCCTGCTGATGCTCTTATTAGCATAGATATGAGAAATAAGCCATCGATAACATGGGGGAAAAAAAAATGTATTTATTTAAAACAATTTCTATCCCACCTAAGCTTCCCAGGGGACCTTTTCAGCCATGGGCCCCAGGCTTTTTCTACTGCAAGCAAAACAGCAAAGGCAAGGCAATTTTCAAAGCCGGTTCCCCTGGTACGTTGTCGTTGACCTGTCTAAATATGCAGCTAAAGGTATCCATGGGCTTCTGCAGCACGCATACTTTTAGCTGGGTTACAAAAGTGGCATCTCTTGGCGGGGGAGGGGGGGAACGTTAAGGTCAGGGGAAGAAAAGGGCGCACGCACACGCATGGTATTTTCAAAAGTACGCATGCTATTTTGCATCTCACCAGCTGCCCACACGAACAGCAGATGCAGAGCCCCTGGTTAGCTTTTCTTTGAAAATTAGGTACAGTGTAGATGCAGGAAAAGCGATCGCATACTTGGCATTTAGGTGGGCTACTCAAAACTGCCCAGTATTTTACGAAATTGCACTGTAAGGCAACTAAATAGAATTTTTTGCTTTTTTTTTTTTTCCATTAGTAAATCAATCACCTTCATTAGGTACTAAGGGGGGGGGGGGGAGCAATATTCAGCTGCTTAGCAGCTCGGCTAGTTAGCCGGATAGCCATATCCGGCTAACTAGCAGGAAATATTCAGCGGCGTAGTCACCTTACAGCCCGACCAGTGGTAACCAAGTAATTTAACTGGCTAACTCCGAGTATTGGATTTAGCCGGTTAATTTCTGCAGCTAACTCCGCTCCTCCTTGGCACGCCTCTTGCCCACCCCTGGAAGACCCCTGACTTATAACCAGTTACCCAGCTAGAATGTATAAAGTGCTCAATATACCCAAGTAGCTATTACGTTACCCGTCTAAATGTGGTTTGAATACGGACCTCCCTGTGACCTTAATAATAATTAAAGGGGGCAATTTTCAGACTGTCTGCATAAGGGCAAAGATCACGCACACTTCTAACCTGTGGGCTTCTCAAAGTGAAGTACAAGCACACTTCCAGTTTCAGACTTGCCCCTGCTTGCCTAAGGGTGGGCTTTCACTGCAGAAGCAGGCAGGAAGATTTGACAATGCAGTCTCTGTGCAGACATTTCCTTGCCTGCCCTAAGTTAACCCCTTGGGATGCCCCCTCTCAACGGGGCTAAAACGGCAGGCTTTTTGTAGCACCCTGCTAACCTTTCTCCACATTGATGGGAGGGCAGTCTTCAGACAGCTGATTTAGATGGGTAGCTATCTATTCAAATGATTAAACTGATTTGAAATAACATTGTAATAACATAGTAATATAGTAATGACGGCAGAAAAAGATTAGTCGGTCCATCCAGTTTCTTATGATCACAGCTGCTGCTCCATTCAGGTTAACCCCCCCCCCCCCCAGCCCCCTCCCCATACCTACTGTTAAGGGTAATAACTGCCCTTCCACAGAATAATTTCAGACGAATATATTTTGGACACTTTAGGGGCAAATATTCAAACTGCCCAGGGAAGCCACAGGTCCAGGGGTGCTTTGTACCTGCAGACCTGCAAACTCATTTTCCAAAAGGGAAACTCTCCTTGGGGTTTCCCTTTCAGAGAGCCGCCAGGGGAACCTGGGTACTTCTGCATGGATAAAAGTACTCAGGCACACTGCAGGTGCAAAGGTACCCATGGAGTTTACATTTGCTTTGTAGCAGATGTCAAGTGCACATCATAAAGTATTGAAAATATCATCATATTTATTTTACCTCCCCCAGCCTACCCTATTCGCTTTGCCCCATGGGTAAAAGTAAGCACAATACTTTGTAAAAAGCAATGCCTACTTCTACCTGCGTTGGGGGTGTGGAAAGAAGGGTAGTGTGTGGTCAAAGCCTGTTTTATGCAGATACGTATATTTATCTGCCTAAAAAGCATTTAAAATTGTCCTCTTATAGCTGAGACCAAGCCAGAAAGAGTCCAGCAGTTAGGAGAAATCTTCTGGACTTAGTAGCTGAGTTGGTAGGAATGTGCATTCCTTAAAAACTAAACTAAAAATGCAACAAATGAGGTCATTTTCAGTTCATTTCAAATGGAAAGAAACAAAAATGGCTGCTGAGGAAAATACTTGAAAAGTTTTGGTTCTTTTCATATTTGTTTAAAAATATGGCCTTCCCAAGGACTTTTGGCACCTTTCCACCTACAAAAAAAGCCAGCCAGGACCTCCCCAGCCCACAAAATAAGTCGCAGGACCTGGGCTTACCTTGCTGGGCTAAGCTGAGCCCAGCTGGGGCCTCCCTGGACCACTCTGAAACATTGCCCTGGCCTCTACTGACCCCTTCATGCAGGTCCACCTGGGGTCAAAGAGGCAGGAATGATGCCCACTCACATCTACCTTGGCTTGTAGTGCATTTAAAAATGACACTAGCCATACTGAGGCCAAACAGAACACCCCCCCCCCCCCCCTACATTAAACAAATCAAAAAAACAGAACCCCCTGAAACAAAAAAAAAAACCTAAACTAAATTCTTGGCCAGCACATTCATATGAATTGGTTATGGTGGTGGACGCTGTGATGGCTTTGGTAGTGATGCTTATGACAATAGTGAACTGTCAGTGGTGGTGGTGGTGATGTTGGTGATAGAGGCAACTGGGATTCTTATAACGTTGGTCATCATGATGATGAACATTAGGCTAGATACAGTGAAACCCGGAGGCAAGGAGATGGACTTAAAGACCTCTTGTAATCCCTTTCAGTCCTATTTACTCTTAAACGGTAATTCCTTAGTTCAGTGAGAATTATGGTGATGATAGTAGAGTTGGTGGTGATACACGATAATGACAATAGTTCTGATAATAATGATGGCAAGTTGTGATAGCCAGCCTGGCAAGAGTGATGGGAGACTGAACCGTGAATGTAGTCAAAATTGGTCTACACCAACCCTGTCATAAATTGTACTCTAGCACTGACCTTGCTGAAAATCTAGAGCAATAATTTAGAACCTAGACTTATTAAGTGGGATGTGAAAGATATTTATTTGCACTTTCCTTAGCTGAATCAACTAAGATAATGTTAAAGCAGAATGATTGCAAATTTAGTAGATGGGCTAAAACAGAAGCACAGATATACATATCATATTCATAAACGCAGTTAAATAAATCATTGAGAAAACATTTTTAAGTTGGCATTCTACTGATCTTTCAAGAAATAACATGAGGGGGGAAAAAAAAAGATCGTATATCATTGCCTTTTAATTTCCATTCCTCTAATGCTCTTATAGCTGTCTTGCGACTGACTAGAAACCAGTGACATTCTAATCATTTTAATGTATATATTTCTGCAGATGTCAAAAATCATCCAAAAGTGTCAAGAAGAAAAAAAGGAAAAGTGGTCCAAAACAGTAAGCAGTAGGGAAAAAATATTAAAACCTAGCCTGCAATCTCTAGATAGAATCTTAGGGAAATGACTGTGAATGAGCAAGTAGAAAGAAAAAGAAAATGGTAATTGTCCTATCATTTATATGCTATTTCACCTAAGCAACCACAATTATTTAAGAAATAGAAGAGAGCGCCTTGTTGCCAACTTCCAGGCCATAATCTTTCCAAAGTGTTGCAATCATCCTATGGACCTTTTTTTAAACAGTTTGAATATGGATTTCATGATCTGTCAGCTCTAGAAAGGCATAGGAAAACTCCCTAGGCTTTCAGCAGAATGGGTTTGACATGATGGGCTAAATTATTTACAAGTACTGTTAGATTTGAAAAAGTCAGCTATACTTATAATGGGGTACATTTCCAAAATTAGCATGAAAAATATTAATTACAGTACAGTATTTACTAATTTTTTTCACTGTCCCATCTCCCTCACCCCCGCCAGCCTCTAGAGGCAGCAGAAGTGAATGAAGTAAAAAAATATATATATATTATTAATAATTTGCTGGCCCAGGTTCTGCCCCAACCTGCCAAACCCTTCCTTTTCTGTAAAAATTAAAGCCCCCAGAGTCTCAAACCCCTCTTACCCTCTCAGCCCCTAAAGTACTTTTACAAATTATGTTCTGGTAATCTTGTATGAGCCTGGAGTTCCCCCTAGTCTCCAGGCCCAGTCGCAGCCATTTTTCAAAATGGCATCTGTCAGACCCTATCATGTGATGGGCATGGGAAAATGGCTCCCTGCTCATACTAGACCACCAGGGTATAATTTGGAAGTACTTTGGAAGTCCAGAGTGTGATCTACATTGGGAGGTGGGGGAGGGGTCAGACCTCTGCAGGCCTTAATTTTTTCTGAAAAGGGAGAAATTGGGGGGGCGGGGGGGGGTAGGGCCTGGAACATTAACAATATTTTGTTTATTTCTTTCACTATGGCCACCTCTAGAGGTGGCATGGTGGGGGATGGGTCAGGGGGTCTATGTAGATCCCTAGGATTTTTTGCTAGTTTACCCCTAGATTTCTCAAACTGCTATAAATAAAGCAGAAATAGCACCATGATTTACAAAAGGGTGTGTGTTCTATGAGAGAGAGAGAATGCCTTTGCCATTTTAATTGATGAAAGGACAAGAGGAGTTGATTTGTACAATGCGCACTCTACCTAGCTTGTTTAAAGCTAGGTAGAGAGGTAGGAGGTACATCTACAGTAGGAGGTACGAACTTTCCTGTTCGTACCTCCTACTGTAGATGTAAAACCACCTCAAAAACTATCCCACCCCGAGTTAAAAGTGCCCCCTCTTACTGTGGCATAAATAGAGAGTGACATATTGAATCCCTAAGCAAAGGCTCTCTCTCGCTATCTCTACCCCCCCCCCCCCCCCCACCATAAAAACCTTTTCCCAGTAACACACAGCTATCGCAGGCACACGCACAGGAAAAAGGTGTGGTTATTTTTGGTGATAAACCCCACATTGCTGTACGTTACTCTATCACATTTGACATTAGGAGCTGCTCATTTCCCTTAACTCTGCCCAAACCCCTCCCACTTGCATAGCAAATGTCACATTTGCATACTAACTCGTGTTACGCTATTTACTGTGTGTGTTAAGGCCCTAATGCAAAATGATAAATGATCCTGTTAGTTTGTGATGACTCGGGATGAGTGGCTCCTTTAAGCCATAGTTTCCCACTGACCCAGGGCCATTTAATGCTGCGGTATTTTTCCTCGTGGTATTTTACCGCAGAGAAAAATACCGTGGGATTCAGCAAGCAGCAGTTCTAATTACCGCAGGCTTTGTAACTCCTATGAGGGAAAACACTGTGGCTTAGTGACTGAGCTCCTAGGTTTGTACCTGAGATCGTGGACAGTGAAGTGACTTGTGCCCAAGGTCACAAGCAACTCTAGCAGGAGAAGCTGGATTTGAATTCTGATTTCCTCAGCTCTGAGCCCACTTCTCTAGCCACTGGGCCAATCCTCCGCTTGTATTTCTGGTAATCAAAAAGCGCATCAGCTTGGGGACCTCACTTGGGGTACTGTGTTCATTTTTGTAGTCCATATCTCAAATGGGAGAAAGAAAGGATGGAGGCGGTCCAGAGAAGAGTGATAAAATGCTATGGGGTCTGCATGAGAAGACCTATGAGGAGAGGCTGAAGGATCTGAATATGTACACCCTGGAGGAGAGGAGGTGCAGGGGGGATAGGATACAGACCTTTCGATACTTGAAAACTTTCCCTGCACATAATAGCAGGTATAATTACATGTGGGTAATTTTAGTGGGATAATTGTCAAACTTCGCTTTGAAAATCGGGGTACCCCCCCAAAAAAGTTGAAAACAAGCTTCTTCTCCCTTTTAGGGGGTAATTTTGTAACAGCTAATAGTACATCTGGAACCAGGAGTGATCCATGCTGAGATGTGGCTGTGCCCGGGTCTTTTAGCAGCTAGCACTGCACACGAGAATAATCGGAACTGATTTTTGACAATGTAAAATCAAAACGAAGCTAGCTTTCTTCAGCTTCAGAGAGAAAGAGAGAGTTGTTTCTGAAAACTGATGTCATACCAGCTGTGATAATAGAAATGATTTCCAACAGCTTGGCCTACAGCGGCACGCTATAGCACCTCTGGGATTATAATTACCCATACTAATTCTGAGCAACGACTATATTAATACAATTTCAGTTGTTTCCTGTTGTGTTGCATTTCGTACTGCAGCAGAGAATGCTAAATTTGAGAGCTTCCCAAAGCTGACAACAGTAGGAGGAAAGTTTCAGAAAGGAGTTGGATATATATATCCTGGTCGGCCCTCAAATAAGTGCTCAAGAGCTCTAGAACAATTACTGACAACTTGTACCCTGTAAACTGATATTATTGTACATGACTGAGGTGGTAATCTCTCAGTCTCTACAGCACCCACTTAGAGACACTAACATACACAGTGATTTTCTCCTCTTTCTCTTTCAGTTATAGAAAACATAAGCTCATATTCAATATAAGAATAGGGGCAAGGAAAGAAAATGATTTCCATCTACACTGACGGAAATTGCTAAGTAGCCTATTTAATTTCACACTGAAAAACTGTGGTGGTCTTCATTAAAAGGTGAATTTTAAAAGCCAGGCCATGTGCTAAAACCAGGAGATAGGCGCCCAGATTGGGCCGGGGCGCACCGCGCTGATTTCAAAAGCCACCCGCGCACGCAGATATTTGCCTCTACGCACGCCAATGAAAAGTTCCGAAAAAGGGGCTGGGCGTGGTCTGGGTGAGGCACGGGCGTTCCTGGATTTCACCTGGAAATCTGCGCGTAACTACTTACGCGCACAGGTGCGCGCCGGGGCCCCCTGCGTGTAACTTTACCTCTGCTATGGTCAGCGCGTGAGTCTTAAAACAAAAAGACTAAACACATCAGCGGGGTTTTTAAGCGTCGGGACTAACAGGGGAGAAGGGAGGGCTATTAAACCAAGGGGGTTTGGAAGTTCTACCCCTTACCTGGGCGAACTGGGAACGAACTGGTAAAGCCGGTAATGGTGGTAGCGCGCGCGCCTTTTAAAATCCCTCCACTTACGAGGTAGAAGCAGCATTTGCGCGCCTAGGTGGCGTCCACTTAAAATAGCCCGAACGCACAAATGCGCACGCATTCAGGCTATTTCATAACATGCGCATTTTATAACATGGTCGCATCCCTGGGCACGGGCCAACAAACGCGCACACTCGTGCACCTGTGCAGTTGTTTAAAAGTCACCGTCCCTTTTTGCTAAATCCTGCTCAAATGAGGTAATTACGTATATAGCAATAGCTAACATAAGAGAAGAAAACCGCAAAACAAACTCAGTGCAATGGTTTCCTGAAAGAAAAGAAATTATCAAAAGATTGTTAGATGCACCACTGCCCATATGAACTAAGAGCATATTTTATGTTCTGTACGGCTTTTGCCTGGAAGAATATTGAAACCCAGTAAAATTGGCCACTAGAAAAGAAAACAGAACCCTGAAGCACAGGAATAGATTTTCAACAATTTAGCACAAAATAGCTCTGGCTTAATTTTCACACTGCTATTCTGATCACCTTCTTTATTGTCTTCAAAATATACTTTTGCATGGTTTCTTTCTTGTAGAGCAAGCTGTAAGATGTTCAGACCTAGCTGTACAGTCCAGACCTGAATTCAGGCATAGATAACATAGAAGGGATGTGCATTTGTTTGAAACAAAAGTGTAAAATGTGACAAATGAGCCCATTTTTGTTTTGTTTCAAATGTACCAAAAAAAAAAATGTAAAAACAAACGAAAAATGTTGTCACTTTATTTTCCCCCAAGAAACAGTGTGCAATATTAACGGCGAATTTGCGTGCGCATTAATTAGGGGATGTGCAAATAAGTCGGGCTCACGCGTGCCGAGTGGATTTTAAAAGCCCGTCCAAATATACGTATATCTCCCGCGGCAGGCACATCGCTAGAGATGGGGGCTTGGGTGTAGTCTGAGCAGGGCATGAGCATTTTGGGACACGAAACAGACGTACTCGTAAATAGTTACACGCCCCTGAGTGTGTGCTGAGGTCCTCTGCCTCATAACTTTACTTCTGCAAATAGGTGGCGTGTAAATTTAAAAACAAAGAAAACTAGGCAGACCTGTGAGGGTTTTAAGGGTCGGGGTTAACTGGGAGGGGGGCTACAAAACTAGGAGGGGTTTGGAGGACCTCTCTCTTAACTGGGCAAACTGGGGAGGAAGTGGTAAAACTGGGAATGGCGTCGGCATGTGCCCCTTTTAAAATCCTCTGATTTACACGGTAGATGTGAGGGATTTATGCGCACATGCGCGTGCCCACTTAACATTTGCAACACACGGGCATGCAGCCAGGCTATTTTATAACATGCACGCCCGCGCACATGTACGTTAAGAAGTGGCTGTATCCCCGGGTTCGGGGCGATGTATGCGCGTAAATGTGTGTCCACGTGCCGTTTTGAAAGTTAGCAAATAGTGCGTCCTACTTCCAAATAGTGCTACTACTGGAAATAAATAGTATGCTCTACTTGCAAGTAGTATGTGCTGTTTGTAAACAGTATACCCCCTGTTTACAAATGGGGCAAGCTATTAGCAAAATGCAGCACCTTATTTGCAAACAGTGTGCACTATCTGCAAATATTTATTTATTTAAACGTATGCATTTAACAAATCTGTAGCCCACTAATCCACAGACCTTAGCGGGTTTTTATTTGTTTTAAAATATTTATATTCCACTTATAGAGAAATTGTCATAGTAGTGGGCTACAAAACACAATTACATTACATACGCATTAAAAAAATGATATAAAAACATCAAGTACAATCATACAATGCACTTATCACTTGAAAATATGTCAGAACTCCTCAAAAGCTTCTAAATAACACAATATACAACAATGAAAGCAATTCCCTAAACAACATTATACAGAAACACAGACCCCAACGTAATACAAGAACCACTAGCAAATTGCAACTAGTCATACCTTCAATCTCAAACGTCAAACTAACATAAGAAACAAAGCCATCTCCATAGCAGGACCTAAACTCTGGAACTCTCTATCAGAGTACCTGAGTTCACAAAGCAACACCAAAACATTTAAAAAAGAACTCAAAACATGGCTTTTCAGGCAAGCCTTCAAAGATGGTATCGGCTAAACAATCACACCATTAATAAGCACAGACAAGTAAATAATTTAATGATAACTATAAGATGGCAGACAGTTAACTCTTTATTTACTAATTAAAATGATGGATATTTAAGGTTAGTTATTTACTTTATTTGTTAATTATTCACTTTAATGTTATGTTATTTACTTTGTGTTGCTTCATGAAGCCGGCGATAAACATCTTGCTTCTGGTGTTATAAACCGACCATGCATATTACCTTTCCTGTTATACTGTTCTACCTAATGTTCCTTAACTTATAATTTGTTGCTCTATAAGTTGTATATCAACCTGTAATATGTTGTTCTACCTGTAAACTGGAGTGAAGGCCTCTAGCTAAACTTCAATATATAAAAGCCTATAAATAAATAAATAAATAGGAAAGCTTTCAACTGTTTATGAAAACATTTTAAATCATTAATTATACTCAATGGATTGGGAAGAAAATTCCAAGTCGTGGGCCCTTTGACAGAAAAAACTTGACTTCTAGTCTCCTTTAAATGAGCTACCCTGATAGGTGGAATTACTAATAAACCCATATCTTGGGATCACAAAGATCTTATAGGGGTGTAATGTTCCAGAAGGTCGATTAAATAAACAGGTTCCCCCAAATTTAGCTGCTTTAAAAATTAAAACCAGAATTTTAAAACAAATATGCTGTTGAGGGGATAGCCAATGTAATTCCCATAGAAGGGGGCTAATATGCTTCCAAGGTAACCCTCTCATGACTAACTGAGCAGCTGAATTCTGTAAAATTTTCAAGGCATGTAATCTGGATAAGGGAAATCCTATGAATAATGAGTTGCAGTAATCTATTGTACATAATACAAATGACTGAACTAAAGTGCAGAAGCAGTTATGATCTAAGAAATGATGCACATGTTGGAGAGTCCGCAACTTAAAAAAAAACAGATTTAAGAACAGCCTTTAATTGACAGGAAAAATTTAGAATGGGAATCAAAGAGAAACCCTAAATTTCTTGTCACTATTTTCACTGGAATTGTTATTCCATTTTCGAAAATTGGATTTGAAAGCAGATCAGGTAACAAAGGAGTTGATTTGTACACCGCAGTCTTTGCTAGCTGCACTGTACAAATCAACTCTTTTTCATCACTTACAAGGTCTAAAATTCTTTAATGATGCCAATTTTACAATGGATACCTCTGAATGTGTCTGTAACACCCACCCGCCCAGCTCACCTCCCGAAAACTCAGCCCGAATCAAAGTGCCCCCTTTCAATGGTCCATATATTGAGTGTCAAGCTGAGCCTTATAAAGAGTATCTCTCTCTCTCTGGTAATCTTGTAAAGCTGCAGACATAGGCGTGCGAAGAGTATTTTATAACCTACGTGTATACTTTATAAAATAGCATGTGGCAGGATGCGCGCATTTATGGGCGCATGCGCAGCCCTGTTAAAATCTACCTATAAGAATTTTGTTGGTGTAAGCACTATTAGCAAATAGCGCATACTATTTGCTAAAAGTGTGTACTATTCTCCCAAAAAAAAACATAAGAAAGCAAAACAAGGCGACGGCGTGGCGGGTCTGAGCGTCCCTCTTACCGCGATCAAATTTTCCTGCAGAAATGCCTCATTCAGCCCGCAAAAGGAGGGCCAAGGAGCGTCAAGCCTCGGACGCTTCGAGGGTCACTCCAACCGTGGGCGCTGTGGACGCCCACATCCTCCATAGGATGAATTTGGAGGAAGAGTGCTCGCTGAGCGGAAAGGGGGGGGGGGGAGAGGAGTCCTCTAACGCTCTTGAGCTGATGACATCACTCTCCCCCGGGGAGAGATCGCCACCGCTGAACCCGGCCGCAAAGCTCCTGATGGAACGGGGAGATAATCGGGCCACCCGAAGAGGTTTGCCACATAGAATCTCCTGCGAGGCACGGTGTTCATCGGGAATTGTCTGCGGGTCAGTTTAACAACCAGGGAGCCGGTGAAAACTCCATCAGAGCGGCAGGCGAGGGATCTGGAGAGAGTTTTAGTGAAGCTTCCCCACTATTTTTCAAAGACCTGGTAAGGCCTCAGATTTTTTTTCTATGGAACTTATTTGGGAAGCTATAAATGACCTAAATAAGTATAGGGGGGCTACAAACTGAAGCTTTAATGAATATTGTGAAAGATACAAAATCCAGCGTTGAGAAAATGGAAATGGAAAATCAGCAGCTCAAAAGAGAATGGTCTGTTGTTAAGAATGACTCGGGGGAACGTTAATGACTTGCAAGAAAGGAAAACAAATAAGAAAACAAAAAGCATAAAGACCCCAAAAATGAAAACGAGCAAAAAAATATCTGAAAAATGAAAAAAATTAATGGGCACATCCTTATAAGATAGGAAACTGCCTTTGAGTGCCAAAATCTTAAATGCAGCCCTGGTATTAGTTGGGGTTACTTCGGTTAGCATCAACTAGGATTATCTGTTATAGGAGACCCCTCTCTGCTGCAAGCTCTATTCACCCACCAATCGGTTTGTGAAGAATTACCCTCACCACCAGTTTCATTCTCTTACCTCTTGTTCTGAAAAGCTAGAGTGGGACAGGATATCCAGGATAAGCCTGAACCCAAATTTTAAAAAAAGATAAACTAGATTAGGGGACGGCAGTAGCAGAGAAAAGTCTGAATATCCATAGCTAGTTCTGTTCTTTATGTTAATTCATGCACAGTATGGTTACAACTGCTTTAAAGATCATGCAATATGGATTGGTACCAAAATGGTTAAAGATATGGGGATGAAACCATCTTTATTTTCTGAATCATTTCTAACTTGATCGCTTAAAAAAATTTTTTGTAAGTGAGACATCTGGAATTTTTACAAAATATTTTCATTAAAGCAGTTGATACTTGTCAAAACATTGCTTGTTATTTATTTCAAAAATGCTTTTTAGCATGCACAAGTAGGTATGTTAAGAAGACTATGGACCCAGTCCCTTTCTAGAGTCTGAAAGAAGCCTTTATTCTTTCTCATAGTTTAGAAAGAATGCTATGATTTGAAGTTTTAATACACATTTGGGTGAATTTTAAAAGCCCGACACACACCAAAACCGGGAGATACAAGAATACGTTGGTCTGGCGAGTGCCGAGGCGATTTTAAAAGCTGCCCGAGAATGCGCATTGCTTCCAGCACGTGCGCAAATGAAAAAGTCCCCAAAAACCGGGTGGGGCACAGGCGTGGTCTGGGCGGGGCCTGGGCATTCCAGGGTTTTATGAATGAAACCAGCAAGTTAAAAACTAAGGCGCACAAGCACAGCGGGATCCCCTGCCAGGGAACTTTACTTCTGCTATGCAAGTGTAAATCCTGAAACAAAAAAACATAGGCATCTCAGCTGGGTTTGAAGGGTCATGGTTATGAGAGGGAAAGGAAGGCTATTTAAATAGGGAGGTTAGGAAGTCCTTTCCCTCACCCGGGTGAACTGGGAATGAAGTAGTTTAACTTGTAATTGCACTGGCGCGTTTCTAGTAAAGTCCCCCCCACTCACGTGGTAGAGGCGGCATTTGCGCGCACACGCACGCGTCCATACAAAATTGGGCGCACGTGTACATGCGTACGGCCCACTTTAAACCATGCACGCACGTACGGGCGTATGTTAGAAAACGGCCGCGTCTCTGGATGCGAGCAGGCAGGCGCGCGTACATGCGTGCATGCCCGCTGGTATTAAAGTTACCATCATGGTGTGCACACATGATTTAGGGGGCCTGGGTATGAAAGGTTTTCCCCCAACCTTATGCCGATGGGGGAAAAAAATGTTTTGCTCTGCTTTTGAACTTGGGATAGAGCTTTTTTGAGAATGAATGCACATCCCTAATAGCCTAAGCACTTTTCCGCCATGTGCTGAAAAGCACTAAAATCAAAACCCCTGTAGAGCTATGATGAGAAAACCTCCAGTTTATAATGCGTGAATCCCAATTGATCTAAACTTGTTAGACACTGGGGTAAATACCATTCAAAGTCCTGTATGGTTCTAAAGAATAGCGCTGATATTACCTAACACTTACTGTATGCAGTGTAATTATTCTGCAAAGCGTTCCAAGATAATTTATGTAAGCAGCTAATGTATAGTAAGATGCTTTGTTTCTGTGATCTGGAATTGTTCTTCTCGTCCATTGTGGACCGTTTCAAAACGTAAAATGTTTGAAAAATGCAGGGTAATTTCAGCAGCAAAACACTGGCCTGCTTCCCCGCCAGAAAGAATAAGCAATTATCATTCACACAACTAAGCAACATTTGCTGTCCTGTTCTGAACAGCTGTAGGTTAGATGCTGTTAAGATTAGTTCCCTTCTTCCCTCCATATTTCAAAATTCATATTCAAGTAAAATAACAGCACCTGCTGAACAAAAACTGCCTATCTAAATATGTACTTGCACACAATTACTGTGAAGAGGCTGGCCACCATTGTTACCCAACTATTCTTTTTGAGATGAAATGGCAGAGAAGTTTTGCATGCAGCTGCAGCTCTTCAATTGTATAACTAGTGCTGGCCCAGTGCCAGCCCTCAAGAACTCAAGTGGCGCCAAAAGATACTATATTGATTTGCAATCGAACATAATAGGCCATCAGCTTAATTATTACAGAAGTGACAAGGTTTTTGGATATTTCATATTTACATTTTCGAGGCCTGCGAAGGGATGAATGCAGATCCTTAAAATGCAGGCATTTGCATAAACCTCAAGAAGCGCGTGAAGTGCTCTTCCTGCACATTCAGAGCCATTTCAAAGACCAAAAGCAGCCAGCCATTTCACTCAGGTTGCGAGATTGTACAGTTGTTTTCTTGTATACAGTAAAAAAAAAAAAAAAAAAAAGAAAAAACCCACAAAGGCTAAAAAAACTGAACATTTTGTCTCGTGAGAGCTCGACATACTGTAGGACATTCAGCCAGAAATACATGATTATTTACATTTTGAATCTACTGTAGATTGGAGGGGAGGGGAGGGATTTGCACGAGGGTGGGGGGATTCTCTGCTTCCAGTAGAAAATGAAAACAGTTAAGTCATTATTTTCTTTACTAAATATAGTACGGTTCTGTTTAATCAGATCAGGGCAGGATAGCACTTATGGCCATAAGCATTCTCCCCATAGACACGGAAAACCCTTAATACATCTAAACCCAGGGTCGGTAACTTTTAAACAGGCGCGCACGCGCGGGTGCCCATGTGCGCGCATTTGCCGGTTCGCACCCTTGGACGCAGCTATTTTATAACATAGGGGGCGTATATACTCGCATGGTATAAAATCGGCTGAGCGCGCACAGATTACAATGGGCACATGCCCTGTGTGCGCAAATGCTGCTTCTATTGCACAAGTGGAGGAATTTTAAAAGCCAAGCGCCGATGCAGTTGGCCATTTACCCAGTTCGTTCCCAGTTCGCCCAGGTAAAGGGCCTTTTCTTTTTTTTTTTTTTTTGTACGCTTATTGACTTGACATTAAGGAGGTGCATTTGTTTAAAACAAATAAGGAATCTGAACTGTCAGGCTAATTTGTTTTGGTTTGAGGAAAATATTACCAGCAAGGCAAAAGTCAATGAAAATTTTTAATTTGCATTTGTTTCCATTTCCCATTAATTTCTAAGGAACAAGAAAACTGTAGGATTTTTTTTTTCTCCTGAAGGTAGCTAGCAATCAATGTCCCACTTGACCCTAAATTGACCAGGGTGAGGCAAAAAGCAACAGGGGAAAGCCAGAAAGGACCAATCAAGTTCAAACATTTTTTTTAACCCACCTAACCTATCTGGCATTTGCATGAATTAACAGTGATTTCCTCTGGTTTGGTTTTTTTTTCCCCCCAGGCTGAAAGGAAACAAAGTTTGAGCCAGGATCCTTTTCATCTTATTTGTCTCTGGACTTCAAGACTGGGTGAATGTGGATTTCTAGCTCTGAGAACTGAACAAACATTGAGAAGAAGTTACTAAAATTGTGAGGTGGACTGGGTTCTGTTTAATGTGTCAAAAATCTTTTTCTGTTCTTAAGTGCTATAACACAGGGTGATCACACACGTGAAGGCACTTGCTAGCGCATGCACACATGGACGTGCCGATTTTATAACATGCGTGCGTATGTGCGCGCATGTTATTAAAACCCGCTACCCACGCATGCACGATTTTATATTGACGTGCATATGCACGTGAATGTTGTCCTGTGTGCGTAAGTGGGGGATTTAGTAGATGCGCACGGCGACATATTAGGCCCCGTTCCCTCCCAATTTGCCCCTGTAAAGGAGCGAACTTCCTAAACCCCCTACCTAACCTGCCTTTCTTTTACCCTACTAGCCTTGACCTCTAAATCCCCACTGACTACCCTAAATTTTTTTATTTTACTACTTACCCGCAGTCCATAGCAGTAGCAAGTTACACGGTTGTCAGATCCTGGCGCGCGCTTGTGCGCGACTCTCACTTAATGGTGCTTCCCGACCCGCCCAGGCCTGTCCCCAATCCCCCCCTTTCCAATGCGCGTGCCGGGAGATATATGCCTGGCTGCGGGCCTCTTAAAATCTGCGTGGCCCGTGCACTTCCCAGTCACGCGCATATCTCCCATTGAGGTGGGTTTTGGGGTATTTTTTTTAATACGAAATTTTTACTGAAAAACCCCCCCGACAATCCAGAGGTGGACCCGAAATGGCCCACCCTCCAATCCGAACACAAAAATGACACACAAAAAAAACAAACAAACAAAACTATGCACACGTCTGGAGTGCAATGGTCAGTGTACTGATAGTTGCACTATTTTCTGAAACAAAAAATAAGAAAAAGATCCAGGGGTTTCTGGAGATCCCTCTCCCAACTCCCTTCCACCAAACGTGGATGTGACCAAAGTTCCTCCAAAAATGTATTATTAGCAAAAAAAAACAAAAACAAACCCATTCTCATGTCCCACCCCAACTCCTTTTGCTTAAAAAATACCCCCCTCCCCCCCAGCTGCCAGCCCTATGTCACCCACCATAGCCTTCACTCCTCACCCACCACCAGACTTACCAAAATTATCCTGGTTGTCTAGTGGGGGCCTGAGAGCTACTCTTTGCTCTTGGACTCAGTGGTTGCCATTTTGAAAAATGCACCATCCCCCCTTTGCCCCCGTCATGTGATAGGTGGTACCCAATGGCATCCCGTTCTGC
Organism: Rhinatrema bivittatum; assembly: GCF_901001135.1. Lineage (NCBI taxonomy): Eukaryota > Metazoa > Chordata > Amphibia > Gymnophiona > Rhinatrematidae > Rhinatrema > Rhinatrema bivittatum. The sequence goes on from NC_042631.1 coordinate 24,796,961, forward strand.
CCATCTCGGCCTCTGCGGATGGTGTAAGTGGGAGCCGCTGTGGTTTCCGGCCGCTCTGTACCTTTTGAAGATCCCATTTGTTGGACCCCAGGTCAGACCCTTGCTGGCCCAGGAGAAGTCTCTGATCTTCCCAGGGAGGGCTGCTTCATTTTAGATATTTAAAACAAAATGGAAGTAAACCAGCGATATTTCATTGGGTTCTTTTTTCCCCATTTCATTTTTAAAGCATCATGAAACAAAATAGGAAATATTGTTGACCCTTGCCATTTCATTTCAAGTGAATGCACATCCTAAACTTTAGCTGGATAACTTTAATCCTAATCGTCCATCTTTTGAATATCGCCATTTAGGTTTAAAATTATCCGTCTGCATGTAGGCAGATACAGGCAATTAGCTTGGTGCAACCTAATTCTCCTACCACCCCCCAATATTTTACAGATAGCTCTGCCAAGCCCAGCACCCTCTACCCCCAAACCCTTCCGAAAGAAAGCTAAACTGAATTGATGTGGGACCCGCTGACCAGCCTCCCTCTCTCTGCCCCCTTCTCAGTTCTGAGGCAATTTGCAGTAAGGTACCTCTCCTTCCCCTTTCCACTTACTATCTTAACCCTAACCCTTCCGCCCACCCGGTACCTTGAAAAATCTAGCACAAGTGCTAATGAAATACAGGGTGGAGATATGAGAACTGGGTCGCAGGCCATATATTTGTTTTTTTAATAAAGCACTGTGACACTTAACCAGCTACATTCTTTTGAATATAGCCAGTTATGTCTCAAAGCTATCCGACCACAGGCTAACTTAGCTGGATACAGCTAAAAAATGGCTCTTAGCCAGATAACCTAGCTCCACCCCAGAATGCTCCTGCGTCATCTGGCTAAATTTTAGTCAGATAATAACTTATCTGTCTGAAATATAGGCAGATATGTGCCCCATATATTCAAAAGTTTGCATCACAAGTTATCCGGCTAAATGCTTTTGAATATGGACCCTCTTGTGGGTTGTTTTTTTTTTTTGCTGGGGTTTGGCAAACAAAACAAGTTGAAAACAAACTGAATTCCGAACCCCACTTCACCCCTCACCAAAATTATATAAAACAAACCAAAATAAAAATCTTTACCTTCCATGGCCCTACTAAATATATAGGATCTAGTATATTCATTTACATAAGATGGTAGAGTATATCTCTTGGATAAGGAATGATATCCTACAAGCAACGGTCATGCTCTGTGGTTGGCAGCCAAGATAGATCCTTAACAGCTTGGGTCAGTTGATCCTTTTTAATTTTTTTTTTCCCATTGTCTATTGTGATACTATATTACTATATAATCTCTCCATTTTCTTCTTTTTTTTACAGTTCAAAATTTCTACTTTCTAAATGTTTCTTTTCCGATGGGCCATTTCCTGTCCAATGATGTCTGGCAGGGCTGCGATCCTTCGAATGCATGTTTAAGCAATCGAGGGAATCCAGCTAAAACACTGTTAAAGTCAAATATTATGTGCTGTTCAGTAGTTATTACAGGAAAAGGAAAACGGAAATAAGAGTAGCAGAGGAAGAAACAGAGCCAAGAAGCAAGCAAGGAAACATTGTGAGGGGAACTGCTGCTTCTGCTTTGATGCTTCATATCTGATGAAGGCATAAGCCACAATTGCAAGTGCTTTCTTGGGAATGCACGCTTTAAAGCAAACTTAAAAAAAAAAAAGCACTTTAACATGCTAGCTTTGTAGCTGAGTTATTTTCTCATTTCCTGGGTAACAGGGTTCTAGAAGAATGATATGCTATATCCCTTGAACACTCTCTGAACAATATGGAGTTTCCTAGGGACTGCCCATCGAAACATTGTATTGAAATGCATTTATGCTACGTCTGCTCACAGAATCAACAGAAATACAATAGTGGTGGTGAAGCTAGGTCCTTTTAACACTATTGCTTATCTGCAGAGTTTGCGTTACTTTTTTTCAGTCTGAGGGACTGATACACTAAACTTTGTTAACATCAACAGTTGACGTGTGTGAACACGGTATCTAATGCCAGTGTTGAGATGAGACATGCATTTACGCATGTAAAAGTATGTATGACAATTAGGATCGTAATACGAAAACTTAATTGCATCTCTCCGATGTGCAGTATAGCATTTTGTGTTAATGTATCTGCATTCTAGTTTGTGCAATTTAATGTGCTTAGGGCCTGATTTTCAAAACCATTTACACCTTAAAAATGGGTTTTACACACATAAATGCACTTTACTCAAGTAAGCGAGCTTTTGAAAATTGCCCAAAATGTGTCACTGAATTGGCAAAAGGATTTACCTGCCTAAGTCCACAATATGCACATAAATGCATTTTAAAAATTGCTACGACAGTATGTTACATTTATGCACATAACTCCTTTGAAAATTCACCTAATAGAGTTATTTTGCATGTGTTTGCATCTTATTACCTTATTAGTACATATGTTGCACTAACACTAATGGAAGTTAGTTTACGTGCATTAACCACTTATAATAAACAATGAAGGCATTTAACGTGCATTAATACATTTTTGCTGCTAACATTATTTAGTACACTGGTGAAAATAGACATGTGGATAATGGGGAGCCAACTGATATAGTGTATTTGGATTTCAAGATAGCATTTGACAAATTCCCTCATGAGAGATATCTTAGAAAATTAAAAAGTCATGGGATGGGGGCATTGTTCTATATTGGATTGCTGATAGAAAATGGAGAGTAGGGCTAAATGGTAAATTTTCTCAGTGGAAAAAGGTGAATAGTGGAGGGCCCCAGGAGTCTGCTCTGGGACCACTGCTTTTTAATATATTTATAAACAACCTGGAAATGGGAACAACAAGTGAGGTGACCAGATTTGCCAATGACACAAAATTATTCAAAGTTGTCAAATCACAAGAGGACTGTAAGAAATTGCAAGAGGACATTGCAAAACTGGGAGACTGGGCATGCAAATGGAAAATGAAATTTAATGTGGACAAGTGCAAAGTGATGCACTTAGAGAAGAGTAACCCAAATTATAGCTGCACAATGCAAGGTTCCACATTAGGAGTCACCATTCAGGAAAAGGATCTAGGTGTCATTGTTGAAAATATGTTGACAGGGTGCAGCAGCAGCCAAGAAAGCAAATAGAATGCTAGAGATGATTAGGAAAAGAATAGAGAATAAAACAGAGAATATCATAATGTCTCTGTATTGCTCCATAGTGCGACCTCATCTTGAGTATTGTGTGCAGTTCTGGTCACCACGTTTCAAAAAAGATATAGCAGGATTAGAAAAGGTACATAAAAGATAGACCTAAATGATAAAGGGGATGGAACAATTCCCCTATGAAGAAAGGCTACAAAGGTTAGAACCATCTTCAAGAAGAGAAGGCAGAGGGGAGATATGATAGAGGTCTATAAAATAATGAGTAGAATGGAATGAGTAAATGTTAATCAGATGTTTACTCTTTCAAAAAGTAAAAAGACCAGGGAACCACAATGAAGTCACTAGGTAATACATTTAAAACTAATAAGAGAAAATATTTTTTTATATTCAACACATAATTTAGCTCTGGTTTCCTTGCCAGAGAATCTGGTGAAAACTTATTAGTGAAGCTGCATTTAACAAAGGTTTGGACAAGTTCCTGGAGGAAAAGTCCATTAACCATTACTAAGGTAGAGTTTCAGAAATCCACTGCTTATTCTTGTAATAAACAGCTTGGAATCTCTCTACCCCTTGGGATCCTACCAGGAACTTGTGACCTGGCTTGCCCGCTGTTGGAAACAGGATACTGGGCTTGATGGTCCATTTGGTCTGACCAAGTATGGCAAGTCTTATGTAGTTTCAGTGCATTCAAAATATGCATATTAGAATAGCAAACCCATGTATTTTGGCATCATCCTCAAGTAGCTGGTGCCATTTTTAAAGATGCAAGTGCCAGGGACAGAGCAAGAAGGATTTACTCTGGCTTTTACCATTCTTTTAATAGAATAAGTATTAAGTAGAGCCCGGGGAGAGAGTTCATGGCCCCATCAAATGTATACTGAGGAGCAGGAGGGCCTCGGAGAGGCCCTGGGTTTGATTTATTTTAGGGGTTGGAGTGAAGGTTGGAGAGGCCCTGCCAGGTAGGCCCAAGCCCTGGGTTGAATTATACAAGGGAGGATGGTGGTTGGAGGCTGTGAGTGGCCCAGTTTGTTTTTGTTTTGTTTAATGGGAGAGGGGGGGGGGTTGATTCAGAAAATGAATAAAAACAAATAAAAAGCATTAAACCAATTTAAAAAAATGAACCGAATAACAAAATTTTGGACTGCACATTCAGATAAGCTGAAAACCTGTTATGAAACAGTGGTTTAGGACAATGCATTAATAATCATATATATCATTTATAAGCAGGTACCATAAAGCATTCCTTACAGATGGAAAATATTAGATCAAATTTATAAAACAAGTATTAGAAGGATTGAATACAGTTTCACACTGAAAAGAAAAATGTGCCAATTTTTGTTTATCCTTGAAACCTTTCTGATAAAATAAAGATGATTTTTTTAATCAAGTTATCTCAATGTAATTTAAAATGTTATATTCTTAACATTATCTAACTTGTTCTCAAAAGGCCAGTTTGAGAAAGCCTTTATCATTTTAAAGTCCTGCATTAAGATAAAACAAACTTATAATTACTTAAGGCATTTCTTTTAATCATGCTGCATCCTCTTAAGCTAGTTCTAGGGCTACTATCTGCATGATTTTCTTCTGTTAGAATATTGGGGTTCTTTCTGCTGTCCTTCTCCCATTACTCTGCATGGGAGAGGGACACCTGCTATGGGCCCCAATTCATCCTGGAGGAGTTATACTTTTGGCTACCTTTAGTCATATGAACAGCCATCTGCTCGTCCCCTCCTTCTCCACTATAGATGACACAACAGCTGCCAGAGCTGATGATGCAAAAAAAAGTGACTCACATAGCGTGGCCGCCCCACTGGGGTGGCTTCCCACAGACTCTTGCCTACTCTGCCTATTGGTCATTTTGGCCCTTGCTGATTCGTTAATTCTTTTCTCCCATTTCTGTCTATGCAGGAAGACCTCAGTGAATCAGACTCTACATGGACCTTTTTTTTATTACCTTTTGGTATGATATTGTAAACCACTTTGAAGACTTTGATTGATTAGCGATCAATCAAATTAAATAAATAATAATGTGTTATACTTACAAAACACTCATCTCAAATGCTACAGAAGTAGAACAAAGGAATTTACAGCTGCTATACAGAAGTTGGCAACTTTTACTTTTAATAACACTGTATTATGCTGAGGGGGTAATTTTCATCTTTGCTTTTTTCATGGTAAAAAAAAATAAATTCTTAACAGAGCTAAAAAATGATTACATAAATTAATTTTGGCATTTCTGGTACATAAGAAGAGCCAAAGATGGGTATACATCTTTCTAATCGTGGACTATTCTTTCTAATTTCTTTAAATATTTTGAGCTTGCAAATAAACAATTCAGGCACATTGTTTCATCTTAAAATAGCTTTTCCAATAAAACAAGATTATAATACCAGGAAACACCGAAGAAATTAGGTTACATTTTCTAAAAATGGTTCTTTGGCACTATAGACTATACTAGGGATGTACATTCGTTTCTAACAAATGCCAAAAATGCAACAAATAAGGCCATTTTTGGTTCGTTCCAATTGGAATGAATTGAAAATAGTCTGCTACAAAATTACTCCAAAAATTTCCGGTATTTTTGTATTCATGGCATTAAAAAAAAAAAAAGAAACAAGCCTTCTCTGTCAAAAACATATTCATGGTGGACCCAGCACCAAGGCCTAGGCAAGGTGCCAAGGTGGGCCATCACCAATGATAAGGTGCCTTCCCCCAGGTGTCATTGCTAGGGCTGGGGAGCTCCAACCCCAGCTCCCACTCACCCCGTTTTCCAGGTCTGGCTGGAAAAAGGGCTGAAATGATGCGTAGTTGCTCCTGCATGGCTCCTAGCTCTTTAAAAATGACACAGTCAAATAGTGATGTCCAACACAAGAGGAAGGTGCCAGAGTAAAGTCACTTCAGCGACATTCTCCGGGCCGATGAGCATCATCCCTGCCCTTTTAACCAGCCAGATCTGGAAAACGTCGTAAGTGGGGACTGGGATAGGAATGCCCTTGGCCTTGGCCAGTGACTCACGGGAAGGGCACCAGCAATGGGCCCGGGCCCAGGCCTAGGCCTTGGTGCTGGGCCTGTTTTAGCCCAGGAAGGCCCAAGCCAGACCTGCCAGTGACCTGCTTTTTTTAAAAATCCATTTGATGGGATTTTTAATTGGGGAAGGGGGGAGGGGTTGTTTATTGGTTTTTGGGTTTGGCAAACAAACCGAACTGATGAAAAAACATTGAACAAACTGAATAAAAATGAAAAATATAAAAAATAAACAAACTGAGCCATAAGTTTTGGGGTTTCACATCCCTAAACTATACCTGTATGTTAATGAATTTGAAATGCAGAATAGTTAAATATTAATTATCAACAAAAAACTGATTTTGACTAACTAAACTGACCACTTTAGAGGTTTTGATAGCTTTCATTGGACCAATTTGTGAACAAATATCTTAAAATGTTGTTGTTCAAGACAGGGATGCCAACTGGCTCCATCTTTTCAAGACAGATTGATCTGGTTTTACCCCAGTGCATACACAAGAGTCAAAGTCCTGTTTTTCTTAGGGGAATCAATAAGAAAATAAGTACTACAAGTCCATATGTGCAATGGGATAAGTCCAGGACTAGATCAAGATGTTCTGGAAGAATGGATCGTATTGGCACATCAATTAATGGGCTTTGAAGATGAGATCCAGTGAAAGGCTCAGAGAAGAATCTGAAGTCCTGGTTGCACCATGCAAATCGCAGCCCATTTTGAGTAAGATGAAAATGTTAAACTTTCCCCAGATCTGCTGAAGAAATCCATCAGACTGTTACCCCAGATTTATGGAAAACTTGATAGAAACTGGCGTAGCCAGAACTGAATTGGGGGGGGGGGGGGGGGGGGGGGGGCGCACAAGGTTAACATGGGTGAGCAGTAGGCATATACGTTTCAGCCCTACTAATTGTACTCTTATCAAGAAATAAAAAATGCCTTAGAGTACACACCTGACTATGCAAAAGCCATCTTGCATCATGAGTGACGCTTTAAAATATTTTAATTCAATTGATTCAAGCACATTAAAAATGGCTTATTGCTCTGTATTAATTTATTTTATTTTATTTATACTTTATTAAATTTCTCAAACATTTCTTACAATGAAAAAGAATAGGCATAATGTTAAACAAGCAGAAAATTTTCATATTTGAAATTAAACCACAGGTAAACATTCCTCTTGTTATTCCATAAAAGTCCACATTATAGGGGAGCTTTTTTAAGAAAATAAACTTCAGAAATATTCATATCCATTGAATATCAGAGAGAATAAACTTTTTTGACCATATATACTTCCAACTATAATCTCAATCTCTATCCGCCTTTATCAGCTAGAAATACTTCTAAGTTAGAAGGTTCAAAAAAAACAAACTTGTTTTTTTGATATGTCACGAGGCATTTACAAGGAAACTTTAGGAAAAATGATGCCCCTAGGGCCAATACTCTTTGTCGTAACAAAAGAAATTGTCTCCTTCTACTTTGAGTATTCCTAGATACATCAGGAAATATTTGTACCAATTTACCACAAAAAAGAAATTTCTTATTTTGGAAATATTTTTGTAGAACCAGATTTTTATCTTGTTCTAGACAGAAGGCCACAATTCATGTGGCTCTTGTGGATATATCATCCATTGAAGCCTCTAAAAAGGATGTTAGATTTGGGATTCATATCCATTGAATATCAGAGAGAATAAACATTTTTGACCATATATACTTCCAACTATAATCTCAATCTCTATCCGCCTTTATCAGCTAGAAATACTTCTAAGTTAGAAGGTTCAAGAAAAACAAACTTGTTTTTTTGATATGTCACGAGGCATTTACAAGGAAACTTTAGGAAAAATGATGCCCCTAGGGCCAATACTCTTTGTCGTAACAAAAGAAATTGTCTCCTTCTACTTTGAGTATTCCTAGATACATCAGGAAATATTTGTACCAATTTACCACAAAGTATATTAATTTATTTTATGTTTATTGCAGTTTATAAATGCACAACAAAATCATGTAAAAAGTAAACAAAGAACACTTAACGAACATCAGATCCAATCATGTAATAAAACAAATATCAATATATTTTATGAATCCTCTTTCCAAAAATGCAGAATATTACAATAAAACAGCAATAATCACAATCATCATAAATACATCATAAATCAGATGACAGCTTCCTCTGAGGCCCAGTCCATAATCTGCTCGCCTGAAAAGTTAGTCAATGCATAACACCAGTGTGCATGATGGCTCGTATAACTGCCTATGTACAATGCTGAATGAGGAAATGACAGTAGTTGGGGGGGCAGGGGGAGGGGGGTCTCATCACAGAGTAGTTGGTGTCCCCCAATCCCCATTTTAATTATTACCAGCTCTCTTCCATTAACAGAAGACTCAATCAATCACATCAACAGTAAATGCAGCACATATCAATGGCTAACCCTTTTGTGACTTCAGCACACTTCACTTCAGGAAGTCTTTTGAAAATATGGAAAAATATAACTAAATATTAAAGATTATTTTTAGCTCTGAAAAGTATATAGCAATTAAGTGCCGTATAGCTGCGAGAATTCATGTCAGCCTAATCAACGCTTCATGAGCAGTGTTAAAATGCTGCTTGTCCTGTAACTACAGTCTCCTCTGCTTATAAGAGTTTCAGCGCCTTGTATCTCAAAGTTGCTAGAACTTCTGGTTGTCTTGTCTCTCTAGAATCCATCAGGCAATACTCTGGATAAGCAGAAGGGTTAATACAAAAATATCTATAAGCCATTTTACATGCTATTTAATGGAAGGCAAGGGAGATGCCCATGTGTACAGAGACGAGCAAGTCCGCTTTGAATATAGTGGGTGAATGTGGGTTCCTGTGCGGCACAGGCACGCACATTTATGCCCACCTGGGAGCAGGCTTCAATGTATCCACATACATTTACACGCGTACTTTCAAAAATCGAAAGTATGCATGCAAATGGCTTCCCCCATCCCAACTCTGCCCTTGGGAACATCTCTGTCAAGCATGCATGAAAGTACACAGGAAATCGCTTCCTCATGTATTTTTACACATGCAAATCCTGGAGGCAATTTTCAAAATGCCCATTTATGAATGTGAATGCTTTTGAAAATCTCTCCCTTTAAGTTTAAAACTGTATGAAAGAAAGATTTATCTACCAATACAGTAATAAATGTATTTGTTCAATAGGCTGTTTGCACTGGGGAGAATAACAAATGACTGAAACAGATCCATGGTGCAATATTTTATTTGAACTATAAAAGTAATTTAAAGACCTGGGGTAGTTTGAACACTAGTATATTCTAGACCACAGATATTTTAATTCAGTGGCACAGAAAATGAGTCAGAAGAAGATTCTAGAACAGTTTTGCCTCTGAGGAACAATCTCTCCCAGCCTGGGTCTCTGTGAGCCAAGGTGGAGATTCTGTTATTACACAAAATAAGATATCTGATAATGGCATTTTGTTTTTATAATTAAAAATAAGCATAACAAAAACCTTGTGTATTTAGTGTGGCTATACTAAGGATTAAACCAGGTTGCTATCTGTTTTACTAGTTAATGGGGCTCCAGGCCTACCAGGCTTTTAAGCAAAAGTAATCATTCTCACTAGGCTTTAGGTTATAGCAAAGATATATTACCCTGGTGAATTCAAAATCAACTAAATTGAAACATTGGTTTCTGTTTGTTATCCCTAAGCACTAAACTTATCCTCTCTGGGAAGTGTAGTACAATGGAGTGAACAGATTATATTGTCCTCACTATGAATTTATTCTCAATGGAGTGATCTGCATGCCAAATTAATTTTCCAGTTCTTTGGAGTTATTTGTACCCATATAAAATCTTACAGCAATATAGCAATGACTAAAACAAACCCTACTTATGGAAACAAATGTAAGGCAAAAAACAGTTTTGGCTATTGCCTAGCAATAAATCATTTCATTCTGCAAAGTTCATCTGCTATGGGTTTCCAGCCTTGCATTTTCTTTTATGTCTAAATAAACTTACTGCACTGTTTCTCTAACACAGACCCATACACATGTCTTTGACAGGACGAAGCTTTCAATTCCCAAGGTAGGGATTATGCACCTGAACAATAAACAATCAGTTAGAAACTTCTTTTAATGGGGGCGCTGCAGCCATTTTAGAATGAAGTTGTGGTTATTTGTTGGCGGCATGCAGCTGCGAAATTATAAATCGTAAAGGGTTGCCAAACCGAACTACTTTCAATAAATGTAACCAGTTTCTCTCTGCTTCCCAAATGCAGATCTGCATTGAAATACGTATTCTGAGTCATAGGAAGCCCAGCTTTCAAAACTGTCTGTGGTGCACCATTTGCACTCAGAGCTGGGTCCACAGAGACTAATGCTAGCATTTTAGAAAACCGCGTACTTTATAAAATACCACATATTTTTTAGAGATGTGAATCGTTTTTTGTGCTCGTGTCGTTCTTTGTTTTTTGGCCGCCGCAGGAAATGTCGTTTTTTTGCAGTTCGGGGGTTTTTTGAGTTAGTGCGTACTAATATCTAGCAGATATCATTAACTGCTCACTTACCCAAGGAATCTACCCAGATGCGCTCAAACTGGCTACTCTCAAACCCATACTCAAGAAACCGAACCTGGACCCGAACGAACCTAATAATTTCCGCCCTATTTCCAACCTGCCGTTTGTAGCCAACATCATGGAAAAAGTGGTTAACAATCAACTATCCAACTATCTTGAAGAACATAAAATTCTCCATCCTTCACAATATGGAATCCACAAATTACATAGCACTGAAACCCTCCTCATCTCCCTTACAGATCACATAAGCATGGGCCTCGACAAAGGACATTCTTTCCTGTTGGTGCTCCTTGATATCTCTGCAGCGTTCGACACAGTAAACCACTCCATCTTATTAAACCAGCTATCAGACATAGGAATCACAGGATCAGCTTTCAAATGGTTTGACTCATTCCTCAGCAATAGAGGCTATAAAGTTAAAATCAATAACAAGGAATCACCTTGTACCAATTCCCCATTCGGAGTCCCCCAGGGCTCCTCTCTATCTCCCACCCTGTTCAATATCTATCTCCTCCCTCTCTGCCAACTGCTCACAACTCTAAACCTGAAATTCTATGTATACACGGACGATGTACAAATCCTGATCCCCGTAACTGACTCAATGGCAAAATCAGTCAAGCAATGGGACACCTACCTGCAAATGATTAACCTTCACCTTACTGGCCTTAACTTGGTGCTCAATACATCCAAGACAGAACTCCTTCTTATCACCCTAGAAGACGCACCAACAACCCAGAAGACCACCAACAACAGTCGAATACTAACATCCAAATCACAGTATAGCTGTGTTTAAAAAAGGATTGGATAAGTTCTTGGAGGAGAAGTCCATTACCTGCTATTAAGTTCACTTAGAGAATAGCCACTGCCATTAGCAATGGTTACATGGAATAGACTTAGTTTTTGGGTACTTGCCAGGTTCTTATGGCCTGGATTGGCCACTGTTGGAAACAGGATGCTGGGCTTGATGGACCCTTGGTCTGACCCAGTATGGCATTTTCTTATGTTCTTATGTTCTTACTCAAGCAAGAAACCTAGGAGCCATTATCGATAGATACCTGAATTTTAAGAAGTTCATAAACCATACCACCAATGACTGTTTCTATAAACTACAGGTGCTCAAAAGACTTAAGCCCTTACTATATCATCATGATTTCAGGACTGTTCTTCAGGCTATCTTATTTTCCAAGGTGGATTATTGTAACTCTATTCTTTTAGGTCTTCCAGCATCTACCTTAAAACCCCTCCAGATGCTCCAAAATGCGGTGGTGAGAATCCTGATGAATACTAATCGGAGAGATCACATCACGCCTATACTCAAGGACCTGCACTGGCTCCCAATTAACTTTAGAATCCTTCACAAATCCCTCACCATTATTCACAAAAGCATCCACCACCAGGCCCCCCTTGATCTGCAATTTCCGCTCAAACTACACATCACGGCTAGACCTAGGAGGGAAGCTTATAAAGGATCCCTACATGTCCCCCCAACCAAAGTTGTACACCAATCAACCATCAGAGAACGGGCATTCTCAACAGCTGACCCTTCCATCTGGAATGCCATACCCCCCGACCTCCGACAGGAATCTTGCCTTCTGACTTTAAAAAAAAAACTCAAGACATGGTTGTTCGGTCAAGCCTTCCCCTGTTCCTAGACTAGCATTACTATAGCATAGCCTTGACATAGTTCAGACATAGGCCTCCCAGCTCTCCCCACTTACATAACTGTTTTTAGTTATAACTGTTTTAGTTACCGAACATAGCCCCCTCGACATTTCCAACTTCCAGTTGCTTTCCCTTGTTTATTGTAACTTTTACTTCCTCTAATTTTAGTTTAATGTTTTTTACTGTTATTGTTAAAGTCTTTGCTCCCTGTAAACCGAGTTGATTAGATTTGCATCAAGAAAGTCGGTATAAAAAAGCTTTAAATAAATAAAATAAACAAAAACCGTTAGATTTTGTTATTTTTTGTTACTTTTTGTTAGTGCGCACTAATCCAAAAAACGAATTTTCGTGGAAAAACTGAAAAATCCCAATCGTTTTTCAGGGTCCCCGAAACATGCCGAATTGGACAATTTCATTGAAATTTTCCAATTCAGAAAAAACGAATGCACATCGCTAATATTTCTGCCCCGAAGGTATGTACGGATTTTTCAGTACACATGTATATTTGTAATGTAGGAACATGCATACTTTCTCTACCCATTTTATAAAATTGCGCACATATATTTTATATGCACAATATTATAGCACATGTAATGACCCAGAATTAAATACAGAGGCAGGTGTTTTATAAATATGTGCATACTTCACTTCTGAAATTACATACTTGGAATCACCAGTTTGCCAATACCTCCACCAAATCGTGCAGATCATCACCAGTATGCCTAGACCCTCCAGCACTTCACTCTGAACCCCCACCAGTTCAGCCAGACCTTCCATCCAAAAACTACGGTCAAAAGACAAGTGTGATTTCAATTGCGTGAGCCAGTTAGCAGGAATGACAGTGTATGGACAAGCCTGATGATATATCCACACGTAGCACTTACAAAATAGCAACTTGTGAATTCCGCCTGAAATGACCTTTAAATCGTCCCTTTTTCTCCTGTTCACATTTATGCATGAATCTGCAACTATGCGCTTACGAATGAGGTTTACAAAATAGCACGTAGGCGCATACCAGCTACCTACGCATGTACATGCTGATTTTAAGCAGGCGGCCCTCTTTGAAAAACTCCCTCCATGAAATAGAGGAGGGCTGATCCAAAACTTTAAGATGGGTAATTTTCTGCAGCCCATGGAGGCTACAAAGAAATCGAAGATTCTATCCTGAATTTTCAAAGTAGACTTTTGCGCGTAAGTTTGCATTGAAAATTCCTGGGTACTACTGGTATGCATGGGGGACATTCACACGGCAAGCTCCACCTGCTGTTGTGCAGACGTAAGTTACAGCACGAACATTTAGATGCACAGTTGCAAGAATCACGTCTGTAAATGTTTTCTATGCCCCCTCCCACTCTGCCCTTCAGAACTATTCTTATTAGTCTGGGTAAAAGTATACACAAAATTATGTTCCATGTGTGCTTTTTCCTAGACTAGCCCCATGGATAATTTTCAGAGGTAGCTTTATGTGGGCTTATGTCCATATAAATCGTTTTGAAAATTACTTCCTTAAACACAAAAAATTCTGATCTGCGTTTCTTCTACCTATTGATTGTCCACCATTTGTTTGAGATTCTCATTACTGAACAACGTGATCCATATATCACAGTTCATAGCCTGCAGATACTAGTTTCTGACTGTGGTTTATAGCAGGACTTAATGCGTGAAGGTAAAAGGCCGAGAGCTTAGACTACCTCTCGTTTTGCGGTTGCAATATTATATCTGAGTGGTACATTAACTACAAAAATTGAGGAGCTGCCGCTTCGATGACATTACATCAATCGGCGGTCGATCTAATTAAATAAATAATTATAATAGTGCCCCGAACACATAACTACCACAAAAATATGCAGGACATCTATGAGTGAATCCTAGTTTTTGTTGAATTTAGGTTATACATGTTAAAGTGAATTTTAAAAGCCCGATGCACGTCAGAACTGGGCGATAACGCAAATATGTTGTGCCGGCGCTCACCGAGTGGATTTTAAAAGCTGCCCGGATACGTGTGTACAGCTACATGCTCAACTTTTTTTCCCCCAAAAATGGGTGTGGTGCTGGCATGGGCGTTCCTGGATTTCATATTGAAACAGCGCATAAATACCTATGCGCACAAGAATGCTCTACAGTCCCTTGCCGAGTAACTTTACTTCTGCTATGGATGATATGTAAGTAATAAAATAAAACAATCTAGGCATGATAGCAGGGTTTTAAGGGTTGGGGTTAATAGGGAGGCTATTAAACCTGGGGGGGGGGGGGGGGTTTGGAAGTCCTGTGCCTTAACTGGGCAAACTGGGATTGAATTGGGAAAATGGCCAATAGCGTCGGCGTGCATGGCTTTTAAAATACCCCCACTTTCGCAGTGGAAGAGGCATTTGTATGCATAGGCATGCGCCCACTTAAAACTGTGCACACATGTGCGCGCGCACAGCCTATTTTATGCCATGTGCACATATACGCACATATGTTATAAAATAGCCGCGTCCATGGGTGCGAGCCGGCAAAGCCGTTCCCATGTGCTCCTGTGCGCCTTTTTAAAAGTTACTTATACTATGGGACTATGAATTAATTTTATTTGCAACCAAAATTTTAAAAAATATTTGTTTTTGCTACATGGAACGTGATTGCATTTGTGCTGATTCAGTCAAGACTGGTCTTGGAGACTTTTTACAGTCTTATAGGCCTTTGACTAATGCACTGGTGTAGGATACTGTTTATTTTTATTTGTTACATTGGGTCATTAGCCCTTATTTACAAATAGTGCTCCGTTTTTGTGGTATATTGATTGACTACTCAGAAAAAGTAGCCTAAAATCCCTGCTGCATGGATTACAAACCACAAACCTCTCACCCCATTTTCTATGATTCCTATTCCTTTTCTCTGTTTTCATCGGTGATTCATGGAAGGAACACAGAAAGTGGTTCTGATAAATATGGAGTTGTTGTCACATCTCTAAGCTAAACTTCATAACCAGATTTCCAAGGGGCTTTCTGTTTTGTTTCAGGGACTGCAGTGTTCCAAACTTGCTTGGCAAAAATATCAGCTCTTTCTTTTCAATCCGGGAACTCTGGGTCAACTAAGATTATTTTGTTTACAGTTATTGCACATAGCCACGGAAATATACACAAAGCCATCTGCCAATAAGTGGCAGGCAGACCACCCCCTTGTGGTCCAACTGATTGTAGCAGGATAGACCACGAAAGACTCAGCTACCTATGCCTGCTGTTGGTAAAGAGATGGATCTAGACCTGATCAGCCATGAACAGACTATGAAACCAAGATGTATTCATACTTTTCATTCTTTAACCTTGCTCTAAAATATCTTAAAACTGGTCTATTCGAAGATTACACGAGCACTTACCATAGCCCTACTCCTCTGAAAGATCAATGCACTTGCACAAGCATAGTTGTAAAGATAATCATTGTTGCTGTATCACTTAAATAGATCTGTCTGGTGCTATGCCTTATTACGGTACCTTACAAACCTAATGAGCGCAACCTAGAATTCTGAGGTGGGTATCCTATCCTTCTTTCCTATTGGACAACACCAGTTTTCTATTTACTTCAGCAGTCCATTATCCTACTGCTAAGGGCTTCATAAAGCCAACTGAATATTTCCCATAATAGATCTAATGTACCTGTTAAATGAATGATTTCTTTATCATTACTTTAATCGAAGGTTTTGCGAGGAAGATTTACAATAGTAGAGACCTCCCCTTTGGCGACGTCTTGTCACCAATGACCCACTGGATTCAGGGCCCCTATTGCAGCTTTGGTAGCACCACAGCATCAACTTCCTGGAAATACAGTCCTTACTACTTAACTAATTGGACAATTAACCTTTAGTTAGCAAAAAAAAAAAAAAAAAAAAAGGAAACAGTCACAAAGCATACCTAGAACATGCATAGAACGTTTCTAAAAAAAAGAAAAATATAAAAAAAAAAATTGGAATTACATTTCATTCAGACACTACCCGAATTCCAGGTTTTACATGCTGAGAGATGGACACAACAGTAGCTTGTTGCAGGAACAGATAAAAAAAAAAGCTGAAAATGAATTCTCAACCCCATTTCCTAGAACTTTAAAGTTACTTTCTGCTGCTCTGTGTTTACATAGCAGAAAAAAAAAGAACTAATTATTGATTAAAAGTTATCTGAAATTCTTTGCAGTTATGATTTATGATGTCTGCAGTTTTGCTCATGAATTTCTGCTCCTTTCTGAGCCAGACACATCTTGCCTTCGATACTTGCCTCTCACTGACACTGGCAAGAAGAGAAGAGGCTTGCAAAAAAAAAAAAAAAGAATAATAAAAAATAAAAACTGTAGACATAAACAAGATAACGCAAGTTTCTTTTCTCCAGCTTCAATCACAGGAGCCGTTATCGAGGCTATGAACCCAGTTTGCATCCAAATAATATTAAGGAAGCAGGATGAAACATTTTTGTTTCTCTTCCAAGTCATTTAGCAGCAAAAGCTCTGCATGGCAGGAGCAGAAGTCAACTTAGCAGGATTCTGGAGAGTCTGCTTCATTTCTCATGGTTACATCAAATAGTCTAAGTGCTGCTGGTAAAGATTTGTCTCCCTTGCTATCTTCCAGCTCCTTTGCATAGAACTGTGTGTCACTGTCTTTGCCAGACATGGCTTAGCTGGTACTGAAACGGTTGCCTGATTCACTACATGACATTTTGTCAGAGCAGAATCAAAGGTAAGAAAGAATTAAGAGCGGCATTGTTTGAAAAGATGCGACGCGGAGGTAGGGTAGATTGCTGATGGTGGAGGAGAGAGAGATCACCGCCTAGGGTGGCTGCACACCCTTGCACCGGCACCGAGTACAATTAACACCGAAATGTATCATCGGATCGCCAAATACAATGAAGCTGCTTTATTTTGTAGGTCGCCTGCCAAATGATCACAGAGAACCAGAATGAGCATTTATTACCCGTAAAAAAAGACTGTAGCAGTAGTTGCCATTTTTGTCTCAGTTTTCCATGTTATCTTACCCCTGCTGGTTCCATGTGTTTGAGGAGATGCAACAAATGCTAAGAGCAAATTCTGCTCTGAAATATGCTCTTTAGATTAAGGTCTGGTTAACTCCATGACTCGGTTCTTTGGGCATGATATCTTAAATCTAAAACTCCAATCTATCAGCTTTTTAAAAAATATGAACCTGGAATATTAAGGCATATTATTCAGTCAACTTCCTCTACCACTGTATTTATGCCTCAACACATCATTCATATAAACCACATTTTTTGAAGTTAAAGACAAGCAAGCTGACTATGACCAAACTAAAATATTATTCTTATCATATAGGGCAAGTCCCATCCTCAAGATCCACATGGGTCCGTTTATCAGGATATCCTCAATGAATATGCATGAGACATACTGCATACAGTGGAGGCAGTGCATGCAAATGTATCTCATGCACATTCTTTCAACTAAATTTTAAAAGCCCTGTGCACGTGAATTATGGGGGTTACACTCGTGGCCTGGCCCTGCGCGTGCCACACCCATTTTCGGAAGGGCCCGGGGAAGCGCGTGCAGCTGCCGGCTGTCATGCAGGGTTTACTTCTGTTCCTGAGGAGCAGTAAGTATAAAAATAAATAAATTGGGGCTAGGTAGGGTTAGGTTAGGGGTCGGGGAGGAAAGGGGAAGAGGTAGGAAGGATAGGGTTAGGGTTAGGGAAGTTCCCTCGCAATCTGCTCCTTAATGGGAGCGGACTGGGAGGGAATTGGGAAAAAGGGCGATCGTGTCGCTGTGCGTAATTTGAACATCCCCCCTGTGCATGAGTCACGGGCCACCTGCACATGGGCACGTGGATGTTAAAATCCAGCGCCACCATGTGTGCATGTCAGGAACTGCGCGCACATGGACGCGCGCTCAGGTCTTAAAATCAACCCCTTTGTGAATATCCTGAAAACCAGACCTGTTTGTGGCTCTTGTGGACTGGAGAAATTTTTCCCTCCTCTAGATTACAGGAGGCTTGAATCAATGATTCTTTTCAGAATTGGTGAAAAACACTTTTCTATGAACCATTTTAGTCTTCACAAAGGATAAGGATCATTTTTTGATCTATACGACAATCCCACTGCTAACTCCTGATATCAAGATAATCTACTCAAAATCGCTTTAGCTCAGCATGCAGCTGCTCCAGTAATATAGTCCAATTAAAGCCTTTTCAGATTTTATCTTTAGCACCATATTATAAATCCCAGAACATGGGATCATGGGTTAACAATAGGATAGCTGTTGAGGTCTTCTATCCTTGTGAAGAACAGGATAAGTTATAGTTGAGTGGAATACATAATTCCACTAACTCTGAAAAGGATTGTTAGACGAAGTCACCTGTGACCTAAGGTATAGGAAGAATATCTGAGCTAGATCAAAGGTTCCCAAACATGTCCTGGTGGATTCCCAGCCAGTCATGTTTACAGGATAGCCACAATGAATATGTATGAGATAAAGCTGCATGCACTGCCTCTATAGCATGCAAATTTTATCTCATGAATTTTCATTGTGGATATCCTGAAAACCTGATTGGCTGATGTTCCTCCAGTTCAGGTTTGGGAACCACTGAGCCAGATCATAAACAACATGCTTCTCTTTAACTTCAAGGATGTGTACGGTAATTAATATGAATGATATGTGAAGTCACGAAGACAATAGCAGAGTAAGTTCTGGAGGCGTGGACTACCGATTAAAGCAATGAGCTGAGAAGCAGGGTGCAAATCTCACTTTTCTCAATGATGTTCCTTGTAAACTTGGGGAAATTACTTTGTTGTCAGCTAACTCAGGTATCAATTTATATTGTTATCCCTCTGGGATAGGAACTTATCTACTGTATCTGAATTGTAAGTTGCCTCAAGCATGGAAAGGCAAGCAATTAATTAATTGTTTTGGGGGACATAACATTTTAAAAGACAGGGAGGCAATTGCCTTGTAGCTTTTTATGTACTAAGCCGTGAAGACTTATAAGAATCCTAGTATGGACCTCTATCTCTGGTACTGTTATTGCCTTTTAAAGTCATGCTGTCTCTCACTGGAAGGTTGAGACTACGCACCCTAGTTATATTTTAAGATAAAAATCGTTTAGAGACATTTTATTCAAATAAAGCAAACTTTGAGAAATAAAAATTGCTCTAGGCCTGGAAATTTCTTTGCACAAAACTGCAGGTGTCTTGGAATGTGTCACCTATGCTTCAGGTCCTAGGACACCCAGGTTTCACCCCGGGTATTACCTTGGGAATTTACAGAAAATGGGCACAAAGGGGCTTAACCTTCGTGTATCAGTTCCTGCAGGCCAACACAGGGCAAGTATGCCGTTTTCAGGACTTGCAAACAACATACTCAATCTCGAGAAATGACTTTTATGCATACTTACAGGTTCGGCATTTCATAATGTCAGATTTCCTCAACACCCCTAAACCATGGGACCCTACCAAATTAGTGAATTTCTTCCAGGTCCAAGCAGGGGGGAAGCTGTCTGGCTCCGTGATCATAGGGGCCTTGAAAAAAGTATGGGGAGCTGAGATCATGCAGGTGTTGATTAGGCGATGGAATCAGGAGATGAAGGTGGAGGTACAGCCGGGCCTGATTCGAGCCTGCTTTGAGGATCTTACCATAACCACTGAAAACGTGCCACTCAGGGAGGTGCAGTTTAAATTTTTGCGGCATCTGTATATTTCACAAACCTGGGCATACAAAATTAAATTGGTTTATACGGAAAGCTGAATAAAGTGTAAAACACCCCCGGGCACACTGTTTCATTGTTTTTGGGGTTGTCCACAGCTGACTATATTTTGGGGGAAAATTCTGCACTACATGTGAAAATTAGTGTGCTGCCCACTTCCTGCCTCGGCACTATTATGTTTGTTTGACTCTCAGGAAGAACTTATGGAACTTCGACCCCAAGACTATGTTTCTGAAGAAAGCATTTCTTCTGGCTAAAAGGTCCATACTGGCGCATTGGCTGGACGCAAAGGCATCGTCGTTCACCTATTGGAGGATACAACTGCATCAGATGTTGGTGTTCGAATACCTTTCGGCACATCAATCCTCTTCAAAGTGATATGCTATGTTTTGTTCATGGACATTTGGAGAGAGTACATAGCATCTTTAATCCCCAAAGCATGGAGCAACGTATTTATGTTACGATAGCAAGATATCTTCTGTTGATGGTGACAACCAGGAACCTGATACAATTGCAGTCTGGGGTGGTGGCGACACACGTCAATTATGCCAATTACATCATTTCCTTCATTTGGCTACAGGAGATGATGGGACCCTCGAGTCAGACATCATTTGAGATATTGCCTGAGATATTGCCTGGGTTGTTGGATGGCCTGTGATCACGAAGGCCAGCAGACCACTAAAAAAACAAAACAAAACCTTACCCTTGGGTGGGGGGAGGGGGGTTTGTAGTCTGTATAAAAGGACCGAAAGATAATGTATATCTGGAACAGGTTTGGTGACAAAAATTGTATTGAATATGTTGTAGTGACTAATGTTTTTATGGCCATTTCCGTGGTGGCTGGGTTTGACTTTAAAGATATTTGTATGTTAAAGGAAAATGACAAATAAAGACAGAAAAAAAATTGCTCTAGAACAATGTCAGGAAATATTTCTTCATGGAAAGGGTAGTGGATGCAAGGAATAAGTTTCTGGAGGACAAGTCCATAAACTCCTATAAATCAAGCTGACTTAGCGAATTGTACCCCAAGATAAGACTGGGATTTGTAACTAACATGAAACAATGCAGCAGATCCAATCATGTTCTTGACATAAAATGAGTTAGAGCAGTGGGTTACGAACTAGGAGACCAGTGTTCGAGTCCTGCTGTCGCTCCTTGTGACCTTTACCCTCCATTGCCTCAGGTACAAACTTTACCCTCCATTGCCTCAGGTACAAACTTAGATTTACCCTCCTTTGCCTCAGGTACAAACTTAGATTGTAAGCCCTCTGGGGATAGGGAAATACCTACAGTACCTGAATGTAAATCCACTTTGAAGTGCTGAATAAAGTGTGAAAAGCGTAATATAAATCAAATAAATAAATAAATAGAATTAGTAGTATGAGATCTAGTTAATGTTTGGGTACTTGCCAGTACTTGTATCCTGGATTGGCGACTGTTGGAAAAAGGATGATGGGCTTGATGGACCCTTTAACTGACCCAGTATGGCAGCTACTTGTGTTTTTATTGAATTAGCCTCAGGGCCAGCTTGTGCCACTTTTATAGGGATACAATGGGGCAAGAGTAAGTAGCATTTGTCACTGGGGAGTGGGGTACACATGCATGCACAAGCATATATTTACTCTACACTCCCCAATCAGTTTGGTTGGCTGGGGTGTGTGGTAGGATGGGGTGCTCTCTGGTGGAACATGTGACGTGAAGATTGGAAAGGGTGACTAGTGGGGTGCGCATGCATTCCTCCAGTCCCTGACCTGAGTTCACAGCAATGTGTTAGGCACAGCAGAGCTGGTGAGATACTCTGCCATTTGTCTGTGCTCATGTGCACTTCACCAGCAGCTAGACCTGGCTTTAACAGACACATGGTGCACATAAGAAAGCAGCAGGAAGTCCTAGTCAGAAAAGCTGGTTGAGTTCAGTATGCCAAAGTCTTGCAGTATGTTCATATGCCTCAAAAATGCATACACCCTACACGGGCAACCCAGCCATTCAAACCCACTTCTCCTGTCCATGCATACCTGGTTACATAGCCCCTGCCACTCATACACTCACATTCCCCATACCCTACCTCCCTGCTCCTCCTCCACTCACTTACACATCCCCTGCCACTCATGCTCTGGCTCTCTACCCACAGCCACCAACTTCTCTGCAAATACTCATACTATATCCATACTACCTCACTCATCCACACCTAAACCTTTACCCTCTGATAGCCAACCACAACCCTCCAGCCATTCGATAACAGCCCAGCCACAGAACCCCTGGATCCTGTAGCCACTGAGGCCCACCTACCCAATCAACCCCTACCAACACCAAACCAGTCATAAACAATGAATGCTGCAGACAGTCCTCCACAGCCCACCTTCTGACCCACACCTGCCCCAGCTCTCTCTACACACACACACACTCTCTCTTACACATCCCCAGCCAATCATGCACACATGCACCTTTAATACCCTCAGCCCTGCTCTCTACCTGCACCTGTCCCCACCACAGCACCTCAGCCCTGCTCTCTACCTGCACCTGTCCCCACCACCTCAGCCACTCAGATCTCCTTACTACCCGACCTATCCACCCCAAACCTTTCATCACTCACACTGACCCCCAGCCCTTCATATATACCTTCCATAAATCTCCGAGCTACACACACCCATGCTGCTGTGCCCACCTAGGCCCACCCACACACACCCCACCACTCACGTCAATCCCACTCCTACTACACATATATACCTCACAGTCATATATCCCCATCTACCATGGCAAAACACACACACACACACCCCCCCATCCCAGCCTCTCCCCTGCCAATAACCATACACACACAAACACCCACTGTGTCCCCTGCCTTCTTCCCTCACCCCCTCCACAGAAATGCCTATACAAGAACTCAGTGGTTAGAAGCACCAAAACTTGAAGTACAAAAATGTAAGCAGGAAGCATTAAATGTTGTTGCATAAGAGAAGCCAGCTTCAACAATTACTTGAGTGTTTTATATTATTCCTAAACACTTGGTCCCTCCCCCCACCCCAAAAAAACCCCATATACTCTCACTCCTTAGCCCTCTTCCAGGTCTTATAAGAGCAGAATAGTGCTGGAGGTGCTGGGATCAGGTAAGAAGTAACCTCGCACTTGGCAGGATTTCTGATGGCCCAGATGGGTTGGGGTAAACCGTATTGTGGGTTAGGGTGGGAGTAGGGGGACTGGCAGGGGCCTTGGATTACAAAAATAACCAAGGAAGCAGGAGGTCGGGGCGATCTGCCCCATGCCCCCCCCCCCCCCCACCAACAAATGTCATTATATGAGGGAGTGGGTTGAGGGGGTTTGTATAGCTCAGCCCATTGGGGCCAATTTGAACATAACAGGATTCAGAGTGGGCATCAGTCTACTGACCCACAAATGACAATTTTTTTTAATGTGCTACTTACCTGGATATCTTTTGAAGATATCTGGATAAGTAGAGAATTGTATGACCACACAAGGTTGGATAACTTGAAAACCTAACCAGCTATATTCAGACACAGCTGGTTATGATTTCGAGTTATCCTGCTACATGTAGTTGGATAATTTTAGCCGAGTATATTAAGTAAGATGCTTATACGGGAGAAATTATCTAGCTAACATTAGCCTATATGGCTCACTGAATATGGACCTCTCTTTGCCCAAAGAATGACTCCTTACAATTAAATAAGGAAGTTCTGATGCCTGTCCAGGGACACGAACGTCTCAGACCACTACTGCACTTCCAAGACTACCGATCAGTACTCCAAGCAATCATTTTCGCTAAAATCGATTATTGCAATTCGTTGCTAATCGGCATTCCAGCTAACACCCTTAAACCCCTTCAAATGCTACAGAACGCCGCAGCCAGGATACTGACTAAGACTAACAGGAGAGATCACATCACCCCCATTTTGAGGGACCTACATTGGCTCCCAATAAAGTACAGAATCTTATTCAAAACTATATCAATCATTCACAAAACCCTTCACAAGGGCATTCCTCTTTAACTCAATATTCCACTTCAATTTCATCTTCCAACGAGACCAACAAGAACAGCGTACAAAAACACTCTCCGAACAACACACGTCAAAACTTCGCTAAGCAAACGCGCACTGTCTTCCGCAGGACCATCAATTTGGAACTCCCTACCTTCTTCTCTCCGGACAGAACATTGCCCAATCAACTTCAAAAAGAGACTAAAAACCTGGCTATTCGAACAAGTGTTCCTATCATGACAATAAAATACATCAACACCTACTCACTAGCAAATAGTCTATCTAAAGACCCTCAAACCAGGCTTAAAATATAAAATATTACTACAAGATAATTTTCAGTTTCTCCATCCTCCATTATGCACTAAGTTATTATATCCATTTTAATTTACCCATGTACAAAGTTATTTTACCCATCTAATCTGTTTCCAAGTTTAACACCCTGTTCTATGTAACTTGCATTACTCATGCTTGTCGTTTTCAGTTACAATGTAAACCGAGATGAAATGCAAATTCTGCATGAATCCCGGTATATAAAAATGTTAAATAAATAAATAAATAAATAAATAAATAAATAAATAGATTCCATGGAAAATTATGAGGATAACAATAATCTCTAGTCACTTGAATTTCTGCACAGCTTAACTACAACAGGAATGCCACCACCCAAACTGAGCCTAAAGGTTGGATCTGTTGTCACGTTACTGCCCAACCTTAACCCACAAGAAGGTCTATGCAATGATTTATGATTAGTTATCAGAAAATTATTTACTTACATGATAGATGCAGAACATCTCAGGAACATTTCAAACTCAGTCTTACTTCCAGGTATTATTTTAACTCCATCGGACACTAATCTGCCATTTCAGCTTAAAAAAAAACAAATTCCTCTCAGGCTTGCTTATTCAATTGTTGCGATTCCCCCTGCTGCTGCGCTACAGGAGGTCTCTTACCTTCCTCCAGAGGCCGCTCTGAAGCCAGGGCCTCGCCTACGTTCCATCCGGGACTTGCTCCAGGGACTGAGAGGCCTAGCTGTGCCTGTGGCTTGCTTGCCTCTGCGTTTGGACTTCCTGGTTTCCAGCCACGCCCGTTTCCCTAGGGGCTGGCCCGCAGCTCTCTACCCCAGTTATAGGACCAGCGGTGGGCGGTCCTGGCAAGCTCCTCCCAGGGAGTTGCCTTCTACCTCCAGTATTTAAGGACTTTCTGTTCACTTGCAAAGGGCCTTGGATCTGAGCATTACAGTCGCCTGTAACCTAGCTGATCCAGGTCCTCCATGTCTTGACGGCGCCTTGTCCTGTCTCTGCCTGATGTTCCTGATGTCTTCGTGTCTCTGCCTTGACCTTCGTCCTCGTCTGGTTCCAGAGCCTTCTGTCCTGTTGGGCCCTGGAGTGGCCAACAGGAGGGATTCGTCCCACGGGCTCTTGAGCTTCTGCCAGCCGAAGGGGCTTCGGATGTGAGTATCCCAGCATCGGAGTTCCTGCTCGCCTGGACCTTTCCTTCTTGCTTCAGCCCTTGCCCTGATGTCTTCAGTGTCTTGCTTCAGCCTGTCTTGGATGTCTGCTTCAGCCCCCGTCTGACGTCTTCTGTATAAGGACTCTGTCTGCCCTCGCCTCTGTCCGGCCTGCTGCCCATTGCCGTTCCCTGCGGCAGGTCCGAAAGGGCCGGGAACAGTCGGAGGACCGTTCATTAGTCAACTTCCCCGTGTTGGCTACCATGGGCATGCAGGTCCGGCTGAGGGTCGGACTCCCTGCTTCTGTTCCTGCCTGCCTGGATCACCATGCCTGCTCAGCTCACCTCCCACGGTGTGGCTGGGGCTCCTCCCTAGCTTTCGCCGTGGCCCAAGGGCTCACCACCCGCCCGAGACGACCGCGCCCACGCGCGCTCGTAACATCAATGAGAACCAACAAAACTCAAGGACAAACATTTGACAAAATATGTGTGTCTATCTATCTATCAATCTATCTATATATACATATATATATATGTACCAAAACCCATTTTTACAAATGGACAACTCTATGTAGCCTTTTTAAGAGTTAAAACTTTTGACTCTCAAGAGTTTTTGTAAAAATAAATTGACCATTAGAGGACCATGTGATGTGGTGAGCCTAGTGAGTCGCATTCACTGGAGCTCCAGGTGCCACCCTCCCAGATTGGGTCACTTTTCTTCCATTAAAATCAAAACGTTAATGAATTTTGTAAAGTCCTGCATACTTTAGCAGCATGTGATCCTTTTTTTACTATGTCCGGGATCGGGAGATGACTGCAAAGCCTACCAAAAATGAGAAGGAACAAGGAAGTTTGCCTGATTCTAAGATGGTGGATAAGCGAGAATCACTGAGTGTAAGTAATAGAGAGGAACAGACAGTTCTGAAATTGACGCAGACAGTAGTAGCAGCCCTTGAACATAAATTTGATGCCATTGCTACAGATATTGGGAGACGCATGGATATTGCTGAAGGGAGAATATCAGTAGTAGAGGAGGATAATGTGGCGCTTACGTCTCGCATAAACACACTGGAAACATCTTTAGCGGTGAGTGAGGCAAAAGTAGAAGATTTGGAAAACCGCTCGCACCGTAATAATCTAAGATTTCTGGGAATACCTGAAAGTGTGCCTGAGGAGGATCTGGCAAATTTATTGGAAACTTGGCTACCGAAAGGTTTGAAATTGCCAAATCTTGACAGCAAGCTCATCATAGAACAAGCACACAGCATTGGGCCTGGGCAAATCTGGGGCACAAAAATGTGCATTGTTATTGCCAAATTCCTAAACTCCTCACAAAATTCAATAATATTTGCTGCCTAAAAGAAATGCAAAGACCTTAAAATATAAAGAGAATAAAATTCTGGCTTTTCAGGATTTCTTGGCTGGTGTCTCTGCCTAATGATGCTCTTTCTCCAAGATATGCAGAGACTTGATCAATCGCAATATCAGATTTGCTATGATATTCCCTGCAAAGTTAAAAGATGGAAAAATTCTTACATTCAATACCCTCGATCAGGTGAAAGATTCGCTGAAGACATGAGTAAGCTCTTTTACAAGCAGAGTTCTCTCTTTAAAGGCACAAGCCAGAGCACAACAGGAATTGTGCAGCATAGTAATAAACTGAAGAGAAATATGTGAAACTGCAACATATTAGTTCTCAGTTTTTTTTCTTATTGCCATGCTGGGTCAGACCAAGGGTCCATCAAGCCCAGCATCCTGTTTCCAACAGAGGCCAAAACCAGGCCACAAGAACCTGGCAATTACCCAAACACTAAGAAGAACCCATGCTACTGATGAAATTAATAGCAGTGGCTATTCCCTAAGTAAACTTGATTAATAGCAGGTAATGGACTTCTCCTCCAAGAACTTATCCAAACCTTTTTTGAACCCAGCTACACTAACTGCACTAACCACATCCTCTGGCAACATATTCCAGAGCTTTATTGTGCACTGAGTGAAAAAGAATTTTCTCCGATTAGTCTTAAATGTGCTACTTGCTAACTTCATGGAATGCCCCCTAGTCCATCTATTATTCGAAAGTGTAAATAACCGAGTCACATCTACTCGTTCAAGACCTCTCATGATCTTAAAGACCTCTATCATATCCCCCCTCAGGCGTCTCTTCTCCAAGCTGAACAGCCCTAACCTCTTCAGCCTTTCCTCATAGGGGAGCTGTTCCATCCCCTTTATCATTTTGGTTACCCTACTCTGTACCTTCTCCATCGCAACTATATCTTTATCTTCAGTAAAATTTTAACTCAGCCGAGTTACCATCACTACAAAGTTTATGTGGCCAAGATTAAATGTGATAATCTGGTCTTGAAATATAGGTCACTTTATCTATTTATTTATCTATTTTCTCATATACAATTCCATAGATTTCAGTGCCATGTTGGATCATATCTCCACAAGCTGGTGTTTTACATTGTATTTTGATAATTACATTAGAGGTATTTAGGGACGAAGAGTAAGTCACAACAGGGTTGTGGCACCTGATTGCATAATTCACATATCTCCTATCCCAACATTTTGGGGGCTGATGATAGGAAGGTTGATCTGTGGGAGTAAGGAGAAGGGGGATGGGTGGGAGAAGGTTGGGTAATAAATGGGAGATCTATTTGGGTTTTTGGTTTTCCCCAATGGAAGTTACGTCTTCATAAACTGTTACAATTTGAATTTCTGACTGCAAAAAAATAAGTCAGTTAGATTTCAGCAGACTTTTATGAGCATGAGGAAGGGCTAATGGTCTACTCTTTCTACAACTGCTTGTGATTGCATTCTTCAGCCATTGGATATACAAACACTGGAAAGTACCTCAGAAATGGTTCACATGATTTATTTTATTTATTTATTTATTTAAGTTTTTTATATACCAACATTCAAGACAGTGGTCCCATCATGCTGGTTCACAAGAAACAGGGGTGAAACTTTACCATTTAACAAAAGTGCAAAAAAGCAGTTACATATAACAAGGACAACAATAACTTGGAATGATCATTTTCTTTATTATTTTTCTGCATCTGTATCAATCACTCTTATGGTAAATTATGCTGAAGTTACAGGGACAAAGATTACTATCTACAACGAAGATTTGGGAAGGGAAGGAATGGGAGAGGGGAGGGAGGGAGATGGGTGTTTTTGGTGTATTAGTGTGAGTTGAGCTGTATTAGTTGAATTGTCTATAATTAATATGGTATGTGAAAAATTTAATAAAATATACTGCAAAAAATTGACTATCAACCCTGTATTTCAAGAAATTCTAATTCAATAAATGTCTGCTGTGTACCACTATGCCTGGGTTTCCTTTTCACTACAAAGTCTTATTTGGGTTTTCATACATAAACTTTATATACACTACATTACTGAACATATTCTTAAACACTATCTCAAATATAAAAAAAAATTAGCCTGCACAATACTTCCCTCATACTATCAGACATACACCACACCCACATTCAAACAAAATACATTATCTTTTCCTTTCCTTTCCTAACTCTACCTCTTTTAATGCATACTAAATTATCCAATATAATTTAACTGGGTTTCAACAATATGGTCTCTTTTCTTGGACTCCTTATCCTCCTGTCAACAGTGGTCTGAAAATGAGATTTTTTTTGGAATATCCAGGGGCTATCACTTGTTTTTATTGGGTGGTATTTTGCAGTTGAACAATGAGCCAGTTGGTCACACAGTGTTATTTCATATATAGCCCAGAACGCTTGATTACCATAGGACAATAGCCTTCTGCACTAAGAGAGTTGGGAATGCTGCTAAGGCTAGTGTCCCTGCCAAAGTAAATTTTTAAATATGTGCCTCAAGCATGTAACCCCTTCCCCCTCCCAGAGTTCAGTGTCTAACAGGCTTGTGCGAGTACGTAGATGCTGGAAGTAGAACTTTCTTTGCAATCAGCTTTTCCATGACAAAAATGTGGTTTCCAGTTTCATTAATGTTTTTCAGCATTCTCTCGACCAATCTACTGGCACAGTGCACTGCAGAATTTTAATATTTTGCATGTACTTTTCTGGAGGGAGCTTGCTATGAAAAACAAAAAATCTGTCTGGAAACCATTCTCAGTCAAATTGTTTGAAAGTTGAAAAATCTTATGCTAGTTTTCTTTTAAAAGCAGAAAGATTTATTCTAAGATTAGAGTGCCCTCTCCAGTCATGGCATGAGCGAAGCGAAGCGTACTTTCATTGGCTTGAGCGCCCGTCAATTTGGGCGCTCAAGCCAATGAAAGCACATGGACGGGCGTGCGTGACGCACGCCGTAACGTCACGCCCGCCCGTCCATGTGCTTTCATTGGCTTGAGCACCCAAATTGACAGACGCTCAAGCCAATGAAAGTACGCTTCGCTTCGCTCACGCCATGACTGGAGAGGGCACAGAACAGTGGGCTCTTACCTGACTTCACAATCTTCACATGAGGGCTGAGCCAGGAGAACCGGGACCTGCACGGGGGGGACCGCTGCAAGCTGCTTTCGCCGCTGGCTGCCCCCTCCAGAGGACGGCAGAGAAGGGAAGGGGCTGAAAGCAACAAAAAGTAAGTTTTCATGGGTTAAAGTTGGGATCCACTTCCTGGTGCCTGTCATTTCAAATGTCATTTGAAATGACAGGTACCAGCGCACCCAGGATACTGTATAGGTGCTGTATTAAGCGCCTATACAGTATAATGAGTTGCGTGGGCCTAACGCGTCACAGACGCTTCTTGGACTCGGCTTGGATTTGCAAGCTATTTAAATACAGTATTGAGCGGTAGGTGAGCAGGACTGTGCGTGCGGCAAACGCGGGTGCGCCCGGCACTAACGCAGCTCTTCCTACCGCTCCTTACTGTATCGGCCCGTTAATGAGCTAAGGAGGCTAAGGAGGCTTATCAGTACAATTGAAATACCTAAGAAAACGATGCCCCAAACGAAGAGGAAGGGGAAAGGATGGAGACCCCGACTAACCTGATTCCTACACCTTCTCAGACGGTAATTGAGGGGTTCTTCTTGCCGAGAAACGCTAGAACCCTGGGAGAGGAGTCCGCTGTTGGCGTCGGGGAGGAGCCAATACCGACGCCATTGGACCTGCACATCTTGTTAAGCCCCGGGGCTCCCGTGATGCCAGAGCCACCTAGTCCCTGGTAGCGGGGGAGGCCGAACGTCCTGAGGAGTCGGAGGTGCTCAATCCCATTGGGGAGATAACCAGGGAAGGGAGGAGTGCAACCTAAGGCCAGTGACCTGCTGATGCAAGGAAGTAGTGGCAGCAGAGAAGGGAACTGTTTGGAACAGCTGACCTCTACACCTGAGAGGCACTCTGGAAAGGCAACGACCTCAGTTTTGAGGCTGGAACAATGCCAGCAAGGTACAGGGAGTGAAATGGCTAGTTTGAGAGAGGATCAAGCAACTGGAATAACTCTGGGAAATGTTTGGTCAATGTTGATGGAATTAAAAACCTCAATCATAAATTTAAATTCAACACTGTCTGAAACCCAAAATCGTATAGTTCAGATTGACCCAGTAGTATCAGCACATACTAAGTAATTGGATTCATGTTCACAGAATCTTGACATATGGATTCTCACACCATGCTTTTAAATAAAAATTTGTCCAGGAGTTATTATTATCAATAAGCCAAAGTGGAGTGGAGGGAGTGGGGGAAGGGATGATATTATTTTATATTATTTTACAGAGAAAATTTGCATATAGCATGCATCCCACATCAAATGGGCCAGGGTAGTGAGCGTTTAGTGGTCACCCTGGTTAAATGGGCTTTTTGGGTTAGTCTATCATCCTCCAGGACAAAAAGTGATACCATTATATGGGACTGATTTTATAATTTATCTTTACATTTTCGAAATTATTGACTGGTTGGTGATTTTAATATTCATGTACATTGTGTTTCATCTAGTCTAGCAAAGGAATTCCTGGATTTTATCTCATCTGTTGGGTTAACCCAATTTGTTGATTTCCAACACAGCATGCAAGACATAATCTGAGTCTACTTATATTTCTTTTGGATTTAATATGGCTGAATAGTACTATTTCTAATTTAAGTATAGAGGAAGTTTAATGTTCAGGTCATTTTTTAGTGAGTTTTCAATTTTTGCCAAGAAAAGTGAATTAAGCATCCAGTAATGTTGGACTTGACAAATTGGTAAAGGGTTAAGTGGATTTAACTGTATTTGAAAATGAGTGGAAATTGAGTTAGATTATAGGTCTTTAGCACATCTTACTGACTCTTTAACAACTGATTTATTGACAAGGTTGCCCCTCTTAAGAAATTAAATTCTAAGGTAAATAGACCTCGAGTTACTTGATTTACCTTCTCACTAGTGGAAAAAAGAAAGTCATGTATCAGGCAGAAAGAAAATGGCAGAGGTCATCTGATCCTACTTTTAAATCTGCATTTCTCAATGCCAGATTAATTTACCGATTAGAATTTGAGAGTAAGAGGAAAGCTTATTATACTGACCAATTGAAGCCAGCTGTTAACAGTCTTCGGAAGCTATTTGCGATAGCTGACAGAACCTCTCGGAGTATGGTTTCTCAGGATCAGTTGAGGTGTGAACAGTTGCAAAGTATTGTACTGATAAAATAGTGGGATTTTGTGAGACAGCTGGGATGGCTTCTTACTACACTGCTAGTAAGAATTTAATACAACCATTGAGGCCAGTTTGGGACTGTTTCTAGCCTGTTGCCTCTTCTGATGTTGAAGAAGCATTGGCGAAACTGAGATTATCATACAGTCCAATGGGTTGTTTTCCTTTATGGGTTTTATACAGTTTGAAGGCAATTTTTTGGAAACTTTTACCTTCCTGGTCAACTTTTCTCTCAGTAAAGGGATTATACCAGATCAATAAAAAAAAAATAATTGTAATACCAATCGCGAAGCGTGTAGGTTTTCCCAGTCTTCTTCTTGGATGCCAGTGAAATGGAGTGTACTGAAAGGATCCTCCCTATAGGTGATTTTATTTTTTCATATTTATTTGAGCCCAATTTGTGATAAATTACAAAGTTTAGGAGTCTTTTTTTTTTTTTAAAGCATATGCTGATGACATACAATTATGGTTTATTGGCAGTTCAGCTGTAGATGCTGCACTCACTCATGTTTCCTTTGCGTCGGGACACGTGAAGTCTTGAATGAAAGAATATAATCTCCTACTGAATGTTTCAAAGACCATGGTTCTGTTCATCTCTTATTATTTGTCCCCTGCTCAGCCTATGCAATTCTCATTTGAAGATATTACAATTTTCTGATATTGATAAAATTGTGGGTTTTTGTTTTGACTTGGCATTTACTTTTTACTCTCAAGTAAAGGTAGTAGTCAAATTTAGGTATTTTAAATTAAGGAAATTGCAAAGAGTAAGATATGTCCTGGACAGCTGTGACATTAGATCAGTTGTTCAGTCATTTGTATTATCCTTACTTGACTAATCTGGGAACCCTATATACCACTCAAAACAGCAGCAGTAGTAGGAAAGCAATAGAAAACAGAAGTCCATCTCCCAAGTTGACTCCCAGCCTCTTTCTCCAGTAAAGTGACAGGCATGCAGTCCCCAATCCCACTGTGGAGCAGATAGGATGATTTTCATATCACTTCCCCTTGATAGGAGGCAGGTAGCATCAAAGTTGGTGACATGATGCAATGGGGAAATGGTTGCTCTGGATAACCAGGCTTTGTAGATCATGGAGAATACAGGATTTAAGCGGCTGCTGCACATTTTACAGAGGGCCAATTACAAAATGCTCTGCCAGACAACATTCGGTAGTCAGGTTATCCCTGCTTGCATGCAGGCACAGCTGGCCAAAGTGTAGAGGGGTAACATCCATTTCACCAGTAACACCTGGACCAGCCAGAATGCTAAACATGCCTTTCTTTCCCTGATCGCTCAGTGATGGTAGCTAGCTGAAAAAGGAGGCAAGCAGCAGCTCTATCAGAGATGGATCAGTATGCTACAAGTGGACTATGCTGCACACCCAGGATGTGGATACCACTCACACCTTGGTCAATATCTTAGAAGCAATAAGGAAGATGATAGAGCGATGCACTTAGGAGGGATGGGATTGTTGTTCTTGGTTTGTTTTTTGTTTTTTTCTTACTACTACCGTTTGGCAAGAGAGGAGATTATCCTCCCATAGCAAAGAAGAGCCCAGCACAAATATCAGTCACATGCCATTAAGAGCATAGCCACAGATTCATTGGCATATAGGGCACACGAGGCTGCAGTCTGGCCAGACCTTGCCATTGTGGCCCAGCATTTCCTAGGCTTTACCAACCAGCATGCCTATGAATGAACATTCTCAATGGCAGGGGACATCGTGAGTCCTCGCTGTTCACAGCTGCTGCCAGTGTTAGTGTACAAAAAATGTTTAAAAATATATTCCAAAGAAAAATGACTGATCTATATTTAAATTTTAAGTGGCAAATGGTTAAAAAAAAAAAAGGAAACCAGAAAGGGAATCCTATCATACCATAATTCACAATTTCCAGTATGAGACAAAAGGGCTAAGTGCTTCCCAATCAAAGTAAAAAAAAAAATTATTGTGAAGATATTTAAACAAGAATAAAAATATACTTCTAAGTGCAAAATATGCTAACAAAAAATATTTTTAGGTGCAGCGAATACTAAAGAAAGTCTCGAAAACTTGTTCTTAATATCAGTTTATCTTGAGTCCAGCTGTCTGATCATATTGAAAAGACAACGTCAGGCAGCTTCAATGCGACTACTCCACAATGAAAAGAATCAGAATTCCCTAACCTCCAAGACTGACGCGGTTCACGTTATTCTGCATGCTGCCTTAGGGGCAGTGCTTCAAAACACAAAAGTAACAGTCAACCACACACAAAGCATTTCAAGGTGAAACACGTCTGCCAAAACCTTGGAAGCAAAGTTATGAGAAGCTTGATTTCTGGTTATATTGCTTTATGACCATAATACTTTATGGCTGTAAAACAACATGGTGCCAACCAGTGCCATTTAAAAAGGAGCACCTGGTGGGGCAGGATTGCCTGGGGATTGCCCCCTGCCCCCCCCCCCCCCCAGGATTTGCTTGTGGCAAGGGGTGCTGGAGTTGGCAGGGGCCATAGGTCATATTTCTGTTTTCGTTTGGCTTTTTAATTTGTTTATTTTGGTTTGGCAAATGAACCAAACCAAAATAAACATTAAATGAGTCAAATTCTGAAAAAAACCCCCCAAAACAAAAAACTGCACTGAAACAAAAATAAACTGAAATGAAATGAAATATATCAAACCAAAACCAAAACCTTGCCTCTGCACTTCCCTACTTTGCTTATGGCCTTGAATTGATAGGGTTTTAAAAAAAATTTTTCATAGCTTTGAATCCAAGATAAATCTACAGTATAGGCATTCTCTTAAGTCAAAAGAAATAATGGGTGAAATGTGTACATCTATGGTAAAAATGAGTAAAGTGATCCTACAAATCTTTGCTATGGCTGAATTTTGTTGTTTTTTATTTTATTTTGAGAAACTGATCCACTTCATGTCATAATCACTGTTTAAAATGCCTTTATTAAATAAGCTGGCAAAGAAAAATTTAAACCTGATTCCAAATGTGTGTGTTAGCAGGGTTGAGGAAATATTAATCTTACCGTATATTTAAAAAGTTTAATTTAATTGTTTTGTGTGTTTTTTTGAAATTTTGTAAATTACTTACTAATGCTATTATGCTATTATTGTATGTTATTTTGTTAATAGATTATTGTTATGCTTGTAAGTCACTCTGAGTCATTGTGAGAAGAGAGGGGTATAAATTTAAAATAGATAGAGGACTATCTCTGAGATTTCATTATAAATTCCAACTGAAAGAGATGAACATGAAATATGGGGTGTGTAAATGTAGTGCCATAGCAATGTACTACTGTTTGTCCTACATTTCACACTATAAAAAATCTAGAAAAATAGAAGCATTGGGATATGTCAGACAGAATCATGTCACAAGCCTGAAATACTTTGATTAAGATGCCATTTGACACTAGCGTATGGCATCTCTAGTGATAAGGCATCATCAACAAAGCATGATGTCATGACCGTCAGTGTCTTCCAGCCCCTGCCAAAATATGATGTATGATGTAAAGATATTTAAACTCTTCAGGTTTTCATGCAAAATATCTGATAAAGTAAAATACAATTGTCTTTGAATAATAAAGGTCCAATCATCTTTATTTGGTCTCACAAAAATGGTTCTCAGTGGCCTGAATATTCTTTGGGACTTACTGAATGAATAGCAGAATGGTTGACAGCACCTTTTTGTTTCTCAGTTGGCCTCATTTCAGTAACATCTGATGCTATGTTATCAAATGTTTAAAAAAAAAAAAATAGAACATGAAACAAAACCCCCCCAGTAAATAAACAATGACGGCTCTCACCATGATTAAAGACTGAGACCTTCATAACAAATTGATGTTAGCATTCACTAGAATGTTATAAAATCGCACGTCCACGTGTGCACACCAGGTAGCGTGCACACATTGACGTGTGAGCATATGTTTTGAAAATCGACCCCTTAGTCAATATGGGGAGAATTTTCAAAGAGTTACATGCTAAAAATGATCATATATGTGCATAAGTAGCATCTACCTGCATACATGCTATTTTATAATCATCATACATACTTGTTTATTTTTGCTTCCACACACACATATTTGCATTAAAAGGGGGCAGTCTGGGGAATCCTGGGCTGGGTCAACACTTACACACATAGAGGTAGATTTTAAAAGCTTGTTGTGCGCATCAAATGGGGAATGCGTGCACAAGTCTGGCTTACGTGCGCTTATCGAATTTTATAAGCTGCCCAGATGCATGCACATCTCCTGCAAAACACTACTCTCACTTAATTTTATAAAGGGGCGTGGTTTGGGTGGGACAGGGGCATTCTGGGGCAGGGCCAAGATATGTGCTCGTAAATACTTATACACCTTGATGCGTACCCAGGTCCATTACCACATAAGTTTACTTCTGCTATGAAGGAGGTGTAACTTAAAAAAAACAACAAACAAAAAACACCCATTTCTGATGGGTTTAAAGAGTCTGAGGTAATGAGTGGGCGGGTAGGCCATTAAACCAGGGGGGTTTCAAGGACCTAACTCTCAACTGGGTGAACTGGTAGTTGAACTGGTGAAACTGGCAATGGTGTGGATACGCGCTGGTTATAAAATACCCTGACTTTCATGGTACAAACCCGATTTACACAGGTCAGTGCACGCACATTTAAAATTGAGTGCACATGTGCACTTGGCCAGGCTATTTTATAACATGTGTGCATGTAAGCGTGCCCATGGGCCGGTTTGAAAGTTACCATCATAAGTTGCTGTTTTAAAAGACATGCATAGAGATTTGCCAACATACTCGCATAATGTTACTCCTGCTAATTATCTTGCGTACAGAGATATTAAATGTATTTATTGTGTATTTCTGATCAAGTGGGAAGTCTGGGTGGACTATGAGGAGTGCAGGCTGAAGAACCAGGAGGGTCTCGATGTCCTGGATTGGATAAGCTGGTAAAATTGGTGATTTCAAATATGTGTGCATGTTTTAAAATATACCAGCTTACATGCGTAAATCCTACTTTATTTTTGCATGTGAAATATACTTGCGTATTCTTTTAAATTAAATAGGAAAAGTGTATGCATTCAAAGCATTAAAATACTCACTTTCAATGCATTGAATGTATTTGCTCATAAGCATACAAACGCGTGTATGTTGTGGGGCACAGATATGCATAGTTTATAATACATGCATATTTGATATGCAGGGGTTATAAAGTATTACGGTAAATTTGCACATGACCATGTACATGAACGTGTACATGGTCATGTGCAATCACGATCTACCAATCACAAAGTCGTTTGTAAATATGTTATTTTACTGATATTATTACATTAATATCTTAATACATTAATTCTTAATATGTTTTCCTCTCTAGTTTTATCCTTCATGCTCTCCATTAGAGCCTTTTCTTGCTGCAGCACCGTTGTTGCAAAATGTTTCTCTTTTTGATGTAAACCGATATGATGTTCACTCGAATATCTGTATAGAAAAGCTGTTAAATTAATAAATAAATGTGTGCCACTGCAAGCAGCTGTTTGAAACTTATCCTCCCTGCCTTTATTGCCTCTATCCACTAACTTTCAGTTGCTAAACATATTGGGTAAGTGACCTCAGTTTGTTTTCATTTTTCTTACTGCTGGTGGTAAAAATTTGGGAAAAATAATGTAAATATCAACTGTTTCTATTTAGCAACTCTTCAGAAAAAAAAATATATATTCAGCATAATGTAATGTAAAAAAAGGCATCTAAAGTGAGCAGGCAGTGGAGCCATCGTAGAAGATCCATTAAAACCCTCCATTTAACACCGATCCACCAAAATACATGCCCAACTTATACTCAGGTCTGGCAGCCCTCAGGTTTAGATGCATTTACTTCCATTCAAGGCTGGCATAACTGCTTTGGAGCACTGGCATAGCCACACACCTTCTGACATTTTTTATGGACATGATTTTGACTAATTTTAAAGTTTTTGTACTTGAGAAAAAAATGGGGAAGCTACCGTCAACAAACCATTCTTTTTACTTCACAGCATGTTCTATTTTTATTTTTTTTAAAATTTATTTCTGCATTTTCAAAATCATTAACAAACACTGTACTTGTATACAGATATTGTAATAAATCAAAATATAATCACAAATACCTAAAACATAATAATAATCATTCTCTGTATTTTCTCAAGGCATTACCAGGGAAAGCCAATTATACCTGTGCGATTTACAGGAAACTTAATTATAGAGAAAAGATGATTAAATCTCTTTTCTCATTATATTCAGAGATAAACAGTTGGAACTTTTATTTGCTCTTAACCTATTTCCACATGGGGGGGATGGGAATCCAAGAAAGTCTGTAATTGAGATATCTCATAAAAAAACATATTTCTGTTCTAGATATTTTAATTCACACCTACATGGGAATTTTAATATAAATCCAGCACCCCTTGCAAGAATTTCTGATTTTAATTTCAGAAACTCTTTCCTTCTCAATTGGGTTATCCTTGAAAGGTCTGGATAAATCCATACCTGTTGTCCGTAAAACCTCTCAAGACAATGCCTGAGAAATAAACGGAGAACTGTATCTCTCTCAGTTGAAAACAAGAAAGATACAAGAAGTGTCCCTCTAGTAGGTATATCGGTACTAATTGAAGTTTCTATTACCTCAGACAAATTAATAGAAGCCATTGGCTGCATATTTCCAGGTTGATTTTCTCTATTAGATCTCAAAGGTAGATAATTTATTTATTTATTTATTTATTTAAGGGTTTTTTATATACCGAGGCACGTTTGCAAAACATCACATCGGTTTACAATGTAACATAACCTAGCAACAAGCTTTACAATAATATAAATTTTTTTAACAAGGAGTCGGTTAACAGGGGCTGGAGGAGATAATACGTGGATTATATACATATGTACATTTTTTTTTTTTGTTTTTAACAATAGAGTTAATCAAAGCAGTTAGGTTATTTGCGGAGGGGGTATTGGGGTGGGGTATTAGGAGTAAGAAGGTGGAGGAGAGGGAGACCCACAAGAAGTGGAGAGGAGGGAGAATAGATATAATTGGGCGTGAATCAGTCGGGTGGTCATATCGTAGCTTTGGCTATTATTATTATTATTATTTGGCTATTAGCCTTCGCTAATGCCGATAATGATTGGTTTGGCATTTTTAAAATATATTGTAGGTATTCCTTGAACATTTCCCCAGCAGATATTAAATTCTGCATGGGAAAGTTCAAGACTTAAGGTTGAAATACTTTAAAGAACTCTCAAGGAATTTTAATTTCTTTACATTAATTACTTCAGATTTAACAAGGTTTTTTTGCACTGTGTCCAACTTTTCCAACCTCTCTTCACTCAAACCACTTTATTATTACATATAGAAACTGTATTTTCCAAATTTAATACTCTCTGTTGAAAATTAACAGTATTTTGAGTTTAATTATAACCAATTCCAAGGATTTCATTGCTGACCATATCATATCCATGGTAATCTCTGATGACTTTAGATATAAAATAATCTCTGGTTCAATCCTGGATTCCTCCCTCCCCCCAGTGGCTAGGCCTCCACTCCTTAAGCCATCATTTAAGGTAATACTTATGTCCTCGGTTCCCTCATCCAACATAAGGGAGCCAACCAAATTTTTTGATCTCTCACATGGTGGGGAGGGAGTAATAGGTGCACCGGGGCTTAAAGAGATGGCTTCGGCCTGTGGGTTTACTTCTCGCTCTAAAGCATCATCATCCTCCGGCTTGCCTGCTGTAGCCATAAAGAAAGAGGAAATCTGAGGCTGCGATGGAAAGGGTAAGGGAGATGATGTCTGAATCTCTCTTATCCATGCCTTTCTCTTAGTATGCGAGATATCATACAATTGTATCCAAGTATCAGATTTAAAGTCTCCTTCCTATGGGAATCTCTGTACATTAATTACTTTAAGTCCCTGGGTTGGGGGTTTGAAAAAAGAGGAGATACAAGTAATATTATTACTTACAAAAAATCTTGAATCCAGTTCTTCAATTCAAATTTTCTCCAGTCATCAATATTCCAACAAAGCCACATGCCCCTTTGGCGCGCACGGCTTCTGCAGCGCACCAGCGGCTCCTGCGCGCCACAGGAGGAGCCAATTTTATAGCCTTTCCAGGACCTTTTGATGACATCACTGGAGCGACCCCACTCGACGCTGGAGCCAGGGCAACGTCCTCACCCTCAGCTGGTCCAATCAGGAAAATGGTTTGAGGTAATTGTAAAATGTTCCTTCGGTTTTCTCCTCTCCCTGAAGGATTAGCACAGGAGGGGCTGATTTTATAGGCCTTCTGGGACCTTTTGATTAATTCACTGAAGCGACCCCACTCAACGTCAGGGCAACGTCCTCACCCTCAGCTGGTCCAATCAGGAAAATGGCTTGAGGTAATTGTAAAACATTCCTTTGGTTCTCTCCTCTCTCCAAAGGATTAGCACAGGAGGGGCCGATTTTATAGGCCTTCCGGGACCTTTTGATGATGTCACTGGAGCGATCCCACTCGACATTGGGGCCGGGGCAATGTCCTCACCCTCAACTCGTCCAATCAGGAAAATGGCTTAAGGTAATTGTAAAACATTCCTTTGGTTCTCTCCTTTCTCCTCTCACCGAAGGATTAGCACAGGAGGGGCCGATTTTATAGGCCTTCCAGGACCTTGATGATGTCACTGGAGTGACCCCACTCAACGTCGGGGCCAGGGCAACATCCTCACCCTCAGCTGGTCCAATCAGGAAAATGGCTTCATGTAATTGTAAAACGTTTCTTTGGTTCTCTCCTCTCCCCAAAGGATTAGCACAGGCGGGGCCGATTTAAAGGCCTTCCAGGACCTTTTGATGACATCACTGGAGCGACCCCACTCGACGTCGGGGCCAGGGCAACATCCTCACCCTCAGCTGGTCCAATCAGAAAAATGGCTTCATGTAATTGTAAAACGTTCCTTTGGTTCTCTCCTCTCTCCTCTCCCCCAGCATGTTCTATTTTTAAAGGCCAGCTAGATACTCATGCATTAGTCATTTTTAAAGAGTCAGTGCCACTTTTCTTGCCTAAGGATTTTGCTACTCGCCCCTTCAAGAAACAGAAATAAATAAATAAATGTTCGCTCTCTTTTCCTTTTCCTCCTGCATTCACAGCTTTATTCCCTTTGTCTCATACCAAGCCACATCTCCCTCACTCACCCTTGTACTTCACTCATGTCTATGTGCAGGCAAACCCATCTACACATTTATAATACCCTTCTATTCAAAAACGCAGCACACATTCCTGAAAGTATACTTCCCAGGATTATATAGGGATATTAAAATGCAGTACCAGGCCTAGCATATTGCTTTGCAACATTGGCAAGCAGGGTGCATTCAGGGTCACACTTACAGCAGTAGTCAGCCCTGCTATTTGAAGTCACTGATCAATAACGCAAGCCAACGATGTTCATATATCACTCACACCTTGACAGTACACACAAAACAAAAATAGTGATGGATGGGGTATCTATGTTTCCTGGAATCTGCCATGCTGTCTCCTTTTTTATGTTTATAACTGTTAATGTATAGCTCCCTTCCCGTAGGAAGCTCCATTCTTGAACCCAACTTCTAGCTCAGAGCTTCACTACAGTAGTGCCAATAGACCTGTCAAATACAGGTGTGCACTATGGGGTAGATTTTATAAAAGAACGCACGCACGTACGTTTGCTTGTGCACCAGGAGCAAACAAAAGTACGCCGGATTTCAATAGATACGCGCGTAGCCGCGCGTATCTGTTAAAATCTGGGGTCGGTGTGCGCAAGGCTGCCCAAAATCAGCAGCCGGTGTGCGCCGAACCGTGCAGCCAACCTCCGTTCCCTCGGAGGCCGCTCCGAAATCGGAGCGGCCTTGGAGGGAACTTTCCTTCCACCACCACCCCCGCACCTTCCCCTCCCTTCCCCTCCCCCCCTACCTTTGTTGCACAAGTTACGCCTGTCTGGGCCAGGGGCTGGTCCGGAGGCTGCAGCCAAGCCCCCGGAACGCCCCGATGACGCGACGACCACGACACGCCCCCCGATGACGCACCAGCTGCGACACGCCCCCCCAGGAAAGCCCTGGGACTTAAGCACATCCCGGGGCTTTATGCAAGATAGGCTCGGCGTGTGCAGGGAGGGTTTGGGGTAAGTTTTTGAGGGGTACGCACGTACCCCTTTGAAAATCTGCCCCTATTTATTTTTTCATTTCATTTCGTTTTTCGTT
Organism: Rhinatrema bivittatum; assembly: GCF_901001135.1. Classification (NCBI taxonomy): domain Eukaryota; kingdom Metazoa; phylum Chordata; class Amphibia; order Gymnophiona; family Rhinatrematidae; genus Rhinatrema; species Rhinatrema bivittatum. The sequence goes on from NC_042631.1 coordinate 24,839,289, forward strand.
TCATTTTTCTTATTTAAAATTAAAGAAACAAAATGAAAAGAAATAAAGACACAAAAATCATAATAAAATAAAAAAGAGTATTGGATCTGGTGTTTGCTCCCGTCCCCTGCCATGAAAAATATTTTTAATTCTGGGTTCCTTTCTGCCTCTCCTCTGCTCCTCTGACTGTCTCAGTACCTTACCTTTTTCCATCTGTTGGCTTTAAATGGGGCAGGAGCAATTCCCAGTCATTCTTGCCTCACAACTGCTATTTTTTTTAAATAGTGCTGATGACCCAAAGCTGGCATCATTTTCCTGTGCGCCAGTGCCATTTTGAAAAATAGCTCCTGCCCTATTTAGAGCCAACAGATGTGGTAAGGTACAGGAGAGTTGGATGGTTTGGGGGAGAGGCAGAGAGGGACTGAGATTTCTTTTTAAAATAAAACTAAAAGAAAACAAATTTAATTTAATTTGTTTATTCAATTCTTTTTCAAAATGAATGGAATCAAAACAGGAAACTTGGTTGGAAATTTTCTGACTCCATTTCCAATGAAAATACATCCCTATGATAAAACCATTTAATGGATCCATGTTTAGCCAATTGAAAACCCATTTTTATTAAGTGAACTGCACTACAGTCTTCCAGCTGTTAACTCCCACCAACGTGTGCATAATGCATGAGACTCTTTTTTGTGATTTAGTTTTACTTTAATATATACTTCTCTGATGCCTGTATCTGATTCTTTTCTATTTACATATAGAGATATAAGTGTTTTCGGCAAAATAAATGTGAAAGAGTTCTATGGTTTTTTTTCCCCTATGTAATTAGTTCTGAACATATTTAAATAAGGTAGTGAGGTGACTAAAGGAATTGGAAAGTGTTAGATAATTTTTTGGCCTTATTATGAGAGGTTCTCATATTCAGATCAGCCTCAGGGCACATTCTCTGCCCAGTTTTAGATGCTGACTGGCAACATCAGGAGAGTGACTATATATTAGGGATGTGCATTTGTTTCAATTCATGTTATTTAAAATCCAAAAATGACACGCGGTTTTTTGTTCATTTTGTTTCAGTATCTTAGCAGCCTCTGAAATGCGCTGAAAGAATTTAGTATGCACTAAAATGCAGAAACGAAATGAAATGAAAAAAATAGCAAAATAAAACAAAATGAAAGTTCTTTTCCATGCACATTCGAACTATATATCTGAAAAGGGATAATAGGGTTCATGCATATAGTTAAAGAGCTGCTATTCTATTCATGATTCAAGTTTGGGAGGCCGGCCCATAAACTTGTGTAAAAAGGTTTATTTGCCTTTGTGAGCTATTCAGAGTCTCCAAATCACATGTGGGGTTTGTTTTTTGTTTTTTACATTAATCTAAGTTGACAGTTATCCTGCCACAAATTTTCCTAAGTCCCAAATTTGGGTGAATTGATCCGTGCACGTTTATTGGTGAAAACTATTTTTTCAAATAAAAATTTCAGTCTGATAAAAGTTCATTGTTTCTACAGGAAAATAGTCACCTAACGTCAGTGTTACCAGTTTACTTCGAGATCATGTTAACAGCATGTGCAATTATTCTGAACATTTTAAGCTGCCATAAAAAAAAAAAATAATAACTACATAGTGCAATATACAAACTGAAGTTGCCTTCTTTGCCCAGGAAAGGAGGAATGTTTGCATTTTTGCTTAATAACAACATTGATCCCTTTTCCCATTGTAATCCTCACTGAAAAAAAAAATCTGACATAAAAAAAAGGTATCAAGGAGATAAAGTTCTACAACAGGTGATTAGTGGCACTTAGGTTTTCTTTTTGTTAAAAGGAAGAGTCCCTGATTGAACAGTGCTTTCAGTGATATGACAAGCGAGTACTTGATCCCTGTCCAGCTGGAAAGGAATTGTATTCATCAGCAGCATTTAAGCTGAGGATGCCTTTATATTTTCACTCTTTGTCTGAGCGTCTCCAGATCCTCCCTTTACTTCATGTCAGCACTACTGAGTAGGTATGCCAAGTGGTTTTGAAATTTAAATTACAGTCTCTTTTTCAGATGTTATTGGAAAGAACATGCAATTTATAACCCGCGTGCTAAGAGTACAGGATGTTCACGCTTCATTGCCAGTTCTTTTTTTTTTTTTTTGTAAAGTTAATACAACTTTTCTAAAACACTAACGCACTTGAGCGCTTCAAGGTGTGGATTTTTTTTTTTCAATCTAGAGTGTTAATGGCCAGGCTTATTAAGAGTTTTCCGGTAAAGCAAGAAGTAGTCTGCAGCCGAACAGAACTCCTGAATACCATAACAAATTTGTCGATTTAGATTTCTTTCTTTTGAATTATATTGCACCTTTGTGTACAGGGAGGATAACATTCAAACAACTCCACATGACACCATATGCACGTGTGTATGTGTCCAAGCAGATTTACTATAGTATTTTAGAATCTGTATGGATGCATCTCCATAGCTCATATTCATGCCCCAGAAAGTACACGCTTTAAGGTGAATTTTAAAAGCCTGGCATGCACCAAAACCGGAGATAGACGAGTATGTTGGGCTGGCGCGTGCCTAGCAGATTTTAAAAGCTGCTCGTGTAGGCGCACAAATGAAAAAGTCCAAAAACAGGGGGGGGGGGGGGGGGGGGGGGGGGGACATGGTCTGAGAGGAACACGGGCATGTCAGAGGAAGACCAAGAGATATGCACTAGGTATTTACGTGAACAGGTAACCTTACTTCTGTTATGGATGGTGTGTAAGTTAGAAAACAAAGAGGTGAGAGGGGTTTTAAAGGTTGGCGTTAACAGAGTAAAATGGAGCTACTTAACTAGGGGAAGTTAGGAAGTCCTATCCCTTAACAGTGCGAACTGGGAATGAACCGGGAAAACTGGTAAGTCATCGTTACGCCTGTCTACTAAAATCCCACACTTATGCAGTAGAAGCGGCATTTGCGCACATATGCACACACCTACTTAAAATTGGGCGCATACGTGCATGCGTACAGCCTATTTTATAATATGCGTGCATATATGCACTTATGTTATAAAATGGCCGCATCCTTTGGCGCGAGCTGACATACATGCATACATGTGTGCCTGTCCCTGATGACCTGAAGCCAGCTGCTAACCCTTTTATGGAACAACTCTACACACACACATACAGAACAATATATTCATATACCACTACTTTTATAGGCACTGTATGCACATATGTACAGTGAATATGTGTATATAGGTTCCATATGAAAATTGATTATATATTTTGTAAAAGTTCAAGTGTACTTTTTATGTACATAAAGCCTACATTTTTATATTCATTATTTAAGATATAAGATAACCTGCATGGAGTGGCAGTTTCTACAATAAGCAACTTGTGGGACAGACTGATGGACCATTTGGTATTTAACTGCCAACATTTACTATGTTACTATTAGTGTGTGTATATAAAGGCTGGTCTCAGAGCCTATCTTCCTATGTTTAGAAGAAGGGGCGACCTGCTTTGGAAGCCTTACTTTCTGCCATGGGAGACAGACCTTTTTGTTAAGGAGGCCATGAAGGTTTAGCACACCTTGTATGGGAAGGATCACGGAAAATGGGATCCGACCAAAAAGAGTGGACCTGGGAGAAAATCCACCATCAACTCAATGCTGTCTTCCACAAAAACTGGAGTGCTCATGACCTCAGTCGCAAGTGGCGAGACCTCTGACACAAGGACAAAGAGAAGTAGGCCAGAATGAGTGCTAAGAGGCCTGGCAGCCAGATTACACTCACCCAAACTGAGTGGTTGGTCCTCAGCACCATTTCAGAGGCATCAGTGAGAGTGGTTAGAGAGTTGGACACCTCACATTCTCAAGGCCGATAAGGTGAGCAGTGCTTGTAAGAAAGGCATATAAGTTGCTTGCTGATCATTATTAATAATAATCTGTTTAACCATATATAATAATCTGTTTAACCAGTATATATATATATATATATATATATATATATATATATATATACTGTATGTATTTTAGCTGTTTTCCATGGTCGAAATGTCAGGAAGGGCCTGCACCTAGCTGTCATTTCTTCGTGTCCATGCTTGAAGAAGACTAAAAAGCACATAAATATAGCTTTAACATCCAAGAGAATGCTAGATTAGGTTTGAAGGCCATAGAGTGGGGCCCATTAAGCTGTTCTTCATATATTTAAGGAAGGTCCAGTGATAAGAAGAGAAAAGGACAGATGGAAAGAGTCTGTAGTGACAGTTTGAACAGTTTACCTTTTGCAAGGGATCAGACAGACCATGATTCAGACAGGCCTTAAAAGGGCTTGGTGTCATCAACAAGTGCTGCAAGAAAGCCCCGAAGGAGGAAATGATGATGAAGAGGAGGGGTCAGCACATTCCGGTGATGGCAGAAAGGAGCCTGAGAGGGATGTGAGTGCACCCAGGCTCTGTTGGAGGAGGAGCACAGACCCATGTAGGGTCAACCAACTAATCCAGAAGTCTTGTGGCATGCTTAGCATGAGGGGAAGGGAGGCAATTTGAAGAGGGCAATGTCTCAGATACAGAAGAGGAAGTGGTACTTTGTACTTCAGCAGAAAGCCACATGCTGCTTCTTAATGAGAGAGTGGAAGACCAGATAGAAGGCCTAAGGCAGGGCATCCAGTGCCTGAAACAAGTGGTGTGGGAAGAAATGAAGGATGTCAGAGAAGAGATACAGGGTCTTGGGCAGATGCTGTAGGGCATGTCCGCAGTCTGGATGGAGATTCCGGAGCGGGTGCCATCGTGCCAACTTCAGCCTGCGTGGAGTAATTCAGGCACTGGGCCCCTAGATGCAGCCTTCCCCCATCACCACCACCTCCACCCTGGATTGTTTTCATTTATTGCATTTCATGGTGAGGGCATGGAAGCATGGCCTTGTCCTGTGGTGCCCTTTAGAGGAAAGAGTGCAATAGATAGGTCCCAAAACAGAGCAGAAGCATGCAGTTTGTTAGAAATCAGTCATTATTTGTTGTTGTTGCTGTCTTCCCTGAGGGAAAACTCTATGTGATGTGTTTTCCTGAGAATTGCAGTCAGAAAATGATCAATACATATGAAAGTTGCTGACTGGCTTATTCCAGGTGTTACCCTTAGAGGTGTCTGGAAGGAGCCAGTGGTTAAAAGGCCAAGGCTATAGTGACCTTGATGTATATTGGCAAGGTGTAGTCTCTCTGAATAGAAGGGTGCAAGCCCTGTTCTAGGTGCTGGCATAGATATTGTATGGGTTCCTTGTTGAACCTGAACCTGCACTTGACTTGCTCCTCTGACAGATCCAAAAACTGTGCCCTGGTCCTGTATACTCTCTGTAAAGAGTATCTTTTCCTCCTCCTCCTCCTCTCCTCTCTCTGTTCTCAACCGCTACACTATGAATTTCCATTTCTCCAGCCACTCACTCCCCATTCCCAGTGTGCCCCAGTCACACACATTCACCCTCTCTGAAATACTGTGCCATTTACTGATAGGTACCTCTCAGAGAATATACGCAAACCTTGTATTAGACAGAAAGACAAATCTGACCAAAAATATTTACAGGCAAATACAGTTCTATGACAGGACATTGATTTTCCTGTCTCCCCCCACCCCCCCCTCCCAATCTCTCCTCCTAGTTCACTCACTGGAAGAAGCCAGCCTGCAAAACAGCATGTTGAAAAGACCAAGGAAATTTGAATTTGGCGCATTAAATAGTTGGGTGTTTGCACGATCTTGATGACGTCCGCATGTGGACTGGCTATAAAATAGCAAAGTATGCGCAAACTTGCAAACTACTCCTTGACAAGGCCCAAATACACCTACTTTGTTCACAAGTACTTTTGCTGTTTCGAAAATCCGGGATATGTGTGACTATCATGCCTACGCATGTTTATACGTGCGAGACACCTTGACAATTTACGCCAATGTGTACTGAAATGCAGTTCAGCCTTTAAAGAACTCTTATGCCCATTTCCCACATACAGAAATGCTTTCAGACCTTTCTAGAAACTGGCACCTTGTCAAGTAGGATGAAGAACAGTAATACAGAATCTTCTTCCAGGTAAAATGTTACTTTAAGCAAAAGATGTGTCCGTACATTCTGCCGCGTATTGCAAGTTCTTACTTTTTCTTCTGACTTTTAGTGATCAGCTGGAAAACTTACTTATGAAAGTATGTGCACCTTCTGAATAATGAAATTATGAACTTATGCTCTGAAATTTGTATGCTTCGTCAATCAACTTGTTAATTTTTTTTTTTTTTACTAAGAGAAAAAAAATGACCCTATGTTCAGCAGACTTTGGCATTTGAAGTGTCTCATTGGACTCCGAAGTTAACAAATTGTATTTCTACAATAATCACAGTCTATTGCTCATTTAATTAAATCCATTTAATAGCCAAGCTGTGCTCTGCATGGAGAACTGTGACTCACTCAGGTTGTAATCAGAATGTAGTTAAAGGCTTAATGACAAATTGCTATCTATAAAATCTGAAAGAATTAAATTTAAAAGAGAGTAATTGTGTAGGAAAAGCACAACATTAAATGAATAGAAAATCCAAGTCGGAATCAATCTCACTGTGTACTCAAAAGGGAAAGACCAGTTCCCCAACTCAGAGAGAGGCTACAAAGTAGGAAAGAGTCAACAAGAATCTTGGTAGACTATGATACATTTTGCAGGCAAAGCGTAATAATTAATTAGATTTGGATTTTTACCCTACCTTCCCAACTAATGCTCAAGTCAGCTTAGAACATTATTAGTATTCAGGTACAATAAATCTGTGTCCCAAGGAGATTATAGTCCAAGGAGGAAATTTTGTAACATTGTAGAAAAGTTAGCCAGCAAATATGCAAATAAGTTAAAACAACTTTCAAAGTGGCCTTACATGAGGCTGCTTTGACAATTATCTTGGCAAAACTACATGCACACGGCTACACCGACTATTTGACGCACATAGGTTTTGCTGGAAGAATTTACAGGCGTGGTTTCTAAAACCAAAAAGTAAGCCCATAACGTCCCAAACCTGCCCAGGCTCCACTTCCTGGTATACCTCTGCCTTATGCACACAAGAGTACATACTTATAATAAGGTGACATTTTCTAAAATGTTACTTGTGTAAAATCCGGGATATATGTGTATACATGCACGTAAGTAGCCTCTGCTCATGAATTCCATGTTTTATAAAAGCGATCACTTTCGTGCGCGCATATACGTGCGTAGAAAAGGACGGTCTAGGGGAGACTCTGGGCGGGGCCAATACTTCCACGTGCAAGTTGTTATTTTACAAGAAATATACGCGTGGACGTATGCCAGTTTTACACATGCTAATTATCTAGCATAAGATGTATCAAACTTGTTTATTGCATTGTATTGACTGACTGGGTGGGAGGTCTGTGTAAACTGGGAAGTGGAAGGATTACAGGCAAAAGAACCAGGAGGGTCTTGATGACCTGGAAAAGGACAGGGTGAACAGGTGGACTAATTGGTAAAAATGGTAATTTCCTTGGCACGCGCATGTTTTAAAATTGGCCGACTTACGCACAGAAATCCCGATATATGCGCGTTAAGTTCTACTTTCACGTGTAAAATATTAGTGTATATTTTTAAAGTAGGTAGGAAAGGTATGCAATGCATGTTCGCTGCATTGAAATGAAAGGTCTCAATGAACCACACGTATTCACATGCAAGCTTATATACACGCATATGTTGCAGGGTATTTCACAAGATGTGCATATTTGATAAGTGCAGGTTATAAAATACTATGATAAAACTATGAACTGCCAAATACGCATGTGTAGGTGACCACACATATTTGTTTGAAATGTTATCCTCCCTGTCTATAAGCATAATTTAACATATTTATTGGTAACACAGTTTTCTAAAGGATCATTTCTGTGTATAAAACACTATCTTACCCACAGAAGTCCCTTTAAAATTGCCCTCCCTATGGGTATCTGAGGTAACAAGAGCTGGGAAGAATCAATTTCAAAAGGATTTCTGCAAATAAAAACATGCTTTTCCCAAGACCATTACCTGTTGTCAAATTGCAATTATCAATAGGTAAACTTGCATGCTTAGCCTGAATGCATATAGGTTTACCTGCAGTGATTCTAGGAGGCGGAGCTGGGCAGGACTTCTGCATTTTTAAAAGATCGCTTGTCAATTTCCTCAAAAACATTCTGCACATAAATCAACAGGTGTAAATGCATGCAGAAAGTATTCATGAGGTCATTTTCAAAGGGAACCTATGCATCTATTTTCCCTTTGAAAACTGGTGTGACTTCTGAGCCCAACTTTTTAAACTGTCTGTGGGATACAATCTGCGCATGTAAATCAACCCATGGAGATTTATGCCGGTATTTTATGAACTGTGGGACTGGAGCCACACAGCTTATAAACTATTGTGTATTTCTGTCCCAAAAATACACCTGTATATATTTTGGTACTCACATATATTTATAATTCCACATAATAACCCAACAATAAGCCCAGAGGCAGATGTATTTTAAAGTAAGAGCGTACACCATTCTGAAAATATTTAGTTGCTCGCGTACTTGGAATCACCGGTTCACTGATACCTCTCCCAGTTCACTCAGAGCTTCACTAATTCACTTAATGGGTACATTTTAAAAGCCTCGTCTCCTGCATGTGTGGGCAGGTGCCACCTTTCATGCACAAAGGGGGGGGAGGGATTTTTAAGAAACACGCGCTGACATGACTAGGCCTTTCCCCAGTTCCCTCTCCTCCCCGACCCCTAAACCCCCCCCCCCCCCCCCCCCCAACTAACCTAATTTTTTTTATTTTTCAACTTACTTGCTTTCCTGAGCAGCAGTAAGTTCTGCGTGCTGGCCAACTGCCAGCTGGCACTGTCCCGACCGGCCCCTGCCCAGACCCCGCCCCTTTTTTCCCCCACAGCCGACTCTTCCGTGCGTACCGTGAGGTACGCACGTGGCCACGGGCGTTCTAAAATCCCCGCGGCGGCCACATGGCCTGGCCACACGCGTATCTCGTGGTTTTTACGCGTGCCGGCCATTTAAAATTAGGCCTTTAGATCCTCTAGCACTGTACCCTGCCCTCCCACCCAAAAGCTGCAGACAAAAGGCAAGTCCAATTTCAGCTGCATGAGTCGTTTAGCAGGCATAGAAGTATTCAAACAAGTTTGGGAACGTATGCACCAACACCTCTTACAAAATGGCAACTTGCGCACGAACTTCAGACTCCTGCCCTGAAACACCCTCTGGACTGCCCCTTTTTCCCCCTATTAAAATTGAAATGTGATACTTGCAGGTATGCATGTACTCTCAAGGTTTATAAAGTATCATAGGAACATAAGAACATGCCATCCTGGGTCAGACCAAAGGTCCATCAAGCCCAGTATCCTGTTTCCAACAGTGACCAAGCCAGGTCACAAGCACCTGGCAGGATCCCAAGGGGTAGAGAGATACCATGCTGCTTATCCCAAGAATGAGCAGTGGATTGCTGCAATTCTATCTTGATTTATGGACGTTTCCTCCAGGAACTTGTCCAAACCTTTTTTTTTCTAAAATGCAGCTACACCAATAGCTTTCACCACTTCCTCTGACAACGAATTCTAAAGCTTAATTATGCTTTTAGTAAAAAAAATATTTTCTCTTATTAGTTTTAAATGTATTACCTAATAACTTCATTGTGTGTTCCCTGGTCTTTGCTCTTTTCAAAAGATTAACGTTTACGTGTTCCTATCATATCTCCCCTCAGCCGTCTCTTCTCCAAGCTGAAGAGTCCTAACCTCTTTAGCCTTTCTTGTTAGGGGAATTGTTCCATCCCATTTATAATATATGTGCATATATGATATTTATGGGAGGGGACAAATACATGGGGCGGAGGGGTAATCCCACGGTATATTTCTCTCCCGCAAAAAAAAAAATATCATGGCATCTCCATGCAATATTTTTTTCTCACGGAAAAACTCAATGAGAAAAAAAATCATAGTGAAAAGAGAAAAACATGCAATGGCGGCCCCCTTCACAGAGGGCCACCATCATGTTAAGGAGCCACCAGTGGTCCTAAAGCAATCCCCCCTCAACATCAAAAAATCCCACTGGGGGGTCAGGGTAGATTCCCTCACCACCTCTAGAGATGGCCCAAAAGTTAAAAAAATATATATAGACAGATAGATATATTATAATCATGTACTGATGGCCTACCCCCCTACTCAAACCCCTCCCCTTTCACAGAAAAGTCACCTATCACCCCAAGCAAATCCCCCAATCTATAGCCCTCCACCCCCTGCAGTAACAGCCCCCCCCCCCTGGTCACCCTTACATGGAACATATTCCCTGGTGTCTAGTGTACTCCCCCAACCCCCAACCTCCCACTTACCTCACAAAATCTTCTAGTGGTCCAGTGGAGGACCAGATCATCCCATAGACCTTGGGCCCAGGCAGCTGCCATTTTTCAAAATGGCATTGCTTGGTGTTTGCCCCGTCATGTGATGGAGCAAATGCCATGTGGCACCATTTTGAAAGATGGCAGCGACTGGCCCAGAATGAATGGGGTACTCCAGCCTCACTAGACATGGACTTCCACTTGAATTCAAGGAATATCTTATAAAGTATGGAGAGGATCTGGAGGTTGGGCTAGGATGTGTGTGTATGTGAGGGTGGGGGGGGGGGGTCATAGGAGGTGACTTGGCTGGCTCTACTGGGGGGGTGGGTTAGGAGCATGGGGCCTTGACTTTTTGAGCAAGGGTAGGAGGTTTCTGTAGGGGCAGGGTATCACCATGCGATTCTAAGCATGGATTTTTTTTTCTTTTTTTTCCTTTTAAGCTGCCTCTACAGGTGGTGGTGGTTAGAGGGTAAGGGTGGATCTACACAGACCCCCAGGGGCAATATTTCAACATTAAAGGGAGGGGGGTAGGGCCATCGTGGCCCTTTAAATTGAAATATGGAGGTATTGGGATGCACAATAGCATCCCTATGCCTCCTTGAAGAGTTAGCTGCATCTTCTGAGTTGTAGCTAACTTTTCAGGAAATAACATGGCTTGTGCTATTTCTGGCAAGCCAAGTTATTTGATTTTTATTACACCGGCTAGATATGAGCTGCTCTGCATGCATTTGAAACATTCATGAATGCAAAGCAGCTCATTTTAATAGGTGGCAAAATTTTAGGGAAAATATAGCACAGTACCTCTAGTATCATGTGATTTCGCCACCATATTGGTACCCTTACTGAAGCTTAGTAAATGAACTCCTGTCTCAGCTTAGCCAGACAATAGTTCTGAATATCGGTCTCATTAATTATTGATATAATTAAATTAAATTCTCCATTACCACACTTCACCCTGCCCATAGATGTGCCTACAAACAGCTTATCCAAATATACTGTATACACATCCTTTATTCATTACTGAGAGCTTTCAGACCGCAATGTATTTACTTCTGCTCAAGGCTGGTGCTAGTTTTACTGTAGCTACATAGCTTTCAACATTTTCTACACAAATGATTTGGACATTGTTAAAACTTTCAAACATTTAAGGAAACAGAATAGCTAGCTTGATTTAACTCTCTTCCTTACTCTATCTACTATCCTACACAAAAAACTTATTTTAAAAGATTAGTGTACTTTTTCTAGCAGTGAGGGCTGCATTTTAACTAACTTTATCCTTCCCGCTACTTGTGCGCTTGCTGTCACCTGGCCCCCATCTTCTCCTTTTTCCAATTCTGCCCCCTCTCCCCCTCCCTGTTATTTGTAACTTTCTCTTTCACTGCTTCAATGTTGATTGTAAACCGGCATGATATGTCCTATGAATGTCGGTATATTTTAAAAGCATCCAAATAAATAAATAAATAAATTTTAGCAAATGTCTTTGGCCTATGATAGCTTCTATGTTTTCCTTAACATCCATACCAATTTTCTTATTCTTTTGTAAGTCTAATTTCCTTTCACAACCTTACTTCTACTCTTCTTCACACTCATTCAATCACAGCTCAAAAATTCACTCTTGTATGCCTCATAATTTGGGCTTTCAAACAGACAGCACACATTCGTAGGCCTATGGATTGTACGGAGATCAAAAGCAATGTTGCTTTTTAGTTGTTTTGGCATGTTTATGTTTTGCATAAGGTGTTGTTATGCTTTACTGTATATGTTGACCATAATCCGCTGACATTGATGGTTCAGTGGAACAGAAATTGTGGAAATAAATAAATAAATACTACTATGTTAGTAAGCAATTCTCAGTCATACTGAATACTTATGGTGCTACCCAGCACTAATATAGGCCTGGACTCATCATTCTTCGCAGAATGATGAATCCTGCGAAAACGGGGGGGGCAGGGGCATGGGCCTGTGAAAGCCCGCAGCCTTCGTCCCATGGCGGTGCGCCGGCTGCCGGCTTTCACTCCGAGTAGCGCCACCGTGAAAGGTGGCGCTACTCGGTGTGCTACAGCCGACGATAATGTTAGTAACATTAGCGCCGGCAGCAAAGCCACTGCCGACCCCGCCCCCTCCCCACCCTGACTCCTCCCCTCCCCCTTATTTGCATTATATCACAGGCAAAAAGGCCCTTTTTGCATGTGATATGGCCTTGTGTGCATTAGGGTCCTAACGCTCGCGATAAAGCTTTAGAAAATAACCCCCATAGATAGCAGATAGTACTGCATGAATACTGCACTCAAATCTTTCCTTCAATTTACACATACAAACAACACTCACATTTTTCATGCTATATCCAGCAAGACAAACATATGTTTTTGCAGGACTTGAGGCCACATAGCGCAAAGCTAACAGACACATAAATTTGGCTCATAGAAAAGAGCAAAAGCTTTTGGAATTGGACATTAGAAGCAATTTTTTCCTCTACGTAGCGTTTTAGGTTTTGCGTGCTTGTGTTCCGTTTAACAAATTTCTGAAAAAGTAAACTGTAAACAAATGATACAAGCTGGTTTGGTAAGAATGTGGATTGTATTCCACAATAAGCAGGATTGATGGTGATGGTTCCGTAATATGAAAACCATATGGACCACCAGAAAACCAAATGTCAGAGTCTAGATCTTTGGATTTATTAGAACATAATTCATATTTTATTCACATGTTCAGTGTCCTACACTTTTCTTTCATTTTCAGTATTTCACTGCTTGTGGTAAGTCAAAGCAGACAAAACGATCTATCACCGTACAAGGGGTGGGGGAGGGGTGATAATGTAGCTTTTACCATGCTTAAAGTTAAATATTACATAACATATGTAAACCTTCCACTAGAGAATTAAGTACATCGAACAGATATAGCTACAGGAGTTGTCTTTTACATTAATTGGCAAAGTATGCAATTATGGACTGCATTACCTTGGAATGGATAGAAGATCCTTTATTGTTGCTACTATAAACCTGTTAGGGTCCATAAAAGACTTAATTTTTAAAAAGGCTGCCTCAGATTCCAAGGCCTCCCTTGCCCGAAATCAATGAGCCAAGCCCTGCCAGAGCTTCCCTGGGCCCCTCCGCACACACAAATAAGCTGGGGCTTTTCCCAGCACCCACTCCAGGGAAAGAGCGATTCCCGGTCACTCCTAACCCCGACTGGCTTCCTTTTAAAAAAAAGGGTGCTGGCCAGCACCATTTTGTCTGACATCCAACACTGGCAGTGGTTTCCAGGTCAGCAGGGCAATAGTGGCTGGGGATCACTCCCTGCTCCTTTCTTCACCGAAGATTCCCATGGAAAGGGGTAAGTGGGGGACTGGGGAAGCCCCAGATTATCTGGGGGGGGGGGCAGGGAGTGGAGGGGGTACAGAATACCCCAGCCTGGGGAGGCTCCAGTCCTGGCCCGCCTTGACATGGAAGGGAGCGGAGGGGCCCTGTGACCTGAGGCAGCGGCCGGGAAATGCCCAGGGATTCCCCAATTTCATTTTGTCTCTGGGAAGTTTTATTGAGTACCCGATTCTCAAAAGCATTTACGCACATAAAAGTCCGTTTGCAAAATCTGGGCTGAAATCTGTTTGTACTTTGTACATGCGGGTTTGTTATAAAATTATCCAGCTGAGACCCCGAATATAAAATATGCTCCACAATTTATAATTAATCAAAACAAACATTTCCCCCCCCCCCCCCCACTCTTCCCCATTTTTTGTCACTTCAGTTACCATGACACAAACTCCCTCTATTACCAGGCACATTGTGAAGTAACAAAATCCCCGAAAAAAAGTTACTCAGAACCGAAGGAGCAAATCGGCCATACCATTAACTGCACAAAGTGACAGAAATCAAACAGCAACAACCCTACCTATGAAAAGGCAGCAATGCAAGTATTACACCCAAGGGTGGCTCAAGAGAATCTACTGCCTGAGGCAAGGGATGCGATGGTGCTCCCCCCTCCTGTCCCCCGCCGGGCCTGGCTGCGGGCCTCTTCTACAGGGCAGGATGAGATCCCCCTGGTGGCTGTAGGGGCCTTTTCTTGTTTGGGCATGATGGGTTCCCCTGCCCCCCATGCACACTTTATAGTACGTCGCCCCGGGGGAGGTGGCTGAATGCTGGCAGCCTGTGTGTGGCGCACTCTCTCCGAGCCGATGCATGGGCATTGCGCAGACCAGACTCTTCACAGCTTTGTAACCATGCCCCCCCTGCCCTCACCGCACCCAATTAAAAATTCTGCATTTTAATAACCAATTTTACATGGAAAAGGACATGCAAAGTATAGTCTTCTGAGGTAAAAATATCACAACAACATGTATATTATTTTAACATGCATTACTGTGGTGCCAACCAGAAAACCTTGCAAAAAAAAGCAAGAAACATACTTCGAGTGCATATAGTTATTAGACCTATTGTAATGCATGTTGGGAGGGCTTTGTCCTCAGAAAGCTATGAGTGCATTGAATTACTATTATAATACAGTAAGCATTCTATACTGAAAAAGATCACTGATTCAAACAGTGAAAAACCTTATCTATGAAAAGGCAACACTGCAAATATTACACCATGCCCTAAACACCAATACACCTCCTATTAGGAAAACAGAACAAGCCATGTTTCTAGAGATCCCTACACAAAGTACACATTAGCAGAATTCTTCACCTCAGTCACACATGTAGAACACAGTCAGAGCCTCACCAAATACAGAATAAAGAAACCATAAAGCATAAACAAACATGTAGGCAAAAACTGGAAATCACAACACATCAGACTTTATGCAGCGCAGCAATGGAAAAATAGAAATACCATTCCTCATTAAATATCAAACAAAATATAAAACAGAATATAAAACAATCAGAATAGTAAAACCATACTAATAAAAAGAATAAATATTTCAAAAGAGCTGATGAATAGAGCAACATCCAATAATTAAAATCTTATATAAAAGCTATAAAACATTTCCCAAACACCAACAAAATATTTCAAAGTAGTAGACACATTAAACAGCACCCAATAATTAAAACTAGTAAAAATAAAAAAAAAATTCCAGCTTTCCATACCTGGGAACTTTTGATTTCCGGTCACCCTTTCTCTCTTACACAAGCTCATTCATGCTCATGCATATGCTCACATACACATAGATGCTCTCGCACATGCTCTCTCATATATACTGTGAAGGACAGGTGCCACTCACGTGCAGGTCCGGCACTCCTCTCGACCCTGGTTACCTCTTCTTCTGGCCACGGGTCCCCTCTGCAATGCTCGGCAACCTTTAAATTCACAGGCCCTGTCCTGGGCCTCAGTTGCCCTAGCAGGGCTTGCGCACACACTTGAACTGTGCCGGTAGCAAATCCAGCCGAGCTCCTAAAAGAGCACAAAAATACAGTTTGTGTCAACAGTCTGTACTGAAAAGAAACAGTTCTTTTTCCAGTTCTCACTGCAAACCCCCCAGTGGTCTCAAAAATACCCCCAGTTCACAGAAACACAAAAAAAACCCCTCGCTTCTCAGTCAGCCATAACCGCCCTGCTCGGGAGTTGCACAACACACCCCAACTCCCCTCTGTTGTGCAGCAGATCACGGTCTTCCCGTTCCTTTAACAACAAAACAAAAGAGCATTATCCCTTCAAAGGCCCCAGAAATCCCCTTTAAACAGTGCCACTCACGCTACTTCCATTTCTGAATCAGAGGCTTCCACTGTAGGGACTTCTGTTTCCATCTCCTTCTCCTCCTCTTCCTCTGAAGAGCTGAGCTTTTCTGGCCAGTCAAACCATTCTTAATAAAGCAGGCATAGCTGTCATCCTGTAAAACTTTTTTTTTTAAATTTTTATTCTATTCAGGATGAAAGTGTTTGTAAACAGCAAAAAACGATTTGTTTGATAAACTCCACTGAAGCCTCCCCTTATTCTGTTTTCTTTTGATTTGCCATGAATGTTCAAATGCTAGGAAATATTTCTTCTACCCATTCCATGGTCTCTTTTTCTAAAATAAAATTAATACTTTTTCATTTTGGCAGTTTTCTCCTGCTTTTTTGGGCTTCCATCTCAATCAGAACCAGACTCTATAGCACCATAATTTTTATTTTTATTTATTTTATTTAAAATTTTTATATACCGCACAATGGGTAGAGGTCTATCCCTCTAGGTGGTGGTCTATCCGTCTAGGCAGATAGACCACGATAAGCGTTTATTCTCAACTACCCAGGGATATTCCCCTATATAAGAAGCCCCAATCTGGCCCAACAATTGCGGTGACAGTCCTTGATCTCAGAATCAAGGGCGAGCACACCCTGAATCTGGCCAGCAGGTGTCACTATTGTACAATGGTGGGGATACCTCCCTCCCCCCCCCCCCCCCCCCCCGAAGCTATGAATGCTGCCACTGCAACATTCCTAATCCTAGCCCCAGCTGACATAGGGGGCAAAAACCAGACCTAAGAATGAAATCTGTACAGCAGGGCACATGCGCTGGCCCAAAACTGCTACTTGAAGCTCCACCCTTACCATCTGGTCTTCAACAATGTGACCTCACTCTGCATTCTTTTTCCGGCTCTTTTATACCATATAAGATGTCAACAAATTGTTTTGGGTTAAAGCACTATTTAAACTATAAAATGGATAGCTATTAATCCAAAGAAGTCTAAGCTACTTTGACATGATTTTAGGCCCTTAAATTCCCTAGCAGGACCTTGAATACCTGCCGGGTAAAAAAACATCTCTAAACAGGTTTCAACTGCTTTAATAATATACCAAGTATTCCCATCTATACAGTTTTGCATTGTTCAATTCCCAGTTTTATGTTCATATATCTCCTCCCTCCCACCCTGACATATGTACTGCAATCCACATCTTTCTTTGCTTCTGCCTTTTCTAAGAAGAAGCAGAATAGCTAATGAAAAGAAATAAATTAATTTAAAAATATTAAAATGGAATCAGCTGGATATCTACTGGGGATATCAGTCATATTTTCCTCAGTAAATCTGAGCAAAATCTGAAGCTAATAAAAAAAAAAATCAAAATTGGGTATACAGAAATCCAAAAGCAGATCTGCTGATCCACCAAAATCTACTTTGATTGTTTTGATGATCCAAAATAGATTATTTTGGTCTGTTTTAGATTTTTGTGGAATTTTCTTGAAAATGTTCTTTTTTTAAATTTTGAAAGAATACCAATGAAGCCTTTCAGCAAAACAATTATCATTAACACCTCCCCCAACCTCCCCAACAACAGGTTGGAAGGAAAGTTGACAATGAATAATAAAAAAAATTGTAAAAATAAAATATATAAAAGTAATTTTTTTTAATTCCTCATATTATATTCATTCAGAAAACTTTGATCCAGAAAATAAAAAATGTTCCAGGTTATTCAAATTGTTTGGCAAACCTGTTAGGAAAAAAAATTACATGTATCTGGTTCTGAATTCTAGTTTTTATTGCCCTTAGTTGGGGACTCAAATCTGCCAATGCATCGAGCTGTGGTAGGGCTCTAATGCACGTTATATTGCATAAAGGGAGCCAGATGAGGGGAGAGTGACTGGACCAGCAGTTTCACCCCCTATAGGAGCACCGGGCACGGGGGCTTAGGCTATGCTGAAAGAAAAAAACACAACGGGCCAAGCCCCCCTAAGCCCCCCAAGTGCTGTCTCCAAAGAATAAAAAACAGAGCCAATTCCTTTTTTTTTTTTTTTTTTTTACCAGAACCAAAAGAGGTACTTGCTTGATCCTGGAAATATGGCTAAACTCGCCAAGATCAGGAGACCTCAGGTTGAGCTGATCCATCTGCTGGAGACAGACAAATATTGAAGGGCTGCAGGATAGGCTCTGTCCTGATATAGGATACCCCTTTCAGTTTTGGTCTGTCTTCATCTGCTGGACAGGAGGCTCAACCTACGGTCTGGACTGATCCGGGTACATACAGGGAACCTTCTTTTTATGTGATTTGCATGCATGAATAACATAAATGCATTCAAAGAAGATCATGCACAGGCGGTCCTATGCAGCTATTTTATTTGCAGCCGACTGCAAAGGTGGTCAGCCACAATAAAATACCTATACCTTTTTGAAAAGTGATAAATGGGAGGTAGGAGGCCCGAGATCCTAATGCAGGTTCCAAGATTCTCACCTCACATTTTAAAAAATCGGCTAAAAAAAAAAAAGTTGCGTGGTTAAACGGGAAGGTTGAACAGGAGAAAGTGGGGCCACCAGTTGAGGCAGCCCGACACCCCCCAAAAAATTAAACATATAGGTGCACAGTGATGGCCCCCATCCCAAAGACCATCATGGCCCCAGCCCCCTTAAGCTTAAAACATAAAATTTAGGGTCCCAGCACTCCCCCTTCCCACCCTCCAAGTCAACAGTAGTGTACTGGCCCCTCCTGCCCATACCCAACCCTCCTCCCCAGAAGCCAGAAAATAAAAAAATTGGGGTTGATTTTCAAAAAACGCGAATAGGCGTACTTTTGCTGGCGCATCAGGCGCAAGCAAAAGTACGCTGGATTTTAGTAGATACGCGCGGAGCCGCGCGTATCCACTAAAATCCTGGATCGGCACGCGCAAGGCTATGAATTCTGTATAGCCGGCACGCGCCGAGCCGCGCAGCCTACCCCCGTTCCCTCCAAGGCTGCTCCGAAATCGGAGCGGCCTTGGAGGGAATCCTCTAACGCCCTCCCCTCACCTTCCCCTCCCTTCCTCTACCTAACCCACCCGCCCGGCCCTGTCTACACCCCCCCCCTTACCTTTCTCCGGGGATTTACGCCTCCCGGAGGAAGAAGTAAATCCCCGCGCACCAGCGGGCCTGTTGCGTGCCGGGAGGCAACCGGGAGGCAACCTGGGGGCGGGTACGGAGGGCGCGGCCACGCCCCCGGACCGCCCCGGGCCGTAGCCACGCCCCCATACCCGCCCCCCAAATGCTGCCGACACGCCCCCTAAACGCCGCGATGACCGGGCCCACCCCCGACACGCCCTCGACACGCCCCCCTCGGAGAACCCCGGGACTTACGCGAGTCCCGGGGCTCTGCGCGTGCCGGTAGGCCTATGTAAAATAGGCTCACCGGCGCGCAGGGCCCTGCTCGCCTAAATCCGCCCGGTTTTGGGCGGATTTAGGTGAGCAGGGCTCTGAAAATCCGCCCCATTATGGGGTAGGCCCCACCCCTTCCCTGAACCTTCAAATGGAACCTGCATTAGGGCCGGGTGCACCCTTGCGCCTGACCCGGTCAGTGCCATTTTCCAAACTGGCGCCAACCTGACCTTGCCCCAGCTATTTTTGGCTGTAAGGTAGAAGCATTTACGCATTTTGAAGAGGGATTTCTTGGATTGATTGCTTACCAAATTAATTAGCTATATTTATTATTTATGTATTTACTTTTTAGCCAAAATTTATACCACATTCCCAGCCTCAATAAGGTCACCCAGCAGAGTGTACAAACATTAATGAATGAAACAATATATAAAACATCACAAAAAGAGCAAAAAGAAAAACTATAACCATAATAAAATTAGAAATAAAGATAAATAAAAAATAAAGATAAAAATATAATAGGCAACAACCAGCCAGCCCACCCCAGATTTGTCTCAGTCACACTGTCAACTTCAAAATCTGTTCAAACCTATATGATCATATAAAATAAATGGCTGGCATGTTATAGGTCTCGTAATTTGTACTAAAATCTAACATTTCTTGATCAGAAATAGATAATTTTTCAGTAATTTAATTTAAAAAATCTTAGATTAGTATATCATGTATAACCCTTTTCCTTGAACTTTTGCACACACTGTAATGGATTATGTTTTAATACTGTATTTGCTGTATTTGTAGTGTAGTATTTTTTTTTTTTTTTACGTTATATTTGAAGAGAGGGTTTTTTTTGTTGAATTTCCAAAATGAAAGTCAATGACAAAATAAAAATAATTTCAAAAATAGTTTTCATTTTGTTTCTAAATTAAACAAAATACAGCGGGTGGGGGAGGGGGGAATTACATTTTTCTTTTAGTTTAAAAACAAATGCACGACTCTAATACCAGAATGAATTGTGCAATATTTCAACAGTCCCTGTGCAAAACGCGGTGTGAAATGTTGTGAAGTGGTGCATATAGAACAGTTTTATTGTTTACTAAATTCTTAGGAAATTTTTCTTCTTCTTTATAAACTGAGTTTCTCCTTGAACAAAAAGATTTTAAAATGAAATTCTTTAACTGTCCTGTATGCGTACAACAAAAATAACAACGTACAAGCATTGCTATTTGTTTCTGTTTGTTATTTGACCTGTCAGTTTCCTCCCACTCCTTTGTACTTCCAGCTCAGTTGGAACCAGGGCTAAGATCTGGTACCGGGAAACCTTTACTCACAATTACCTGGGAATATTTTACCCTGCTTTATATCTTCCCACCCCTGACATACTTAGTCTTGTCATTGTAGTGATGGCTCTTAGCCAGGTGGCCAGATTTTGAACCCTACAATCACAGGTTCTAAATCTGGCCAGCAGGTGTCAACCTAAAGAAATTACCATGACTGTTTTCTCCCACCCTAGGGGCTGTGAACTGCCTCTGTAGCATCCCCAGCACCAGCAGGCCCAGGAAGCGAAAGGCCCAACTTAGGGATCAAACCAAAGATTTTCCGCACGTCAACGCACAGTACTTGCTACCTGAGTCACCAGATCATCCAGCATTCGTATTTGTTAATGTATCATTACCGTTAAGTGCCCTTTGTTTCACTTGCAGTGTCTATCATATCTTCCAGGACATATACTGCCAGGAGAGGCCTTCTTTGGGTCTTGTTATTGATTCATCTCACAGCTAATGTTTGCCCTTTGTCTCATAGCAATGCCTGCAGAAAAAGATCAAATGGTCCTTGTAGTCTACCCAGCAATTTACTTATGGTAGTAACTGTCACTCCTTGCAGATTACACCCCCATGCATTTTCTTAAAGGTAGTAACTGTCACTTTGTGCATATTACTCCTATGCAAAAATATTAAACCATCCCCTTCTTTAAGTCTTTAGGGACCTGCAGTGTTTGTCTTTTTAATTAATTAAGGGGTAGATTTTATAAATGTACGCGCGGGCGTACTTTTGTTCGTGCACCAGGCGTATCTTATGAAATCCGGGGTCGGCGCGCGCAAGGGGGTGCACATTTGTGCAACCTGCGCGCGCCGAGCCCAGCGCGCGCTGCCTGTTCCCTCCGAGGCCGCTCCAAAATCAGAGCGGCCTCGGAGGGAACTTTCCTTCCGCCTCCCCTCACCTTCCCCTCCCTAAACCCCCCCCCTACCTTTGTTGGCAGATTTACGCCTGCGGAAAGCAGGCTTAAATCTGTGCGCGCCAGCGGGCTGCTGGCGCGCCATCACCCGACCCGGGGGTTGGTCTGGAGGCCTCGACCACGCCCCCGGGCCCGCCCCCGAAACGTCGCGTCACTCGCGGCACGCCCCCCTCCACGCCCCTCCACGCAAGCCCCGGGACTTACTCATGTCCCGGGGCATGCGCGCGCCGCCGAGCCTATGCAAAATAGGTTCGGCGCGCGTAGGGGGGTTTGGGGTAGGTTTTCGGGGGGTACGCGCGTACCCCTTTGAAAATCTACCCCTAACTGTTCTTGTCTTCACCATCTCTTGTGGGAGGGTACTTCAGGGATCCACCACCCTTCTCTGTGAAGAAATATTTTCTGATATTGGTTCTTAGTCGTTCCCCCCCCCCCCCCTTGATTTTCATATCTATGTAGTCAGAATTTCTCATAAACAGTCCAAAAACGGGTCTAAGACTGATGAGCTTCCTGCTCCTTCTAGTTTAGAATGCTCTACACATTGCCATTGAACCTTCTGCAGTGTGAACCTTGGAATATGAAAATATTGTGGCTGTAGAATGCTATGAAAACTGGTTACTTAAGCACTGTTCAAACACAGGAGCAATTATCTAAGGCTTGGAAATAATTGTACTTGGATCAAACCACATAATTATAAGGTAATTACGACCATGGAATCATTTAATTTAGGCAGAATAATTCAACACAAGGGGGGGATAACTGCAGATTCTATTTGACCGTTAGCAGTTTCAAAATCTGATTACTGTGCTGTGGTTTTGTTAGCATTTTACAAGCAACTATTTAAATTCAGCAAAATCCCAAATATATAAGATACAGTATATCCAGGGTACTAAAATAAGACTTCAAGTACCATCTGGCATAAATAAAGCTAAATCTCACTTCTCAAAGATGAATGCCTGCAAAACTCAAGATATAAATAGGTCACCCCGATTATCTCAACAGTGATCAGATGTGTATGGTAATATTATCAAGTCACTACACGGGCAAAATTTCACCAATTTACAGTGAGTCACTCTAGTGACTACGACTTGTGTGGGTGTGAGGGAGTAAGAGTCAGTGAGCAGGTGCTGCAGAGGTTGCTGAAAAGGAAACATCAGAAGGGAACGTGAAGGAGAGAAAAGAAATAAATCTCACAATAAGAAAGAGGGGAAACATGACCTAAAGACAAGCACAATGGATAAGAACACAAGGCTTGCCGTACTGGGTCAGAACAAGGGTCCATGGAACCCCAGCATCCTGTTTCCAAAAGTGAGGATCCCAAGGGGTAGAAAGATCCCAAGCTGCTTATCCCAAGAATAAGCAGTGGATTTGTGCAACTCCACCTTAATAATGGTTCATGGACTTTTCCTCCAGGAACTTGGATGGCAAAGGAATTGTGATATTGAGTGGTGGGGACAGGTGAGAATAATTAAAGATTAATTTAGAGAAGGCAGGAGGCTCCCTTAAGACTACCAGAGAGGCAGAAACTGGCAGAGAAGCAGAGGCTGGTCGAGGCCTAGAGCTACTACTCCAGATGGGGATATGCCTGTAAGAAGATAAAGAGCCTTTTGCTAGGAGTCTAAGCCACTTGACAGGATATAGCAGAAAGAGTTTATATACACTTCTTTGATACTGTTGAAGACACCTGGCCTTTGGCCATATGGTACGTATCACTCACAAGTTTCAAACGATTCCTCCTAAATACTGTTCATAGATCTCTTGTTGCTACCATTTATAAAGAAGGGTTGTATGTGTAGAAATCCTATCAGATCTCTACCAGAAACCAAAAGGATTATACCATTGGCAAGGAGGAAATAGAATACTAGTGTAGGCACTAGTGGGAGATGGGAAACAGTGTACTTCCATGCTGAGGAGGAGACTGTGTGGACCCATTTCTAGGTTCATTATCACCTCAAGGAGATAACAGGAGAAGAGGAGTAAACCAGGTACCTATCAGGTATCATAGGAGAAGCAAGGAAAAGAAGGAAGAAGAAGAGGCGTTGGAGAAATTGGAACTTTGTAAATGGATTAGATTTACCCACAACTCTGTCCCCTATCAACTGGGAGAGAGGTTATTAGCTGCTCAGCTAATTCATCGATACAAGTTGAAAAGGAAAAGGTCACAAATTTATTCAGGAATTGACTGTGTAACATCATACTTTGAGAACATAAAAGCTGTAAAAAGAATCTTTTCCCATCAAGCAGTTATGTTAGAAACCACCCAAAGCTTACAGCGTGATTATTGCTGCTGTGATAATCACTATCAGTGCTGTGTGCAAGAATTTTACCGTGGGATTTACTAAATACAATGCACACGTTCTAGATTAGTCTCCTCTCCAGGTCAGGGAATCACGGACACACCGATGAATTAATAACTTGGGAAGAGTTTGATTTTTGGAGACTGTGTTTGAGGTGTAGTTCCTGGGACCTTTATCCAGGACTATTAGCCCAGGGGTTACATATGCTTCCTTTCATTTTACTACTTTTTTTAAATCTAAACCATTCTGAATCATAAGATTTTGATTACACCTGTATATGATAAGTGTTTTCTATACTACAATTGCTAAGTGTAATGAAATTAGGTTTAGTCATATTCATTGCATTAAAAAAAATGATTCCACACTGTAACAGTTGATGAAACAAAAATAAAAATGTTTAGATAAAATTTACAATAATAAATATGGGAATTTGAAATAAAGGAATGAGTAATTGAAACACATGAAGGCTCAATTCAGTTTTCTACACAGATCTTTATTTATATGTATATTTCTAGATTAAAAACACACAAATCCACTTCCTTCATATACATTTTTACCGCTGAAACATATGGTAAGATTGATATTCACCATGAAATTTCACTTTGAATTTTGATCTGATTTTTCTCCCAGTGTTATTCTTCTTTGATTATTTTTTTTTTCACAAGTTTAATAACATAAACCAAATGTTTTTCCCACTACATAGCACAAAAAACTCATTCACTGAACATTAAGAGGTAGATGTACTACCATACGACAATGTTTTTACCGACTAATAAACCTCTCGCCCTACACACGAATCCTTTATCTCCTCTCTTATTGACTACTTGATTTGAAATTCTGCAGAATAAAAGGACGGTAGCTTCCTTCAAAATGTAATCAGAGCTTATATCCAGGATGACCTGAGATCCCTGTAATCTTTTCAGTGGAGCAATGTTTCAGAAACAACCACCAAAATGACTTGGATTTCTTCCACCCTTCTGTTTGGCTACAGCTGAAACTCATATCAAAGGGCTATATTTTACCTTAAAAATGCACTAAAGTGAAACACAAGCTTCACCTTCCCCTCCTCTATCCTGCCTCCCCCACGCCCAATGCACATATACATTGTGGGGCAGAATTTTCCAGGAACAGAATAGGAGAGCACCGGCCTTTATGTAAATCAGACCTAAAGGGTGATTTTCTCTTTGAGGGGACAATGTTCAAAGGGATTCTTATAGTGAATTATGCACAGAAAAAGCCCCTTTGAAAATTGAACCCCTCCCCCCATCTACCTGAGAAAACATGGCTAGGCAAAGGTGGGGGGGGGGGGGAGGAGGGTCAGGGTGAGTCAAGAAAAGTATGTGTAGGAACTTCAGTTTGAAAACCCTGCATGTTCTTTAATGCACATAATTTGCAAAGCATGCTGGGTATGGAATCCCCATGGCACTGGCTAACCATGGGATTTGCAAAAGGAAATTCCGCACGGAGATTCTCTTTGAAAATTGATTTGCAGGACCACAAGTACAAAGTACCTAGGGACTTGCAAGTAGTCATGGAGTTTCAAAATTGAACACTTAGGAGTCATTTTGCAACAATGCACATAATTTAGCCAAGAAATACAAACATTTTTCAAAGTTTGCTTTGAAAATTATCCAACCAAATCTACCAATACATTATATCTGCTAAAATATCCATATAAATTGTTTATGAAAATTGACATGTACGCTTTTTAAAATCCAAAAGCATACACTTACATCCAAACAAATCACCACCAATTCCCTAAAAAATACTTCAAACTCAGTCTAGTTAAACATATGAGTAAACATGACACACTCTTGAGTTTACCTGCATATTGGATGGCCTTTGGAGTAGCACCGAAGATGTCCTCTTCTTTCTTCTTCTTCTTCTTCTTCAACTGACGCCATCCGCTGGGGTCACGTCAGAGTTAATTAACTCCAGCACATTCACACCAGTAGACTGCGTTAATTTTGATGTATGGCATTGGTACCTGGCCCGGCCACTTCTTTGGACATCTGACGGATCAGGTTGATTGTTCAGGGTGAAGGAGGTTCAGGTCTCAGCTGAGGCCCTGGCATTAGCCTGGTTCTAGACGAAGACCCCAACTTCCTGGTCGACCCTAGGCCATGCCCCTTGTTTTTGGCTTTGGCCTATGTCCTAGGCCATTGCCCTTGCTTTGGGCCTTGGCCTATGCCCTAGGCAAGGTCCCAGTCTCTGGCCTATACCTTGGCCCGATATATTCAATTAAAACAAATGTAACTAATAAGGTTCATTTCAGGGCCCCCAAATGAAATAAATTACCTTTACTCATCATGTTTGTACATTTGTTTTAAATAAATGCACACCCCTAATAGAAAGCACAAAATCCATAAGTTACTCACAGGAGAGTTGAAGATTTGAGATAAGGACTGGATCTAGCACCACTGGAGTAGAAGTTTCACAACCTTTTTGGCTGGCAGAGCAGAGCTTTGAGTTCCCTGAAACAAGCATCACCAGAACCAATCTCTGTTCCAGTTTCTACTAAAAAACTAGTGCCCTCAAGAGACACTCTTAATACTTTTACTGATTCTATTTTTTCCTCTGTATCCACAGGAATCTAGCAAGTGCTGTTGCCTACAGCTATGCAAGTTGTTGCCAAAAAATTATCTGTGCTTCCACCAAGCCTGTGGTCACTAGTGCAGATTCACCATACTCCAAAGCCTTTGATGATCTCAGAGAACAGCTCCAGGAGCACATTAATCAGTGTTACTCCTGGATCAGAGACTTGCGTGCCTGATCATTATGAACATATGGTAAGTTGTCTTATAATCTACTAAAAGGATATAGATTTCTGTGGGTGGCTTTCAACTACTAGCATGTTCTATGAACCCCAACAAATTGCCTGGGGGGTACCTGAAGCTTTGTATCTGCACTGTAGATTTCACAGAAGATTAATTGAGAGCTATACTAGCTAGAGTTAAATTAGAAGCCCAGTGAGCTAGCTAATTATTGGTCACTGAAAGGGGTTTTATATGTGTACAAATATTGATCAATTTGACTGGTCAACGCATGTTTTCCCTCCACTGTATTTACTGATCTTCTTTAACAAATACAGGTTCAGGTGAAAGGATTAAATCGGTTGCAAGGCATTTTCGTGAATTGTTTTGAAATCTGCTAGTACTTGGCCTTAAGGGCATTTGCTTAGTGACTGCTGAACCCTCTCACTATTTTCTAATTTTATTGATGCTAGCACTGGAATATTCACACAGCAGGAATCCCTGAAGTAAAAAAATTCAGTTGATGAGGCCACATGACACTTTTGCTGTGTAGTTTTCTCTAAAATGAGCAGCAATATGGATTTGTCAATCCTCTATAATGTATTGAGATAGCCTGGGAACTAAACATTATACTAAACTGTGTAAACAGTAACACAAGTGGTCATCACATGTTTACAAATTTAACATGCCTACACCAGCTTGCATTAGTGTTAGTTCAATATCTTTGCTAATGAGGTAATAAGAAGCAAAAGTATGCAATATCTAAATGTAATGCAGATACATCAATGCAACGAGGTATAGTTTTAGCGTTGATGCAACTGGTTCCATGTTGCACATTTTAAAGCATCTCATTTTTTTGCTCTGCTAATAGGGGGTAATTTTCAAAAGGAGTTACATGCGTAAATGTAGCTACTATTGTAGCAATTTTCAAAAGCCATTTACTCAAGTAAAGTGCACTTATGTGAGTAAATCCTATAGACAAGTCAATGGCATATATTGTAGCAATTTTCAAAAACCCACTTACTCAAGTAAAGTGAATTTACTCCAGTAAACCTGGTTTTTACTCGAGTAAATGCTTTTTAAAATCAGGCCCATAGTGCATGCTTTTAAACAGGTACATTACCATCTGTAGTAATGCACGCCTCATTTCCATCACCAATTAAACTTGCATTAAACAGTACATTTACATGCTTTAATGGTCAATGTTAATGCATTTTAGTACATCAGCACCTTAATTGCTGGATTATTTGAGCAAATTCTTCATTGTGTAAATGAATAATTTCTTGTCTGTACATATTGCAGAAGGTGCAAAAAATAACAAGGAGATCTCAATTCTGCAAAATTTTGAACCATGTAAACGGCTGAATAGATGTGGATATATAATTCATGGTACTCTTTCTGAGGGCATAAGATAGATACTTAGGTCTGTGTTAGAGACAACTTTATTGGAGACATTTAATCCTGTTCATTATTTTTTGCATACATGAATTTTGCAGACGAGAGTTGTGAATAAAACTTTTTGAAGCCACCTAAAACTGCGTAAATTTTAGCAGCACTATAAGCTAGGTATACTGACAGCATCTTACATTTGAACCATGCATAACTATAGTCTGAAATTTAACAGCAGCTGGAAAACTATGTTCTAACTTCCATAATGATGTGTTTTGGTTGCAAGTCTATGTCCTAGGCAAGGCCCCGGCTTTCGGCCTAGGCTTAGGCCATGGTGCCAGCATCACACTTCGGCCTAGCCTGTTCCCTTTCGCCACGGCCTATGCCCTAGGCAAGGCCCCTGCCTCTGACCTACACCTTGGCCTGATGCATTCATTTAAAATGAATGTAATTAATAAGGTTCATTTCATTCAGGGCCCCTCAATTCATACTCGTCACGTTTTGTGCATTTGTTTTAAATAAATGCACATCCCTAACAGAAAGCACAAAATCCTTAAGCTACTCACAGGAGAGTTGGAGATTTGGGTTAAGAGCTGGATCTAGTTTTACAACCTTTTTGACTGGCTTAGAGCAGAGCTTTGAGGAACCTGAAGCAACTATCACCTGAACGAGTGAAAAGTTCCTATATGGAGGCCTTACTGTAGCCATCTTGTTTCTGATGATGAGCGAGAAAGGAAAAGGGACCATTCATTCAGAAACAATATTTTTAGTAGATAGATACATATGCACACACACACACACACACACAAAATAGCTTTTTGTTAACTGTTTCTTCTTATTTTTCAGTTAAGATAAATATTTTCTGTCTGATTTTTCAATATGACAGTAAGTGTAAGTACATTTGATGCACACAGAGGCAATTCAAGGAGAATTGATATTAATCTGTTCTCTGCAGAGTGATATCTAGTTTAGTACAATTGAAACTTTTGTTTTTTTGATTCAACTAAGAAGCTCTCTGTTTGTTAATAATGTAAGATTTTTAGAGATGAGTTGAATTTTATAGCAGTAAAGTTAGTCAATAACCTCCTGTTGTGTTTCCATTTCTTACCTCATCTTTCAGGCTTTGGAAACCAAGAGTTTTTGCAGCAAAAAAACCCAAAAAACAAAATATACAAACTATTATATGACATTCATAAATATAAAAGAGATTCTCTGTAAAACATTTTGTCCATACCAGAGCTCATTAAATATGCCAGCATCATACTGCATGTATAGATACTTGTTTAAATTTAAAAAAATTTCCAGAAAATTTGTAACACCTTGATTCCATAGCAGAAAGAGGAGAAGAAGCAGTTATAATTATCAGCATTATTATTAATAGTCACTATCACCAGGGCCAGCCCAGTGGCAGTGTTGCATGCTGCCATGTTATGAACCTGGAGACAATTCCTGGATAAGGAGTTTTGTTCTCTGGGCTGGCTGGAGTTGGAAATACTGCAGAGGTTGCTTTCATAGTCCTGGAGAGGAGGGAGTTCCAGTCATTGCACAAGAAGACTTTGGGCTCACATTAGTTGGGTTCTGGAAAGAGCCATAGTTTATAGCCCATGGCCATGGACAATCATTGTGATGACTAGGCTGTTAGGTGAAGGATATAAAAATGGGTGAGGGAGAAGACTCAGATATTTAGAAATGAAGGTTCATAGCACTATAGTCCAGTTCCAATTGAGATAGAAGCACAAAGGAATAGAAGGAAATGGCCGAGCAAAAAAAAAGTCTCCATTATCATTAATTACATCATAATTATAGAATAAAATTTCTCAAAGATTACATAAAGTCAATGACTGAGCAGGGTTTCAAGTTAACTAAGCTGGAGAATCTTTGACTCATAGGTCTATTCCCTTTTTACCAGACCAAACAATCTGCAAACTCACCACTGAAGTTCTAATCCTGGCCAAATCAGCTTTCTTTTACTTATGCTATCTTCACCCTTGCTTTGATAACCCAACATTTACAACAGTCAGCCAGTCTTGTGTGATCCCCAGCCTGGATTACGGCAACTTGCTCTACATTAAAAAAAAAAAAAAAAGAAAAACATACATTTCTCTTCCCTCCTTTCTGGTTCTTTGTTTTTTTCTACTCCTTTACAATCACAGCCTAGTTCTCTCACCTTGCGTCTTTGTTGGTTATACTGGTGTGTTTTGTCCCCAGAAAACATTTTTTAAAAAAGAAAAGAAAATGCTAATTTCTCCTCCCACCCTACCTTTTTTCTTGTTTAGCATCTGTCAAGGCCCATCTAGAAGTTAGTGTTGTTTGCAAATGACCACACTGTATGTTTTAGGGGTTTATATACTTTTGTGCTTTTTTTTTTTTGATAGACTGCACTGAGAGCCTTAGGGATTTAGATAACTTTTTACTGTTTGCAATGAACCACATTCCATGTCTTCGGAGTTTAGACACCTTAGTGCTGTTTACTGTGACTTAGATGGAAGAACTGGACAGAGATGTCAAAGACATAAAAAATATGAAGAGAAGGGGGAGATGTTATTGGTTTGAGACTTTAATCTGCTGGATGTGGATTGGCGAATTCCTTCTACACAATAGGTAAGAAGAAGAAGAATCTGATCAAGTTCAGAATTTGGGATTCTTTTTTGATCTTTCATTATCATGGAGAAATCAATTTATATTGATTCCTTCTTCAGGATATTTTAAGTTGAAGCATCTCTACTTTTTTCCTGGCTTTATTTATTTATTTAAAGCTTTTTTATACAGACTTTCATGATATAAATCAAATCAAATCGGTTTACAAGGAACAAAGATCTTAACAATAACAGTCCACATTGAACAATAATTAGAAGGAGAAGAAAAGTTACAATAAAACAGGGGAATACAACTGGGAACTGGAAAATCAGGGGGGATGATTTAGATAACTAATTACTGTAATATAAGTGGTAGAACCTTGGGATGCTTACATATAGTCTGTATCTTGCTATGCTTAGCCGTGAAAGTATAGGATCAAGGGAAAGCTTGACCGAACAACCACATCTTTATGCTGTGTATTATGCCCAAAATGAGCTTTTCGATATTTATCGCAAATCCCATTTCAGGCAGGGGGAGAGGGGAGGGAGAGAGAGAGCCTCTGGGGAGGTAAACATATTAGGCAACTTTTTATACCACTGTAAGAGGGGCCATTCTGAACTCGGGGTGAGGTTTTGGTGGTAGGCTAGGTTTTGGGGGGCAGTTTTACATGCATAGTCAGAGGTATGAACAGCACAGTAGACATCAGTGATTTGGAGTGATAAAAAGTATAAAAAGGTGAGATTTGTACAATGTATTCTTTGACCTAGCTTGATGCACTCTCTACCTAGCTGCTCGAGAGTTCAATGTACAAATCTCATCTTTGTGTATCTTTCCTCACCCAAATCACATCAAAGCTTCACTGATGTGCACTGTGCTGTTCATACCTCTAGCTGTACATGTAAAACTGCCCCCCCCAAACCTAGGCCGCCACCAAAACCTCTCCCCAAGTTACTAGTTGCCCCTCTTAGTGGTATAAATAGTTTAATTATATGAGAGCCTTTAAAAAACTCATTTCTCTCTCTCTCTCTCTCTTTAGCTAGCCAGCAGCAGCAGCCCAAAATGCAATAAAAGCCTGTCTGGGCATGAAAATATCACAGGTGTGATAAATGTAACACCTATTGCAGTAAAATAGCTATGTGGTATCTGGACAATTACCCTAACCACTTACCTTTTTTATCACGGGCCCCTTCTCGTGAAATTTATAGCAAAATGATGAATCTAGCTCTAAATACCTGAAAATGGAAGAAAAGCCTTCATGAATCTGGGCCCTAAGTTAGGTGCCTAGCATTGGAAATCAGTGCTGATCACCTAACTTTAATCCTCTGACCTGGCCACGGAAACTTTTAAGACACTTAAGGGTAAATTTTAAGAACCTGGCACGTGTTCTTGGATACTTGTCAGGTGCTTTTGACTTGATTTGCCACTGTTGGAAATAGGATACTGGGCTTGATGGTCCTTTGGTCTGACCCAGTATGGCATATCAGTTATTGTTTGGGATAGTTGTGGGTGGATCCTTGGGCCGGTAGCAGATGACCACGCCCCCGGGGGAAGATCCCGAGAGGGACCACCAGTCAGGCTCAGAGTTGGGAGACAAACACACACACTGGTTCTTTTATTAAACAGTATATTGAACCACCAGAGGTGGCAGTAGTGAGCTGGAAGCGCCTGTCTGGGCTGCAGTCCCTCAGATACTGGAACAGTGATCCCAGGATGGCAGAGCTGTAGAGAAACTAAGTATAGTGAGTAGGCAGGGTATGCAGAGTTCAGGAATAGAACCTTGATGGTAATACTCACACAATAGTTTCTTGAAGCAGCCCAGGAGCTGAAATGGATTAGGCCCTCGAGGAGCGAGTACCTGGTTCTAGGGAAAGCTCTGAGAGAAAGATGGTAACTCACTGGTGTTGTAGGCAGCGATGACTTCCTGGCAGAAGTGATATTCAGAAGCAGATCCGAGAATGTGGGCCCTCGAGGAGCAAGTACCAGTTCCAGACTGCAACCTGAAAGGCAAGAGAGAAAGCGAGGCCATCGAGGAGCGGGTACCCCTGGTAAAGTCCGAGGATGCAGAGTAGCAAGATATGCGGAGAGCAAATCCCATCCGTAGCGATACCTGGAGGAAGCTAGGAAAACCTTTGCTAACTCGATTAGTTATCGATTTCAGAGACCTTTAAATATCCGGTGATGATGACATCATCTCAGGGGGACGCCCCTGAGGTTCGAGCCACTGCTGGTGCTTGAGTTGGGGGCCGCGCCGCGTGTGCCCTTAGGCTTCTGGGAAACATGGCGGAGTGCAGCGTCTAGCCGGTCTGGGGACGCCGGAGGAGGTCGGCAAGATGACGCTGTGGCAGCCAAACATCCAACAAGCAAAGAGGGAGTCAACAAAGAGGTAAGGTGGGCGGCGTGGAGACGTCGGGCAGCGACGGTCGCATCAGTATCTTATGTTCTTATGTAAAACCTGGGGGATATGTGAGTGGCTGGACAGAGTGCAATTTGAAAATGACCCAGCTACCCTCATACCTCCCGGTACACGTGGAAGTGTTGGGTTATTTAAAAGGAGTGGGCCGGGACTGGCCAAGACAGTGTCATTAGCTGCTGTCCTGGGGAAGCATGAGACGGCAGGGAACCTACTTCATCGCTTCAGATGAAGTAAGTTCTAAAACAAAAGAAAAAAAGGTAGGAGGAGGGGTTTTAGGGTTGGGAAGGAGAGTTGGAAAAGGGAGGCAGAGTAGGTAGGGGGTTAAGGAAGCTCCCTCCCAGTCTGCTTCTTTATTGGAGCGGACTGGGAGGGAACTGGGCAAAGGCCCGATCGAGTCAGTGCGCTATTCTTTTAAAATCCCCCCACTTGCACGTGTGAGTTGCCACCCGTGCATACACGTGCGCCGATATAAAATTGGCCATGCATGTGTGCGCAGGTAGCAGATTTTATAACATGCATGTGTCAATGCAAGCATGTTATAAAATCGGCATGTCCATGTGTGCCCACCGGCAATCGCACGTCTTTTAAAATCTACCCTTTAGTGTTTGGGTACTTGCCAGGTACTTGTAGCCTGGATTGGCCACTGTTGGAAACAGGATGCTGGGCTTGATGGACCCTTGGTCTGACACAGTATGGCAATTTCTTATGTTCTTATGTTCTACATTTAGGGACCTTGTGGATTTAGGTACTTCAATTTAGATACTCAGTAAGGGAAATATTTCTATTGAATAAATCTAGTCTTAAAGTTAGGTGCCTAGATCTTTTGAATATTGGGTTCCCACTTAACTGGATAAAATAGTTTGAAAACTGTCCTCATGGGATTTACATCCCTTTTAAATCCTATTTTCCAATAATGAGTGAACATATTTTATATTTTACTGGTCACCCACTCTATCCGTGTTCCTGATTTTATACATATCTCAGAATATGCAAGAACTGAGCTTCACGTGACTCATGAACATGCATGTACTGCAGTTCACAAATCCTGCCTGACTTAAGCATAACTAGGAATACAGATCCATAGCTATAAAAAAAAAGGAGCAATAATTTAGGGGAGAAGTTGAAAGAAATATAATGTGAAAGTGTCCGTCTGCATACTGTACTAGCTTGTGACAATAAATCAGTAGAGGAATTTCATGATTAGTTGTCTTTTGTTATCTTCAGGATGTATTAGTGAAGCATTCTTCTTACTGGAGAAAAGTGATGGGAAGCAGTTTTACTTCAGAGATATGTATTTATTTTTTTTTAGAATATGTGCATCTGGACAATAACACAACCATTCCAAAAAACGTAGCAAAACTGGCTGAAATTTCACTGAAAAAAAAAAGTAATAAATTATTTTTGTACATGTAGACAACAACATGAATGGGAGAAAGCTCTAGATTTATCAGTCCAGTTCTCTGCTTATCCAGTAGTTCACGTTATAGAAAGCTAACCTAGTAAAATTCAAAACATAACAAAAAGCAATCAATTTATACAAATCAGACACAATATTTAATGATAGACATTTGATATTCTGCTTTATTTCCAAGAATGGCCTCGAGGCAAAGTACAACTAATTTAAATCAATAACAACATATGAAACAACTTTACAGTTAGAATCAAATTTACAGTTAAAATAACATTGGGAACTCAGTGGTGTCCACCTTTCCCTATTCAGAAATTCAGGTAGTTAGGTTTGGAGATTGATGGTTTTATGCAACAAGGGCTGGCCGAAAAGCCGTGCCTTTGCTTTTTTTTGTTCCTGAAAGCGAGGTAATATGGCTCAAGGTGTAGGGGAGGTGGGTAGCTTGTTCCACATTTTTTTCATCATAACAGTTGAAAGCACAAAATCATGTACAGGGCTATCTGGCTGAGGCAGAGGAGGAGACAAAAGAAGAGCCATTTGGGAGAACAGGCAGTGCTTTGTGGATGTACAGGAGGAGAGAGGTTGGGAGGCACTTGAAGACGAAGCAGAACGTTTGGAGCTGTATCCTGCTTTTCGACTGGCAGCCGATGCAATTTTATGTGCTCATATGTGTAGGCATAACAACAGGCAACCAGGGAAATAAATAGCCAGGGCAATTTTTCCAGAGACATTTCCTTATTTACCCAGGTAAACGGCCGTCTTAAAATTTCCCGCTCTCTCCTTGGATAAAACCACGTGCGGGGGATTAGCAGCGTGCTTACTTTAACCAGTGGGAAAATGTAGGCAGGTTTGGAGTGGGGGGTTAGGTGGATTAGGCAACAATGCATATGGCTTTGCATTTTCAAAATCATGCACATTGTTTACCATGGAAAAAGTACTTGCAGAAAAAAAAATATAGGCAAAGCACTGCTAGTCCTTTTCCCTAGGCAGTTTTCAAAGGGAAGTATGCTCGCTCATTCCCTTTGAAAATTGGTGCAAAGCCCCCCTAGTTAAAATATGTGCAGGCTTTCCACCTATGCAGGTAGTTAGGAAAATTGCCTAAATAATTAACACTTACACAATTACAATGGAAAACTTCACTTGTACTACACAATACAGTGAAGGAATTCCCCTCAACAAATTTTTCGTAGCTGCACTGACATTTCTCCGATTCTTTCATTTGTAGTGGCCACCAACAAATTCATTGGTGGCCACATCTGAGAAACTTTAGTATAGCGGAAAGTACTTGTAGCCATCCTGCTCCCAGGAAAAATTGGAATCATTGCAGGCTGTGATACAGGAAATATGTAATACCTGAGGCTTTCATGACTTCTTCAGATGACGATGCGCCCTTAATACCTTGGAAATATTGAGGGTAACTTTCAAATAGCCCGCATAACAATAAAGCCTAAGACGGGTGTACATTCTACATTCAGACTTTACTAAGTGCTCACAAAGCAAAAAACTTACACATGGAAGTGTGCTTTGAAAGTATTTGAATAATTGAGTAAACACGTGCACATATCCAATTACGCAAAGTTACATCTTCTCTTCAGAAGCCAAACTTACGCATATAGGGGTAGATTTTCAAAGGGATACGCGTGTACCCCCCGAAAACCTACTCCAAACCTCCCCTGCGCGCGCCGAGCCTATTTTGCATAGGCTTGGCGGCGCGCGCAAGCCCCAGGACGCGCGTAAGTCCCGGGGCTTGCAAAAAGGGGCGGTCGGGGGCATGGCCGTGTGCCCCGACACAGCGGCCTGTGTCGGGGCCTGCCGCACCGGCGCACGTAAGTTACTACTGCCCGGAGGAGGATTTCGGAGTGGCCTCAGAGGGCATGGGCAGCGCGCGCAGGGCTCGGCGCGCGCAAGTTGCACAAATGTGCACCCCCTTGCGCGTGCTGACCACGGATTTAATAGGCTACGCGCGTATCATATAAAATCCAGCGTACTTTTGTTCGCGCCTGATGCGCGAACAAAAGTACGCGCGCGTATGTTTTTAAAATCTGCCTCATACTCTTATATGCATAAAGGTGAATTTTCAGAGTGTTTTGTGTGTAAAACTTAGCATATACTCGTGTAAGTATCCTGTTCATACATAATCACTATTTTAGAAAACCAAAAATAAACTTGTACTTTAGGTTTTGCATGTACACATACACGCAAAAAAGGTGGAGTCTAGGACCACTCGGGCAGGGCCTACAGTTGTGTGTGCTATTTTATAAGAAACTTATGTGTGCACATTTGCATAGGTGTCAGAATGGGGGGCCGCAGGGGCCATGACCCCCCCCCCCCCCCCCCAAATTTCTGCCACTGCTGTCATCCACACCCTGGTGCTGCCGAGATCCCCTCGTTTACTCTTCCTGCTCCTAGACCTAGAGGATCACAGCCTTGCAGTGCCTCGGGCTGCTTCCTTCTTCTTAGCTGTCTGTGCCTTAATGACATCATCAGGCGCCGACAGCCGAGGAGGAGGAAGCAGCCCACATGGCAAAGCCACAATCATCCAAAAACAGGTCCAGCTGGGCCACCATGGAGCCTGTCCTGCAGCAGCCGAAGAAGGTGGTCAGGCTGCCATGGAGCTTATCCCATGGCGGCCAAAAAAGTCCAGGCCACCACTGCTGCAGTTGAAAGTGAAACCCAGAGAGTGCCTGCCTAAAAGCCTGCCTGTGTGTATGTATGAGTTCCTGCCTGCCCATGTGTGTGGTAAGAGAGAGTGCCTTCCTACCTGCCTGCATTTGCCAGCCTGTCTATGTATGTTTATTTCTTATTTAGATTTATACTCCGCTTTTCACACTTTTTTTCAGCGCTTCAAAGTGGATTACACTCAGGTACTGTAGGTAAACCAACCTGTGTGCCAACCTGCCTGACTGTGTGTGTGTGTGTGTGAAAGAGATTGCCTGTCTGCAAGTATGTGTGTGAGAAAGTGCCTGCCTGCATGTGTGTGTGAGGGAGATAGTACCTGCCTGCCTGCGTGTGTGATAGAGTGTCTTCTTGCCTGCCTCTGTGTGTGTATGTGTGAGAGTGCCTGCCTGTGTATGTATATGTGTGGAGTTGTGTGTGAGAGAGAGAGTGCCTTCCTGCCCGAATGTGTGAGAGAATTCCTTCTTGTCTGCATATGTGTAAATGTGAGACAGTGTCTGCCTGTGTGTAAATGAGACAGTGCCTTCTTGCCTGCCTCTGTGTGCGTGTGTATGTCTGTGTGTTTGTGTGTGTGGTAATTTTAATTGTGTGCACATGTTTAAAAATATGATGACTTACACACGTAAATCAGATTTACATGAGCAAGTCCTACTTTATTTTCATATGTATATTTTTTAGACTTCATAGGAAAATTATGCATGTTCAATGCATTGAATGTATTCACACGTGAGCATACATATGCATGTATGTTGCAGGATAGATATACACATTTTATAAAATGCATGTATCTGATATGCGTGGATTATAAAATACTATTGTAAACCTATGCACGATCATATATGCGCATATATGTGGCTGCATGGAGTTGATGGAAAGTTACTTTTATAATTTTTAAAATCAGAAAGTATGCATGCAAGTTCTGACTTCACCCCAACTCTGCCTTCTGGAATACTTCTCAGGGCACAGAGAAATACGTGCAAAACTGGGTTATTGTTCACACGTTTTTATGCACTAAGCCTGAGTCAATTTAAGAACAATAATAAAGCAATGCATACAATTCCTAACTCTAATGATACATAAAAATACATAAAGGAATAATTATTTTGAAAACAAATTTACAAAGATATATTTATTACAAATATGAATCCACATCAAAATACAATATAGCGCAATACAAAATAACACATATATAGATATGTTTCAACTACCACATATACTAAACATACTCAGAAATATTTAATTTATAAAATCACACAAATAACAATAACAATCACCCAACAACACATTTCATTCATACCACACAAACTCATACTTTAAAGTCACTCAAAGTTACTACTCTTGAATAAGCAACATATACTCATTAGATCCAATGCTTAAATACAATTTTTGATTACTATTCTTAATTTTAAACAGTTAAATCTATTTTTTTCTTTTTAAATCCCAACAAAAGGCCCTGCTGTTTTGCCCCTTAGCTTCTTCAGAGGATTCACCTGAACCTTTCCTTTCCTTTTCTTTATTCAATTTAATTTGTATGAATATTATGATGTTATATAAGTATCCCAATTGGATGTCACCATTAGGGTTGCCAACTGTCCAGTTTTGGACCAGACAGCCAGGTTTTCAGGCATTCTGTTCAGTGTCCAGTCAGAAGTACCAACCGGACGCCAAATGTCCGGGTTTGCAGGTCGATCCTCCTTTTTCCCCACAGCCTCTTAGTTAGAGGAAGAGAAAGGCAGGTCAGAGCCAATCGGAGGAGAGCTGTAATGTATCTATGCCTCCTTTCCCATGCTGTGATTGGACAGCAGAGGGAGAGGAGGTGGTGCACAGCACAGCCCTCAGCTCACAGTGGTTCTGCAGATACGTAGATACACTGTTCAGGCAGATCACCGGCAGGAACTAAAATTTATGCAAATGAGGGGGTACCATTCCCCCACCCCTCCCCCAATCCTCAAGCGTCCAGTCTTGGTCTACGGAAAAGTTGGCAACCCTAGTCACCATTGAATTTTTTGAAGTGCCATTTGCTCAACTACAAAATTTAATTGAAGAACCTATTGCTCAAAGCAATGCCTCAATGTGCATGAGTCGTGAGGAAAGACCTACGGAAATTCTTGCTCTCACAACTTAATCTGTTGCATCCGTATAATTCTTTATCTTAAAAAAAATTGTATTATAATCATTATTAAAACCCAAACCATTCTATAATAAAAAATTAAGAGGTAAACAACACTTACCGGCTTCAACTAGTAATGCCTCATGAACCATTTAACTCACGATTCAATATAAAAATCTACAAAAAATCATAAACAACTAATTATATTCAACTCAAAAGTAAATAATGTATCTGTATGAAAACCACATTATCCATATACTGACCTAAATCTCCAATCTGCCATCATCAGCCTGTGGTCAAAAAGACAATATATGTTGCAAAGAATGCCATGCATGAGCATACTGCATGTCTGGATTTAAAGAAACCACCAGAAATTACATTGAATAATGTCAGCCAATCGCATTCAAAAATCATCTAAAACCCGCCTTCTGGCTTTGCAGATCTGAAAAACGCTACCTGAAAGGGAACTGAAACACAGCATATAACTCAGTTATTGTCAAATACATTGTTACTCAAATTTCTCCTGAACGCACAACTGTGCAAAAAGAAAGAACACCATATAAAACTAACTCAATAAGTCTGTATATACGCAATCTATCCAGATCTCAAAACTAACTTTCACTGAAACAATAGACTTATAATGACCTGACTGGAAACTACACAGTGTCTATTCACTGGACGGCTAGGCTTAAAGAGACAACAAGGCTGTTAGCCACTACCTAATTAACGACTGAAATGCTGTGCAGATCCAAAAGACATGAAAGATTGTATTTCACCAAGGACAACCTGACTGAAGACTGAATTCACATTTGATTAGTGAACAAAAGTGATATTGTAATGCCCCCTAGTTTATGGCCACAAATACATAATGTTCTGAAAATTTTACCATTCAGCCTCACAATTCAATCTATGAGGTTCAATGGTGTTCCAGCTACAAATAAAACTGTTTTCTTTGGATTAGTTGATGCAATATGTTTCTGCCCCAATGTGCCAATGTGCTATAATGCAGCAAATCACAAAATACTTCAAATTGTCAATAGTATGCTTTTTTTCAATCCAATGTGTGACCAATGTTGCTTGTATTCGTTCAGTGCAAATACAACTTAAATGCTCACTAATGTGAGTCTTTATACTACGTTTAGTCTGCCTAATGTATGCCAATTTACATGGGCAGACAATAGCATGCACAATTTGATTCATTTTGCAGGTAAAGTGGCCCGTAAGGTTGTAACTACGGAGACTATTGCCACCCCTAAAAGACGATAAACACAAAGTGTGAACACATACAGAGAGCAAGTGCCGCATGTGAACTATCCAATTGCAGGTTGTTCATCTTCTATAGTTTTTGAAATCACAGCCTGCATCTATTGGTCATGCAGTGATTTGTTTCTCTGAAATGCAAAAATAGGAGGATGCCTAAAAATCTCTTGATCAGAGAGTAAACTCCAATGTTTGTGAATGATGTTTTTAATATAAGAAACCCTATTAGAATATGTATAAGTGCACATATAATTCTTGACAACAGATTTTTGATTAGATATTAATAGGTTGTTGCAGTTGGCATATAAATCCCATTTGTATGCTTTTTTGATAACTTTGGCGTTATATCCCCTATCTTGAAAGTGATTTGTGAGTACTTCTGCCTATGTGGCATACTCCTCATTAGTTGAACACAATCTACGGAGACGTAAAAATTGGCCTATTCGGAAATTTTCTTTTAACTGTCTGGGATGAAAGTTTGAAAAGTGTAACACTGAATTCCTATCTCTAGCCTTCCTATATATGGAAGTGCTTAATCCGTCCATTTTATCTTAAGGTCAAGAAAGGGAATACTTTCGTGGCAATAGTGAAATTCAAATTTCAAATTGGGGTCCTGTTGGTTGAGACACTGTGAAACAACAGAAGATCTTGCTATGTACCAGTCCATATGAAAAAAAGGTAATCAATAAATCGTTTCCAAATAACAATATCCTTGATAAAGTGTATTTTGTAAACATGCTGTTGTTTGACACAACTAACATACAGACCGAGGGAGCCACAGAAGACCTCATTGGTCTACCTTTAATCTGTTGGAATATCTCACTATCAAAGCTGAAATAACCCTTGGTAAATATAATTTTAGCAAGTTGTATCCAAAAATCCAAAAGAGAATCCCCAGTTCCGGAAGTCTCCAATGTTTCTACCAATATAGATACTGATGCACAAACTCCCAACCTTTTCCATTGAAGGAAATGGTAGAACTAGGGGTCACAATATGAAATTCCAGGAGGGACAAATCAGAACCAATATTAAGAAATATTTCTTTGTGGAGAGGGTGGTATATGCCTGGAATGCTCTCCCAGAAGAGGTGGGACAAACATTGTGTATCTCTAAAGGCTTGAAGTTGGAAATGAAGAAAGGGGGAGGGGTAACATTTCTGCATGGGGGTAACCTGCATGGAGCAGCAGTTTACTACCCTTAATAGAACCAATGAGGGTAATCTGCATTTACTACCTTTAACAGACTGTAAGATGGTAGTAACTTGCATGGAGAGGCAGTTACTACCGTAAGCAAATTGCTGGGCAGTCTGGATGGACCATTTGATCTTTATCTGCCATTATTACTATGTTATTATGTTCCTTTTTATGGGTCCCATGCCCCAAGTCTTTTAAATACCTAAGAACACCTCTGGAGATGCTGTGATGACAACAGCAAATTCAAGTCATTTCATTGCAAAAATAAAATTCACATTTGGTATCATGTATTATTGGTACACTGTATACACTGATCTTTTCTTTCTTTCTCTTAATATTACTTGCTTGAACATAGTTGGTATAATTCCCATGTCATTTCGATAAACAAATTAGCCTGGACCAAAGACCATGGGAACACAAAGAAACTGGTATCAAGGATTATGTAAGACATATTTATATCCCTTCCTTTTGAAAATAAGTGGTATGTATTGTTGGATGACATAGACCAGAACTCTGTGCAAATGCATTTTTGCATAGTTCTCAGTATAAAAGAGGTTTCTGGACACGCCACTTTCAGACAGGGTCAAAGGTGGTAAAGTATGTCTGGCCACTATCATTTGCCCTAGCAGACTATACTACTTTTATTCTCAAACACTGTTAGAAAACATTGAAAAACAAAGTTATAATATCTCTGGTATCCAAGATTATTACATTCAGTATAGAAAGAGAATTTATCTTCAAAACAAAAAATTAGTACTACCCATTCTCATATCCTCATCTATGACCTACAGTGATGTATCTAAGATTAACACACTAGTATTTCTTGCTTCTTTGCTTTTCTTTATAGCCCTTCCTATCTAACATTCCTCTGGGAGCCATGCTCAGGATTTCCCTGCTTCCCCATCATCATCTCACCTGAGCAGATCAAGAACTGCAGCAACCTTCAGTGACTATGTGAGTAGGCCGTGGCTCCCTAAAGAACTACTTGCAATGCAGTTCTTTAGCCAACCAATAGCAAGGCTTTATTGACTTCCCATTCCATATAGGATTTGATTTAAAATGCTTTGAGGTCCATATTCAGAAGCATTTGGTCAGATAACTCAGAAGTTATCATGCTGAATTAAAATTTGGTCACCTATCTGGCTAAATTGTAGCTGGATAACTTTTTATCCAATTAAGATTTGGCTGGATATATCAGGGGCATTCCGGGGCCATAATGGGGAGAAAATGAGTTAGCTGAATAAGTTATCCAGCTGAGTTTGATCAGCCCATAGTTCTGTCCTAAAGTTAGCCAGATATACTTATCTGGCTAACTTTAGGATAGCCAGATATTAGAGATGTGAATCATGTGATCGATCGTCTTAACGATCGATTTTGGCTGGGAGGGGGAGGGAATCGGATCGTCGCAGTTTGGGTTTTTTAAATATCGTGTAAATCGTGTAAATCGAAAACCGGCACACTAAAACATCCCTAAAACCCACCCGACCCTTTAAAATAAATCCCCCCACCCTCCCGAACCCCCCCAAAATGCCTTAAATTACCTGGGGTCCAGTGGGGGGGGAGGGCGGGAAAACCGGCACACTAAAACAACCCTAAAACCCATCCCGACCCTTTAAAATAAATCCCCCACCCTCCCGAACCCCCCCAAATGTTTTAAATTACCTGGGGTCCAGTGGGGGGGTCCTGGTGTGATCTTCCAC
Organism: Rhinatrema bivittatum; assembly: GCF_901001135.1. Lineage (NCBI taxonomy): Eukaryota > Metazoa > Chordata > Amphibia > Gymnophiona > Rhinatrematidae > Rhinatrema > Rhinatrema bivittatum. The sequence goes on from NC_042631.1 coordinate 24,882,643, forward strand.
TCTCGGGCCACGGCTGCGTTAATAGAAATGGCGCCGGCGCTACCTTTGCCCTGTCATATGACAGGGCAAAGGTAGCACCAATTTTTAAAAAAACAAAACTGTGATGATCAGATTCCCTCCCCCTCCAGCCAAAATCGATCATTAAGACGATCGATCACACGATTCACATCTCTACTAACCATTAGTCTACTCCTCCACTCCAAGAGCTGTGCTGTGATTAAGCTCTGATGAAACCATTGCTATGTTTCTATATTTCATTGATAGACCTGCCAGGTTACTGCTTAGCACCTTTGAAAGCCTGGTAAGGACCGCTTGGTGATGGAGCAGTGTGCTATTCCAGGTCTCTGAAGCAGGATGCAGATTTGCTACTCCTGCTTTGTCATGTAACATAAGTCTTTACTGTCCTCATAATTTCATAATTTTCTAAACTGATAGAGTGAAAGAAGACTAAGAAGAATAGCAGTAAGGAGAATGTTCTGTATTTATTTCAGCTAAACATTTGTTACAACTTAATTTTGTGATACTGTTTGTTGTGCATTGTTTTGTATTTGCTTAAAAAAAAAAGAAAAAAGAAAAAAAGAGATTCACAAATAAAATGAATCCGTTATTCATGGAGTGAGAGTGCAGCTAGGAATGGGGTAAAGCCAAAGATCACATAGGATCTGCGATATTGCGGGATGAAAGGGAAACAGCCACACCAAGGGTTTCTATTTTTTTAATTTCCATAGCAAGAAACTCTCTGAGTTTCTTCGAGTTTGTTAGCTTCTGATTCTTTTAATATTACCTGTGATCTGTTATAAAGCTATATTGATTTTAGCTTCTGCCCTATGTTCAATATTTTATGTTTCTGGGGTTTTTTTTAGGGGGGGTGGGTGTTGGTTTTTTTTAATAATGAATGCCTATGTGCCTGCACCACCCTGAGTCTGCTTTGAATGGATTGTATGGAAATGGAAGATATAAGTGAATCGGAAATAGCAGGACTGACTCACCTGGTTCTGATGACCTGGAGCCAGGTGGCGGCCCCAGCTGTAACCCACGCCAATTTCTGCATCGAAGATAGCAAGCTGTTCCTCTGAAGAGCAAGTGTTAAGTGCATCTGCGAGACTGAACTCACTTTGAATAATAAGAAAGAAGTGATAAAAATGCATGCATAATGCATTGTCTTTGTTAAGTAATCAGCAAATGAAGTGATTAAACCAGAAAATACAGTGTGTATATATTTGCTGCACCATTCCTATGCAATGTATAGGAAATATGGTGGAAATAATTCTCTGTTATTCAACTTTTGCATTAGTGGGATAATAATGGGTCACGCATCAGTGATTTCACTGAATAGAGAATACAATTAGATTACTTAGAGATCTTAACAATGCTGAACATGTTGACGATAAAAAATGTTTATGTCCGTTAACCAAAATTGCTCATCTGCTGTGAAAGTTTTTGCTTACCTCCTTCTCAATGGTGTAAGGCTTCGTGGGGCTGGGGATGTGGAGCAGCTCCATTCTTCACGTTAGTTTGAGTCAGCCCTCAAGGATGAGCCCCATGTGCAACCCTGTGATGACTCTGATGAGCCCCATGTGCAACCCCTCCTTGCATTCCATAGTGACCCCCCCGGGAGCATCATCTCTCTACAAGGCGCACTTTCCAACCCAGGCCCGATGCCAATGCACAGCACCGCAGCAACCTTTTATTTATTTATTTTAATCTCCCAAAAGGGACAAAAAAATCTAGGAGGAAAATAAAAAGAGAAGCCATGACGAGACAGAATCGAGATAGAAAAGACCAAGAAAGGAAGGAAAAAGCAGAGATGGAGGATAAATCAAACGGGTTTGAAAACGGTTTATCTTAATATTGATAGGAAGGCATGGGAAGTCTTCACACCTGATTTTCTCCCACTTTTGAAATTTCCACTCTTCCCAGAGGGAGACTCACATTCCCTTAGCCAAGGGTGGGATGGAGAAGTCCCACAGAGGCATGCAGCGATGGATGCTGTAACATGACTCTCTCTTCCTCTGAAAGTTATCCAAAGAAGAAACACTTTCTCGCTGTTGTTTACAAGAAAGTTTTGTGTTCACAATAAGAGGAAAAGTTTTGAGAGCAGAAGACCATTTTTGATTTCTGAGGAAAATATTTGTAAACTAAGTCAGTGGTACCGATTTTTCAAGTATAGGAACATGGATTTCCATAGGGATCTTAGGTGCTTAAGACTTGATTTGGGCAGCTAGAGTGTCCCCTTTGAAAAACTACTGGCTGAGTGGCTAAAATTTATTTGCACAAAAAAACGGGCAGTCCCAGAGGCAGATTAGGTCAGGGAAAGAAAGTTAGGTATATCTAGTGCTGATTTTCAGTGTCAGCCCCTCTGAATTAGCTGGCCAAACCTAGGTGTAAGATAGCTGACAAGTCTAGTTGCTATCCCTGCTCCTGGAACTAGCAATCCACACCCCACTTCTCTCCTGCCCACCTCTTAACAAAAAGGCACTGCTCCCAACCAGATATTGCCAGACCCCCCCCCCCCCCCCCCGCTTGATCTTATACAAAAAGGTCTGCCGCAGACTTCATTCAACCCTCCAACCCCTCATTCACCTGATCTTATACAGAAAGACCCTGGTGGCGGCAACCCATCTACTCCTCCCACCCACACCTGGACCCAGGGATCTTTCCTCACACCACCTCCCCAAATGCTCTCACCCCCTCTCCACAAAGTTCCCAAAACTGAGCTGGCAAGAAGACACAGGCATGATTCCTATCAGCCTAGAATCCATCGCTGCTCTGATAACAGGTGTTGCCTGAGCATATCCGGATGCCAGGTTGGTCAGAGGTAGACAGTACCATTCAGCGGTGAGCAGCAGTGCTGCAAGGGTGGCTCTCACATAGCTCATGCTGGCGAAGAGATGGCTCTCCAGAATCCCTTGGGTGTGCACGATCACTATTCTATGGTTACTAATTCGTACGGACTCTGCAGGGGTGATGGGAGAGAGGCAGGGTTTGGGGCACATTAAGGATCTGCTTGGGGGGGGGGGGACGGGACAGGAGATTGGGCCACATGTAAAGAGGGTTGGGAGGATCGCTGGGTCCAGGTGCACAAGCATAGCCAACCAGAATTCACTTAGGGATAAGCCAGCTAAGTTAGACACCTAGTGCTAAAAATGTGTGAACCAGCTAATTTCTTCTCCCCAATCCAATCCCACCCCATTCCCAGGACTGTCCACCTTTTTTGAATTGCTAAATTTAGCCTCCTAGGCAGACAGAGGGACCGATCTAACTAGCTAACTCTGTTGTGAGAATGACCAGAGCCCACTGAAAACCTACCCCAGTCGCATAGAGTGCATTAATATTGATTCACCATGCACAGAATTTTATCCACATTTAGAAGTGTGTTTGGTCAAAGCAGGAAAAGAAGCTGCACAAAATCCATGTGCAAATGTACACAAGTACTTTGTAGCCTGGGAAAGTTTCAAATAAAAAATATTGTGCTTTGGTGCCAAGTCTCCAGGCTAAAAATTGCCTATATTGTCCCAGTCCTGTGTAAATATTGCCCCCAAATCAATCAGCTACTCAGACTGGCGTACTTCTCTGCTTGCTTTAGACTTATAGTAAGATAAATAGTCTTGGATTTTTCTTTCCTAACATTTTATGTGCCTCTCTGAGACATGCAGTAAAACATATGCATTTTATTTATATATATATATATATATATATATATATATATATAATTTCTGCATGCTGTATGGCCGCGTGGTGCTCGCAACGTGTCTGACGTAATGCCTAATGAGCCAATGCATTTCCTTGACTCATAATCAATACATCAGAGATGTTGATTTATTAGGGTCCTGTGGGTTTGTGAATTGAGATCACTTTATCTCCTTTTTCAAGTGAACAGCCTACACAGTAACCATGACACATTTATATCGAAAGAGCCCATGATGGAATAATGAATGCCAGACAGGATTCTGCCATGCTTCAGTAACATAAGGGACAAATTATCAAGTGTTGTTTTTATTTTATTTATTTAATTTAATTTTTTTTTTCACTGCAACTGTGCTATTGATTTTCAGTGCACATAATTTTAGCAACAGGTTTATAGACTGTAAATTTTATAGCTGCCATATTACTGCTGTGCAAAGCTGTAGGTCATGTCACTTTTTTCTTTATTTTTGGCTCGGTACTTTCCTTTTGCTTCTATGGGCTTCCAGCTCAACTGGGATAACTACCCAGGGGGATGGGGGGGGATGGTTCCCCTATTTTTATATCCTCCTTCCACCTCGTTTAGCCGGTCATTGCAGTGGCTGTTCAGTGACCCGACTTCAGTTGTGACATGCATCATCTCAAAAAACGTACATGTATCAACTCTGAATAATTCCTGTGTGACCTCCATAGAGAGCCCAAATATGCACCCATCCAACCCCCCCAGATTATCGATTTCAAAGCCATTCTGCCAAATTCCCAGTGGGTGTTTGAGTGCTGCTCAGCTGCTACTGGAATGAATGCATTTACTCCAGCCCGATGCATTTGGTAACATTCATCCCGCACACGCACATCAGAAACCACAACAGAATGCTCCCTTTTCTAGCAAAGAAATAAATGGAGATGGAAACTATCATTAAAGTTTGATTATGGGTTTATTTAACTTTATCTGCTGTAATGCTAGTTCATATATAGCGCATACAGTTAGCAAAGACACCTACATAAAGATGCTGGGTTTTCTTTTTTTATTGAAATGAGGACACGCATTTAGAATATTGCTGAATTACAGTAGAGAAAAGTATCACAACAGATAACAGTGCACAAATTTTCAAAAGAACCAGTGAGTGGGAAAGATAATCACTTCCAGGCCGATTTTAAAAGCTCATGCAAAAATGCCCATATATACGCGTATATGGGCTGCGAGCAACACGGATTTTAAAAAGCTGCGAAATACGCACGGATGCACCCGTGTGCTCATGAGCAATCAGGGGGCAGGAAAAGGCTGGGGCATGGGCGTTCCCGGGGAGGGCCAAGACTTTTGTGTGTGTAACTCCAAATTTTAAAACACGCACGTATACGAGATATCCACGTAACTTTATTGCTGCTCCTGATGAGGAAGAAGTCTGTAAATCTCAAGATTTAGGGCTTACTGGAAAGGGTGAGGGGGGGTCTGGGTCAACTGGGCAGCATACAGGGTTAAGTACCCTAGGGGTCTGAAAGAACTAGCTATTAACTGGTCAAACTGGTGGGACTAATTGGGAAAACTGGGAATGTGCCTAATGACAGCATGTTTTAAAATTCGCTGTCATACGTGCGTAAAAGCTGACATGGTCCTGTTGAAGACACACATGTGCTAGCTGTGCTCAATTAACCTCTTAAAATTAGGAGCATACTTACGTGCAGTTGCTGCATTTTAAAACATATGCACATAAGTGTGCAACATGATAAAACATTCTAACATATCCTCGCTCACGTGCCAATATGTGCCTGTATGGGTGCACACACTCTCATTTTAAAATTGACCTGTTAATATTTATTTATTTAACATTTTTCTATACCTAACTTCATGACAACATTCATATCAGACCGGTTTACATGGAACTTAGGGACTAACTAAACATAACCAAATAACAGGAAGGCCGAAGCGCAGTTACATATAACAGGGAGATAGAACTTGGGGGCTAGAGTAGCCTGGAAATAAAAGGATGGCAAAAATCTAGAGGATGAGAACTTATGTCTAAACTGTGGCTGGATCGGGCGTCTGGCCAATTGAGAGGCGTCTGGTTGAGTTATGTTGAAATGTTCGAGCTTAAGGGAAGGCTTGGAGGAAAAGCCAGGTTTTGAGTTTTTTTCGGAAGGTTAGCAGGCAGGGTTCCAATCTTAGTTCTGTTGGCAGGTTGTTCCAGATAATGGGGCCCGCTGTGGAGAATGCCCGTTCTTTGGTGGAGGTTAGGCGTGTGGATTTAGTTGGGGGGACTTGAAGGGTTCCTTTATATGCTTCTCTAGTTGGTCTTGCGGATGAGTATAGTTTTAATGGGAACTGAAAGTCTAGTGGTAGTTATCTAACCAGTTGTGTTTTTGATTGAAAATTTTACTAAATCTAGCTGTCAAAATTTGGCCAGCTTGATTTAGGGCTGTCATTTTTGCAACAGGAGTTGCTTGGCTAAAGTTAGCCAATTGGCACTGAAAATCAGTGCTAACCCACTAAGCCATAAGCCATCTCTGGGAATGCTTCTGGAGCTGACTCTTTTTCGAACTGCTAAATTTGACTGTGAAATTAGGGGCCTCTATACTAAGCCACAATACTACATCAATGTGCAATAAATGCAAAATTAGGTGTTTAATGTGAATTAAAACTGTCTTATCACATGTTATTGGTAATGCTCAAATGACCATTGCTAATATTGAATCAAGAAATCAGGCCCAAAGCAGGGAAACTAGGGAACGGAGGTGACAGGAGGTGGCCAGTGAATTTGGCATGTCACCCCTAAGCACAACAGGAAAAGGGAAAAGAAAGTAACAAAATCAGTCAGTTCAAAAAAAGCAGAAAAGGGTACTAGGAAGAGCAGCTGGAAAGCTATGATTACAAATGCTCGATTTAAAATATATCGGACGATATTTTAAATTGTCAAAAAACGATTCACATCCCTAGAAAATTAATGGAGATTCTACTGAAGGAAAGGATAGTGAACTCTCTACAATCCAGTGGGTTGCTGGACCCGAGGCAGCATGGATTCACCGGGGGAAGTTCCTGTCAGACAAATCTCATTGATTGTTTTGATTCGGTTACTAGAGAAATGGATTGAGGAAGAGTGCTTCATGTGATCTACTTGGATTTCAGCAATGACGAGTGAGGTAATCAAATTTGCAGATGATACAAAATTATTCAGAGTAGTTAAATCACAAGCAGATTGTGATAAATTGCAGGAAGACCTTGTGAGACTGAATAATTGGGCATCCAAATGGCAGATGAAATTTAATGTGGATAAAGTGCAAGGTGATGCATATAGGGAAAAATAACCCATGCTATAGTTACACAATGTTAGGTTCCATATTAGGAGCTACCACCCAAGAAAGAGATCTAAGCATCATAGTGGATAACACATTGAAGTTGCTGGTTCAGTGTGCTGCAGCAGTCAAAAAAAGCAATATGTCACGCTACTATTTATACTACTGTAAGAGAGGGCACTTTTAAGTCAGTGTGGGTTTGGGGATGATTTTCTGGATTCAAACCAGCAGAAAATCTTAAGGTATGTCAACTGTGCTGTTCATACCTCTTACTGTGTATGTAAAACACCCCCCCCCCAAATATACCGCCCCCCCCCCACAAACCCCACACAGTGGTATAAATAGTAGAGCGACATATTGTTCTCTACAGCGGCTCTCTTGCTGTTCCCAAAATGCTGCAATGTGTTAAATAAATAAGGAAGCATGCATTGCAAAATTACCACAAGGTACGATAATGTAGTGTGCATTATGGAAATTGCCTATGTGGTGTGGTAGCTTGGAAATTAGGCTAGCCACACCCCTTTGTTTTATCACGGGCACTATTTCTGCTATAAAATATAGCATTTTGTTATCCACTATGGTAAGTTAGTCAGTTAAATCTTTTTAAAACCCAATCCTTAGTAGTTACCATTGAGCTCAGAAAGTTAACTAAATCATAGGCAGAGGAATACAAAGGTTGGAAAATGTTGCAAAATGTTCTGTAATTGTATTATGTAAGTTATATATCCTAGTAAGAAATAAAATGTTTCTCTTAACATTCAATAAACAATGTGCTGAAGACAAGGTGCTTATGGAACAGTAGACGTTTGTTGCTGAGTTCAGCTGAGCTACCGTACCAGGGGTTATTACAATTGGCATATGTTAACCATTAAATAGTTGAGTTTAGAAATTCAGTTTATAAACTAAATCAAAGCACTCTGAAAGTTAACCATGTGAAATGCAGCTGAATAACTGTAGCAGCCTGGATGGTTATTATAATGCATGTCATAGAAAATATCCCCTTAAATAATGATTTAATTTGTTTCCTTATATTTAAGGCCATGGAATCTATAATGTCTGTCTGAAAAACACATATCCACATCACAAAAATGTTATATGTAGCTATAAATAGTTAAATCCTATATAAATTCTTTCCATGCAATCCAATCACTTGTGTTGCTTATACATATCTCAAAATTAACGACTCAGAATAACTTACTGGTGGCAATGCAATACTCCAATACAAGCAGAAGGCCAAATCTTTCACTAAGAATATTTAATCTTTAGCATAAGACCCGCAGATAAAGCAAGTGGAAGACAGGAGAGAACAGACATTAGAGTTTTAGAGACAGGACAAAGGGGCTCAGTCTTGCAAAGATGGACAAACAGCATGATAGCTTATAGACTAACTGAACTTTAAAGATGGATTCAGTGTACCTTCAGAAATTCATATTGTAATGGCTGTTAGGGGGTTAAGAGATAAGGGGAGACTGAGAAATAGCTGACCACACAATTTAAACTTGTTCGACTTGTTTTTTTGTCCCAAACACTAGGCCTGAAGTCTCAACCCCCATCCCATGGCAGTTGGTCCAGAAGAGAAGGGTAGGTTTAGTGTGAGAGTTGTGTGTGTGAATGAGTGAGAGCATGTGGGAGTGAATGTGTCTGCGTGTGTGTGAGGGAGCCTATGGGACTGTGTGTACGAGCATGTGGATGTGAGAGGGAGCCTGTGGGGTTAAGAACATATGTGTGTGCATGACAGAGAGTATGTGTGAGAGAGAATGTATATGTGAAAGTGGGAGCCTGTGGAAGCGAGACTCATTGTCTGTGCGTATGAGAGAGAGGGAGCCTGTGGGGTTGAGAGCATGTGGGTGTGCATGACAGAGAATGTGTCTGAGAATGTCTATGTGAGAGTGGGAACCTGTGGGAGTGAGACTCAGTATGTATGAGAGAGAGTCTGTGGGATTGAGAGCATATGTATGTGTCTGTGAGAGTAGGAGCCTGTGGGAGTAAGAGATTGTGTGCGTGAGGAAGCCTATGGGGTTGAGACCATATGTGTGTGTGTGTGTGAGACAGAGAAAGAGAGGAAGTGTGAATGAAAGCATTGTAAATGTGTGTGTGTGAAAAAGATAGAGAGAGAGGAAGCATGTATGAGAATATGTTTGTGACTGTGTGTGTGAAAGACAGAGGAAGTGTGTATGAGAGTATGAGAGTGTGTGTGTGTGTGTGAGCGAGACAGAGAGAGACACAGGGAATGTGTCTAAGAATGAGTGAGTGAGAGTATGAACATGTGTATGTTACAGAATGTGTGTATATAACAGAAAGAGGATAAGGTTTGTGTGACCCCACCCTACAAGACATGTGAGGGTGACTGGAAATCAAAAGTTCCCAGTTATGGACAGTGGGGGATTTTTATCATTATGAGTTTTAATTATTGGGTGTTATGTAATGTGTCTGCAGTTTTGAAATATTTTAATGGTGTATGGTGAATTTAAAAAAATGTTTGAATTTTTAATTATTGAATGTTATTCTCTTCATCAGCTGTTTTGAAATATTTATTCTTTTTACTAGTATAGTTTCACTATTATGCTTGATGTTTTGTATTTCTTGATGTTATTGTTTGATGTTTTATGAGGAATCATGATGCATTAATTTTTCCATTGTTGCACTACATATAGAGTCTGGCTTTTTGCTGTTTCCACTTTCCAGTTCAGTTTTTGTCTGCATGTTTGTATTTCTATTTTGTGGTTTCTTTATTCTGTATTTGGTATGGGTCTGTCTGTGTTTTGCATGTGTGATTGAGGTGAAGTATTCTGCTAGCTTGTAGCTTCCGTATTGGGATCTATAGTAGCCTGACTTGTTCTGTTTTCTTAGTAGGAGGTATATTGTTGTTTTAAGGTCTGGTGTAATATTTGCAGTGTTGCCATTTCATAGTTAGGGTTCTTACAGTTTGAGTCTGGCAGTTAGGGTACGACAGGTTTCCTATAGGTTCTCATTATATGAATTGCAGGATGGTGTATTATCATACAATGTTCTTGGTAGTGGATACAGTTTGAGTTGATGTTCTGATGTGACACCAGATTTTGAAGATTATTTTTCTATGGATTCTGTCCATGAAAGTTCATGCCTCAATAAATTCGTTAGTCTATAAGGTGCCACCTGCCTTTTGGCATTTTTCTATGGTTAGTGGTAAAGGGAAATGTCCTTGCTCTGCAACCTTTATTGAGGTAGTTTCTGTGAACTCAGGGCATTATAGAACTTGAGGTGTAGGTTTTATATAGAGATTCTGTCCTATCCTGTATAGACCCCAGACTTTATTCCTATATAAAAGAATTGTTATTGATTGATGCTTTCATTTAAATAACTTTAAAAAGCTAATCAAGAAATCTATTTCCAATAAAAAGGTATTACCTGAGAAATATATTTTTTTGTTTTGTTTTGTTTTTATTTGTTAACTTTTACTTCTGTGCATTGAAATAGACTAACATGGCAACCAAACTACTTTATTGGATGTCTTGTCATTATTTATAGACCTTTTCCAGCTAATAATTACATATGAAAACTTGTTCAAAGTAGGTTCCCTGAACAATTTGACGAACCTGAAAATATTACAAATTTTTAATGAACCATTCTTCAAACTGTTTTTTTAAAGAATAATCCAAAGAAGATTTCATCAAATCATTGAATCTTTTTTTTTAATTTTTCACACCTGCTGTCTATGCAATTCCCCAAACTGAGGCCTCCATTTCACTATCCACTGATAGCTTCAGCGGTTACAAATACGAGCTCTTCACAAATTGATTATACCAAAAAGGACTGTGAATAAAATACTTATCTGAATCATCCTTCTGTTTCAACTGATTTTCTTAGATTAATGAAGTCCCAACTTCTTTACTTAAAGTCCTCTTGTTTTGATTTTGAATAATCCAGCATCTAGAAAAGATTTTTTGCCAATAGTGTAAAAGATATTGTTCCATGGAGTCACAAAAACATAACCATTGTCAACTTAGAGGCGCATATCCCAACCTTCTAATGTTGTAGACTGCGGCTCAGACACTGCTGCTGTGGAGCCGTTTGTGAACACGTCATATCTTATATTACTGGTGTAGTGTCGTATCTTCAAGGGACCAATGAAAGTACCTCATCCTCAACCAATCAGAATGGTGGAATACAAAACCCCACTTCCAAATCTTCCACTCAGTAGTTTAATCCATACAACAACTCGCAAACTCTGAATAAACTCTGCTCAATAAACTCAAATAATTTAATGAGTGAATGGTGGTAGTTTCATATATGTACTATTTATAGGTACCATCCCGGTTACCAAATAGTGTTGAACTTATAATCATAAACATACCACCAGCCAACTTATATACTTGTGTTTGCAGTGCCACAAAAAATTATTTTTAAATGTTTTTATGTATTAAATAATTTTTTAATATTGTCTAAAGGACTTTATGATCCGCCAAAAAAATATTTATAAACGATGCTATACTGATTGTTATATCCACATTTCACCATACTGAAAACATAATGTTTCAACTAAGTTGTACTTAGCTGCTTAATAATCCCAGCATGACCAAGTTTTGGACAGAATCCTTCTTCGGGGGCCACAGCATAATCGGCGATGAACTATACAATCCCCTGCCACATTTGTAGGAACAGCTGCTAGATATTAATGACAAATAGGGAACATATATTAGAAAAAAGCTTCCCATTCTATTGCTAAGTTGAGTTCATGCAGTGTAATGGTATTCTAAGTAAAAATATAATATTGTTCTCAGCATCGCATTAATAAAGAAATATTGCCCCCTCAATATGGGTATAATTGTAGTATAACAAAATAGTGTAAATCTCCCAAAGAATGATCATAATCTTGTTCATGTTTAACAATTGGTACTTCTATCTTGTTGTAATGAATACAGCTTTTATGCTGTATTGTGTGTGTTTTCACTGGTCCCCCTAGTATGGACAATATACAATTATCCACATGGACACAAGATAGCACAAATGACATGACTTGAATTGCAATTTTATCTACCATACAACTGAAAATTGATCTGTTTGAGGAAAGAAAGAATAACAACTTTCTCAACAGTTAACACATAAGGAACATTGGCCATATTTGTAAATGACCAGTTGGTAAATTATTAAGTGATTTTTGCTGGCATGGGTGTATCTCTCAAATTATTTCCTCTAGTATAAGCAAAAATGGGTCTTGCTTAAAAATTTCATGGAGGGCGAGGATGTTCCAAGGTTAACGAACTGTATGTTGAACTTCCCTAATACGGGACATATATGGGCGTACACACCTCTAAAGAGGTTTTCTGCTGAGAGGTAAGCAATAATTCTCAATTGGGGAACAAAGCTCGTTTATATGCTTGTTTCAATATTTTGTGTGGATATCCCCCAGCTATGAATTTAGCTTTCATATGCAGCGCTTGCTGCTTGTATTCTTTGAGGGAAGAACATAACCGGCAAAGATGTAAAAAACTGCCCGGTAGGCCTGCGATACTTTAGAAGATGAGGGGTGGGGGGGCCAAAACGGGGGGCGGGCCTGCGCTAGCCGGCAGCGATCGCATCGTCGCGGTGCGATCGCTGCTGGTTTCGCACCCAATAGCGCCACCATAGGAGGTGTAGCTATTGGGAGCGAAATAGGCAGCGAAAAGGCACTTACCTTTTCTCTGTACGCCGTCGTCGCAGAGTCGGCCCCGGTGACGCCCCGACTCCTCCTCTTCCGGGGCCGACTCCGCCCCCATTTTGGTATCGCACGCAAAACGTCCCTTACCGCGTGTGATACGTTTGGAAAATAAGGCCCATAATAGTGTATAGGATGCCAAAGATGACTTGACAATGTAAAATGGAGATTGGAATCCCTGAAATGTAACCATTCACCAAACTGCTGAAGATGGTCCTTTGTACCTGTCCATTTGAAAAAATTATCATCTATAAAATGAACCCAATGCTTAATGTAAGACCAATATTCTGAGGGATATATGTGTTCTTGCTCCAATTTTGCAATGTATAGACAGGCTACTGAAGGAGCCTACCCTTGAAGATGCAGTGATATGCCAGTTAATATAAGATATAGCATGTTCACAAACAGTCCCACATATTAGATAATTTGTATATATACTAGAAATTATTAGATAATTTATTTATTACCCTGTTAACTTTCACATATACGTTTTCTCATTATAACCTTCCAAGTTATCTTATTATTTAATCTCAGTTTATTGTAAAGCCTTGTTAAGCTACCGGTACTTTAATGTTCTATGTAAACCGATATGATGTTCCCAATGAATGTCGGTCTATAAAAATGTTAAATAAATAAATAAGCAAGCAAGCAACAGTGTCTGGAGCGCTGTCTATAACATTAGGAGGTTGGGGTAGATATAACACTCTGGGTATGCGTGTCTTTGTGAAACTCCATGGAACAATATCTTTTTAAACTGCTGACAAAAAATCTTTTCTAGGTGATGGATTATTCAAAATTTAAACTGTTAACAAGAGGACTAAGTAAAGAAGTCGGGACTTCATTAATCTAAGAAAACAAGTTGAACTAGAAGAATGATTCAGATAAGTATTTCATTCACAGTCCTGTTTGGTATAATCATTTTATGAAGAGCTCATGTTTGTAACCTTCCGAAGAAGTTATCAGTAGATAGCAAAATGAAGGCATCAATTTGGGGAATTGTATGGGCATGAAATTTTGAGTTGCTTTAAGTAATATTTGAGACATGAAAACTGCATGATTATTTAAGTATGCTTTTTCTGAGCTCACGTTTTTAACCTTCATTATTGACTAGGTTTACATCATGGTACAAGATAATTAATAAAAAATATTTTGTAGGGTGATATTTATGCCTGTTGGCATGAGTGTAACAGGCCTATAAGTTGCCTGCTGATGTTTCAGTAAGTGATGAACTGGCTTTTTCACCCTTATAATTTTTCTTAAAAAGAGTCATCTATTTATTGTTTATTAGATACAACAAAAGAGTTTTTTTCACATTTAAAGGTAGTAAAGTAGTGGGTTTTATGTTTTGGTTATAGATAGATGCAATCTTAAATTTGCATATATATGTAGATGTATAACCCCATCCCTGGGTGCAGACTGCAACCCACTGGGGCCATAAAAGAGTTTGTTGTCTCTTTGGGGCTGGAACCTCACCAGGCTAACTAGTACACAGTCTCTTATACCCAGGGCATGGATTTGTTGTTGGTGGGGGGTGGGGAGATTTACTCTTCCAGGGCCTTAAGTGACTTCACTTTTAAGTCTTTTCCCTGGGAGAGGGGTATCTTGTCTTCATTGTATGCACTGTCTGTGCCAATAACCACACTGGAGCCAGCAACAACTGTGACCAAAACTGAAAGGCCTTACTGATAGAAAGGTCAGATGAAAATAGCACAGTTAACGTAGTCCTCAGCACCACAGGATTTTTCCTCTTTTGTTACGGTCTCTTTCCTCCTTCTGTGCTAGGGCAAGGGAAACTGTTGCCTTCCAGGGCTTGGAAAAATAAGAGTTCCTAGGAGGGCAGGGTTATCCTTTAGTTGGGCAGGAAGACCCCTTCTAGACTGAAAATGTACTGTCCCTGAACAAAGAGTCCAAACCTCTCTCTCCCCAGGGTGAAGGCTCCTGGTGGGTGTCTTCCAAGGTCTTAAAGCTTTTATTCGCAGTTAGTTGATCGTCCAGTACTCTTTTTTAGTTCTTGTATGAATCCCTGATTGGAAGGATCCAAGCTGGAACAAGCAGTTCCAGATGTCTTTCTCATGGGTTAGGAAGAGGGGCAGCCAATCACTTCCTCCCAGATCTTTTAACAAAATTCTTCTCTCCCTAACCTTGAAGTAAAGACCAGAAGGTCCTGGCATCAGGTCATCGCCTTCCTCCGTCCTCACCGAGGGTACAGAGGGGCAGGTCTTCCCTGACCCTGGGCAGCCCCAGAAATGGGGTCCCCAGTGCAAAGGGTTCCACCAGGCCTTCCTACAAATTAAAGTCCCAGGACAGGAAAAGCAGATCCCTAAACCCAACTCACAGATTTCCAAGCAGGGTTTGGCCGAAGTCCCCAGAGCAGGGCCAAAATTGCAAACAGGCAGCAGGTTCTACTGCACCTCTGCTAACTGCAGAATCAACTCACGCTGCCCGTGGAGCTCCCGGGAGAGAGCTGCTATAAAGCCCCTCAAAGGGAGCAGCTGTACAGAATGGCGCCTCCCCTTAACTGCTAACCAGTACTGCACTACCTAACTTATGAATTACCCAGGGCTTACCGGTAACGGGACCGGAGGCTCCATTACATATGCAATATGAGGCGGATTTTCAAAGGTTACGCGCACCGAGCCTATTTTGCATAGGCTCGGCGACGCGCTCAAGCCCCGGGACGCGCGTTATGTTCCAGGGCTTTGTGAAAGGGGTGGGGCGGGGCAGGACGGGACGAGGCCTCCGGCACAGTGCCGGAGGATCACGCGCCGGCGCTTGGCCGGAGCGCGCAACCTACGCCTGCCCAGAGGCAGGCGTAAACATCAAAATAAAGGTGGGGGGGGGGGGGGATTTAGGTAGGGCGGGAACAGAAGGAAAGTTCCCTCCGAGGCCGCTCCAAAATCGGAGCATATTATAAAATCGGGCGTAGTGGATTACATTATTAATCAAATCAATCCGTTATTAAGATATAGTATATATAATACATGTATTCATATAGGACCGGATTTTAAGACGTGTGCGCAGGCGTACATTTGTGTGCGCAACCTGGCGCGCACAAATGTACGCCCGATTTTATAATTTGGAGCATATTATAAAATCGGGCGTACATTTGTGCGCGCCAGGTTGCGCACACAAATGTACGCCTGCGCACACGTCTTAAAATCCGGTCCTATATGAATACATGTATTATATATACTATATCTTAATAACGGATTGATTTGATTAATAATGTAATCCACTGATATTTCCAAATGTGAACTAAACCATGCCATGTATATGATTCTGGAATAAATGAGTATCACAAAAAAAGAAGAAGAAGAGTCAGTTGCTGCTCTGCATGTTTTTTTTTTTTTTATCTAAGAATAACAACATTTTTTTTTCTTACTTGCCATATCCCTCAGGCATATGTTTCAGTAAACACATATTCAAAGGAAATTCAAAAAGAACTACAGTTTTTCATACTGTTATCACATGTCAAGATCACATTCTGTAGACACTTTTACAGTCCGCAGTGATAAACAACTAAACCCAGATCCAGCTCTCTCTCTCTCTCTAGCTTCTGGGAAATTGTCGTGCATCTGTTAAACAGATCATTACCCGATAAGTACATCTGAGATCAGAGGCACCGTCAGCTGTAAAGCTCAGGTCCCAAGAGAGCAAACAACTCTGGGCAGTGCCATCATGGTCAGTGTGCTCCGTGGTAAACAATCGATGTTTGCAACGCATGGGATTATGCGCTTCTCTGATTCGAAAAACGGATGGCATGACCTATTCATGGGTAGTCAGTCAGGAGTGACTGAACGATAAACTAATCTGTTGCCTAAATGCTTCTGCACAGAGGGCATGAGAACAGATCTCAGGTTAAATAACCAAATTATGCTCTCCTGTTCGATTGTCAAATTACTGTAGAAA
Source organism: Rhinatrema bivittatum (assembly GCF_901001135.1). NCBI lineage: Eukaryota > Metazoa > Chordata > Amphibia > Gymnophiona > Rhinatrematidae > Rhinatrema > Rhinatrema bivittatum. The sequence continues at coordinate 24,899,198 of NC_042631.1, forward strand.
AAAAAGTCAAAATGCCAAAAAAAAACAAAAAAACAAACCATGGTGCAAACTGTCTCAGGTGATGAAATCATAGTTTTTCTTTCTGTATTAGATTTCATTCACTTTATACCAAACTACAGGATCATGTATGACTTGGGTATCGATGTATCAGACCGCCATGGAATCTATTGTCAGTTTCACTGAAATTAAGCGGGTCATCCATGCCTGTGACCACTGAGCACTTTCCATGTTAAACTGGTACCAGTGCATTCTATTTTCAGCTATGCAATGGGGGGATAATTTTGTAACGCATAAGAAAGTCATCAAAATACATGCTTAAGTTACACCAATTTCCAAAGCTAACTTTACATGCTAATGTTTGCTTTGAAATGTTGCCCAACCAGACTACCCACACACAGTTACAAATGCCAAATTGGGTGGAAGAAAAGTTTGAAAATGTTATGTGCATACTTTCGAAAATCCCAAAGTATGCACATAAATCTAAAACCCTCCCCAACTCTGCCCCTGGGAAATACCTCCGCTCAAGTTTGAGAAAACTCGGAAGACTAAAGGACAGAGTGGCGTGAGTTTGCCCATACATTGGTCAGGTAATTTTATAACCAGCTATTTTGCTGGGCAAAGCACCCTTGTACCCAGGGAAATACCTTTGAAAATGATCTTCCTTATGTCAAACAGCTGGTCTTCTGTAGGTACCATGGGGCATCGGGGGCCTCTCAGTTCACAACCTTGAAAAGTGAGTTATACAGTCAGCTGGAGATGCGTACACCTGAGGTGGGGGTAGGGGAGGAGAGGTGGAAAAGTTACTTTTAGATCACAGTTTGGGGGAGGAGTTCGGGTAGTAATAGCTCTGCGAGAGCTATCATTTGATATCTATTTTTATGAACCGCTGAATCTTAGCCAGTAAGGATGTGCAGCCCCCACGTTTTTGGTTCGGCTTGTTTTTTTTCGTTTCAGGGAGGAGGGGGAGTTCATTTTTCGGTTCGTTTAATGTTGATGTACAGAAAACTTGCTTTGTGGGCGCAAAAGTATGTTTTCTGCGCATAAATCATGATTATAGGTCCCGGTGTTGGAACTCCAGCTCCTGCCCATATAGACTGACGCTGGAAACTTTACTCCACCTCTGAGGAGGAGTAAAATTTCCAGCACTATACACGAGTTAAGCCAACGCAGCTCGCTGTGTTGGGGGGGGGGGGGGGAGGAGGAGAATAGCTAAAGCCTTCATTTGCGTGAGATTTCTATGCGAGGATGCTATACAGTTCATGCAGTTTTACATGCACATTTTTTTTAATGAGCAAAACTCCTTATTGTGCACAAAAATATGCGCAAGGCTGTAGGTAAAACTGTGCGCTCTACTTGTTTAGATTATCTGGTCTGGGGGATGGAGTCTTACCCAGTCTCTTGGTGAGATAAAGGAGCTCGTTGGGGAAGATTGGTTAGAAGGGATAGTTTTGTGCTGTGAGGATTATTTGTTTTAGTAGTTTAATTAGGGGTTTGTTTGTTTGTTTGGGGTTTTTTTTTGCATGTATTGTATTTTTATTGTGATCTAAAGTGCTCTGGGTATTCTTGAGAAGGGTGAGCAAAAAAAAATGTAAAATGAAACAAAATAAAAATGGAGCTTAAGCTGAGTTTGAAAACAGCATGACGCTCCATTATGTTGGATGAATAAGTAAATGTAATTTTCGTATTGGATTTACACCTATTTAGCGGCAGGTCAGATATGCAATGGGTGCTTTTCATTGTGCTGTTTATTTAACTATGGTGCCAGACATCTGCGTCATGTTGTAAGTTGCTGTTTTCTTCCTAGTCTTCTTAGGATCTGTTTCAGCCATCTGGAAAAATAGGAGCGAAGAAAGATTAATATCTGCATTTATTATTCCCTGTCAGCAAAAAACGGAGACTAGCATCAGAAATTGTTTGATCCAATTGAGTCTGGCAGAAAGAAGGAAACTCAATTTTTCCCCCAAGAAGAACCAAAAATTCCTGTTAAGTAACTGCCAGTAAAAAAAAAAAAAAAAAAAGCTGTATTTGGGCCTCCTTGAGCTAAAATCAATACTGAATGGCTCAACAAGAAAAAAGATTTAATATGCCATAGAACTTAGTGGAAGGCAGAGAAATATCACCTAGCTCTCATTTCACAGACAGAGTTGTCAAGCGGAGACAGAGTCCTACTTCAGAACCACTGTTCCCTTAAAGTAAATCAAAGAGAAATCTATTTACATATACACTCAGACAAAATTAAAAAATTAAATAGCAGAGTAAAAACAATATGCATTATATTGCTACAGATATAACCATAGAGGAGTAAATAATCAAACTACAGGCATTGTTACAAGCCCCCCTGGGGAATTTTTAGCCACAGGCTATGCACCAATAAACAAAGCAGAACTACACAGGTAGTTTTGCTTTGTTTTTCTGACCCTGTAAAACTCACCTGCAGTGATTTGCACCTGATTTCTCTGCAGGTAGGTTTTCTGTTGGAAATTACTGCATGTAGTCGCGATTACATAAAACTGCATGTGTTGTTTCCTTCCCCTGAACAAACTTTGGAAATGCTTAAAAGAAAGAGGGAGAGCGACAGTCAGAGAACCCACTTCTGGCAGTAAAACGCTGATATACCCATGAATATGGCTTTGTTTCTTGCCCTGTAAATGCATAAATTCTTAACAAGTGGGTATTCATCTCAAAATCATTGATCAGCTAATGGGATTTCAATATTTCTAAATTCAGGTATATGTGAAGAATGGGATTAACGAGTATGTTGAAATTGAAATTATGTGTTTCTGAATTATATATTCCAGTTGTATCGGTGAGCAGAACTGATTACGATGAACAAAGAGCTGCTTGTGGGAAGGACCTTTTGATGGAACATACAGGACCACACGAGTATAACTTCTACAACCACCCAGTACAAGAAATACACCAAAGGAGGAAATATACTAATAGTTCTTTGAAATCTAAGACGTACCACCAGCAACTGCTGGGAGCATCTTGAAAAAATAGACATGCCTATGCTTCTATAGAAACATAGAAACATAGATAGAAACATAGAAATGACGGCAGAAGAAGACCAAACGGCCCATCCAGTCTGCCCAGCAAGCTTCACACATGGTATTCATATAGCCTCCCTTCTGGGGCCCTCCCCTCTGTAAAACTGGTGAAACTGGGATCCAGGATGGGGTCGGGGCCAGGGAACTCGTAACCCAGCCCTCACTTACCCCTTCCTGAATCCTACTTGCAAAAGCACTGGAGCGAAGTCCAGGTACTGCTGCTTTAAAAACGGTGCACCTGCCTGGAGGATGGCGCCAAAGTGACGTCGTTTTGGCACTTTCCTCTAGTGCAAATGATGCCATTTTGATGTACAGCCATAGAAAAATATGGCTGTGTATCAAAACGGTGCTGGTCGCACAGGTGGATAAGCATCATTTTTAAAGCACTGGCACCCAGGCAGAAGCAACTGGACATTGCGCCTCCTCTTTCACAAGCAGAATCCGGGAAAGGAATAAGTGGGGGGCCAAGGTGGGAGCTCCCCAGCCCTGGTAATTTTACAGAGGGGGATGGCTCCAACCCTGGCCCCAGACACGGCTTAGGCTTCAGCAGTGACCCGGGCAATTTTTTGGCCTGGGTAGACCCAGCCAGCGCTGCTGGAGGCCTGGGTTTTTTTTTTAATTATTATTTCTTTTGGGGGGTTTTACCCTTGTTTAATTTTTGTTTTTTTGGTTGGGCAAATAAATCAAACTGAAAAAAACATTAAACAAACTGAATTAAAAAAAAAAAATCCACCCAAACCGAAAATGTTGGGGCTGCACATCCTTATTAGATCTCCAGGGCCCAAGGTGTAGGGGGAACTCTCGTCATGGCCTATATTGCCGACTGGATTTAGGTACCAGAATAAACAGACAGGGTGCTCTGGATGGGTGCACCAATTGAAACTTTACTGTAGAACTTCCTGGGCAGTCATTTGGCACCATACACATCTATCCCGGTTATCCCAGTCTTGTTCTTCAAATACTTTTCTATCTTTGAAAGTGTCCCACAGTATTGGGGTCCTAATATGTTCAAGCATCCCAGGTGGGCAACAGTCTTATAAATGAGATTAAAACAATACCTGAGGTCCAGATATACGTCAGATTTTTCAAACTCCTAAATCTCCTCTCTTTGCCCGGGACTGAGACTCCAGTAGGTGTCTGCAGATGAAGAGTACTTTTTATTTTCACTTCTTCTCTCCTGATGAAAATGCGGGATCTTGAAAGATGAAAGGTCTAGACAGCGGAGAAAAAAAAACCTCTTCCCTTTTCTTCAGTTTCGAGCAGGAAGGGCAGCAGAAAACATACTCCCGAAACGAAAGGAAAAATCTTCACAAAAATACTTGATCTCACAGAATAGAGTCACCCCATCCATCCACAGTTCTTTAATCTTACTCCTTCCCAGAGGCAGGAAGATTTTTCTCCTTGAGCAAGGACTAGGGCAATTCTGTTCCTCGAGGGCCATCTAATTGAGTTTTGAGGATATCCCTAATGCATATAAATGAGACATATTTGCATATGATTGAGACAGAATGCATGCAGATCTAGCTCATGTATATTCATTAGGGATATCCTAAAAATCTGATTGGTAAGGGGCCCTCAAAGCTGAAATTACTCACCCCAGGACTAGGGAATCCAATGAAACACAAAAAAAGTAAAATCCAAAAATGTTTAACAAACTGCAAAAATGGAGGCCACCCCTTCCAGCTAGGTTGTAGACCAGAGGTAATAAACCTCCTTCTTGTTCTGGAAACAATAGATCTTGAGGTCCAGCTTGCCAGAGCTAGAGGACCATCTAGTGGAGATCTCGAGGGGGGTCTCTGCACTCTAATTACTTTCACAAGAACAGTAGCGATGTGCATGCATCCCTTCTTTTTTTTATTTCATATCTTTTTTTATTTTTTGTTTTGCGTTTTTATTTCACTATTTTTTAGTGAATGCTATTTGTAAATTTTATTTTGTTGTTTGTCATTGTACACACTATTTATTTTATTTAAATTTTATTTAATAAGTCCTATAGTCCACAGTATCTATCACATAGTTCTACGCAGATTAGATCAACATTCGTAATTTAAAATTACAGACAATAAAACACAGAACAGCAGCAAGCAATGAACAAAACAGCATCGCACCTACAAGTTAAAGAAAGTTAAATAAAGCAGCACTTAAGACTCACCAAAAGATATATTTGCAAATAGCATGAATAAAATAACAAAAAACCCCACATTCCCCATGACATTTCAAATGACTGCACATTTCTAACAAACAAGTCTGACCTCAGTTCTGTCAAAAGATTTAAAAGAACACTGCATTGCTGCAGTAAACCACGTCTGCTTTATTTATTTACTTATTTATTTATTTTGACATTTATACGTTGCCTACTGCTGAAGCTCTAGACAGCATACATCAAAAAAGGTCAAAATAATATAATATTGTATTATATTATTCACAATAATATAAAAAAATTAAAACAAAGAGCTACCATCAGCAGACACTTAACTAGTCAGTGCCAAAAATAGACACTAGTTTACCCTAATAAAAATTCAATTAACATAAAAATGCCTGCCGAAAAAAAAAAGTTTTTAGCATTGCTCTAAAAGTCTTTGTGCATGTGATCAAACACATACTTTCAAGGACTGAATTCCATAACGTGGGCACCACCACAGAGAAAGCTCTTTCCCGAGTCGTTACAAGCAGTGCTTGTAGAGACCTTTCATGGGCAAGTGAAACAAATTCAGGCCATCTCAGCTTCCTCCTTCTATCATTTTCTGCCTCTGCTCTTAAGAAAAACTTGCAGAATTTGCAAATATTGAAGCTAGTAAGCAACTGAATTGGAAGTCACATTTGCTAACCATCCATTATACTATTATCCTACTGGGAGTCTGAGTTTCAAATATTTGTCCAAATGGGAGGAGGTGTCCTTACAAAGCTTGAGCATCAATGCTTACCTTTGCATCCATTAACTTAATGCAAAGTCTTACTTAAGCACAGTTTTACCCTTTGTATCCAAATTTCAGCCCTGAAGGTATTTGTTCTGCATAAAATTTCTGAAATAGACTATCCTATCCAATCTTCAAGAGCTACTAAAACTTGACCGAGGTAAACATGGTTTTGTGCTATTTGCAAGCTTTCTGTGCTGACCAAAAAAAAAAGAAAAAGAAAAAAAAATTAAGACAGGCCAATAGTTATCAAGCAATATCATATGTTAAAACTGTTGATACATCATCTAACTCTAGCATGCCCCTCAGACTTTTAACCCAGGATGTGTGCAGTCTAATTACAATGTATAATAGTACCTTTGGGGCTAAACTGCTTAATTAAAATGTACATGAAGGAACATGTGATACTACCAGTCATGTTGGCATGATAATGCAGCTGGTTTGATACAAAACTCCACTGTCGACAAGCAGAGAACAAATTGGAAACAGTCAGCATACCACTGCCGAATTTAGTGCGTATAGGAATGAGCAGTCCTATCACACATGGCAGCATAGACAGAATGGAACGTAGGATCTACTTGGTCACTTTGCATTAACATTATTAATTACACATATTCATGCCAATTTATATGCATCAGCTTGCTCTTCAGTTTACCTTTTCTATTATGATCATCAAATGTTTGAATTTTTACTTTATTGCTTTTATTTATTCTCTGTAGGATTATCACTTAATGGATGACATACTTTGAATACCTATCTTGTTCTTTCTAATAAGTAAGTCACCCTGACTTTTTTTTTTTAAGTCAGCTTTCAAAAAATACTATGTTTGAACATCTGTCAAGAGAAGGAGATTAGCTGAATAGGCTCTGGATGCCAGTGTATTATATTCTCTGTTATCCCCTATACTGTCATTATCTTGATTCTCAAACAACTCGGTGACAGCTACAACCACTTTTACAGACTTGTTGTTACTGCAAATTCAAAACTGTATTTTATCTGAATTTAAAATATGCTGATACTCAAAAAAGGGAAGAAAGCCTGGAAAGATTTTTTTAAAAACATGAGGAATTTCAAATTAATGGATGAAGGAAAAAAAATCCAATTATGCTGCAGTGTAGCAGAAGTAATCTTTTCCAAAAAAAAAATGATTATTTTAATGTAACATACAAATAGCTGAAAAACAGTGGAATTAATATGTAAGTATGCTTAATTCCCAGAACTAAAAATGTGATTGGAAACAGAAATATGTTCTACTGTTTAATCCCAATGTTGTTAATTAAATTACAATTCAAAAATACAGAAGTTGTTAACTTATAATATGCTAGTAGAAGGGGGAAGGGGTTAATGTATAGATAACATCACTCTGTTTCAACCATATAGATCATGTATCATCTCTCTCTCTCTCTGTCTATATCAGGGCTTCCTAGGGGACCCTACAACTAGTCAGGTATCAGGATATCCACAATGACTATGCATAAGGTACATGTACATGCATTGGAGACTCCATATATGCATATTTATCTCATGAATGTTTATTATGGATATCCTGAAAACCCAACTGGCTGTAGAGTCCTTGGGGCAGGTTAGAGAAGCCCTGCTTTATACCTATAACTATACACACACACATATGTATGTGTACATGTAAACAAAGTACTGTACATACATACAGTGCAGAGTACTAAAAATGTCAAGCATTCAGTAAGCAATAGGGATGTATGCTGATAACATTTTCGGTTTGGTTTATTTTAGTTTCTTTACCTCTATGATTTCTTTAATTTATTTCAAATGTCTGGTATTTTGTTTTGGTACGTTGATCCCTGATATTTTGGCAAGGTTATATTAATTTGATTATGTTATAATGACTGAGGTATTGTTTGGTTTGTACTTGTGTTACGTTATTTTATTACATAATTATTTTATTTTGAATTAACCTAAGTTATGATGATTTGCATTATTATTTTATGACGCAACTATTTTATTATTATCAAAGGTTTATGATTGCTTTTTTAAATGTACTGCCGCTTGGGTAACATGTTTTAATAAGTGGGATATTAAGTTTTAATAAATAAAATATAATTTATTTGCTTCCCACTGAAGGCAATGGAGGAAGCAAATGCATCTTATTTTGGGCTCAAAAATGGGGTTTTCTATTTAAGCTTAGTGAAACTAACAGACAGACATCAGCAGCAGAGGGAAGAGCACTCCAAAGACACCAAGAGTAGGGCAAAGTGGCAACAAGAGTGGCTTCAATAGCCCAAGGCACAATGGCAGGGCAAAGTAGACCAAACAACAGAATCAACACCCCAGGTCACTGTAAGAAGAGCAAAGTAGCACGAAGAAAGGCAAGAACACCCAAAAGAGGGACAAAGGAAACCAACAACAGTGACATAAAGATCCCAAGGGACCATGAGAGGTGCAGCAGGTATGTAAAGCACTGGCTTGGCAAGGGCAGACCAATGGTAAGTACCATAAGAAAGCTTGAAAAGAACATTGAAGACAGCAGGAGCAGAGGGTAAAGCCTACCCTCTTTCCCACTGAAGCTTCAAAGACCACTTACATCCTGTCGTTCCTAGAAGGACGAGCCCTGGCCTGGGCTTCACCATTATGGGAACATGACGATCCTATCCTGAATGACCTACCAGGATTTCTAAAACTTTTTAAGTCTGTGTTTGATGACCCGGCTCGCCAGACCATCGCTGGATCTGCCTTGCTGAACCTTCAGCAAAGTAACAAGCCACTTACAGACTTTGCTATTGAATTTAAGACTCTAGCATCTGAACTACATTGGGACACTGGATGCTTACGTGCCATATTCATGGAGGGTCTCAACTCTCGCTTAAAGGATGAATTAGTGGCCCATGATTTGCCTGATACCCTTGAGTCTCTGATGGAACTGGCTGGAAGAACTGACTGCCATATCCGCGACCGTACTCAGGAAGCTAAGAGTCCACAAAAGTCTACGGTGGGGGCTAACCATCCTAAACCTATGCCTATTACTTACAGCTTACTATCTGCACCCCTAGAGGAGGAAGAGCCTATGCAACTAGGCCGAAGCCATTTGACCTCCAAGGAGAGATGTTATCACAAGCGCATGGGGTTGTGCTTGTACTGTGGCCAATCGGGCCACACAGTCCAAACCCGTACCATTTGTCCGGGAAACTGATGGACCTGGGATCTGCAGGAGGACTTCTCCTGGGCCTCACCTTTCCTACTCCTCCATTATCATTACCAGTATCTCTGCTTTGCGGAGGTCTCGAATTTCAGACTCTTGCTCTCATTGACTCTGGTGCCGGAGGTAATTTTATTCTGAAGCGCTTAGTTGAACATATACGGATTCCTACCACACCAATAGCTAAGCCTCTGCTATTATCCTCTATCCATGGAGAACCACTTCCTGGAGAAGTTTCATTGACCACCCAGGCCATTGGCCTGCGCACTGGAGCTCTACACTCAGAATCTATTTCTTTTCTAGTATTGGAAAAAGCCATGCATCCGGTGGTATTGGGGTTGCCGTGGCTTCAAGACCATATGCCACAATTTAATTGGGCTACCTTGGAACTGTCCCGGTGGGGACCAGACTGTCATGGTCGGTGTCTTGCGGAAGTTTCACCGCTCATCTGCATGCCCACTACCCCATCATTACCTGGCTTACCTCCACAATACGCCTCCTTTCAGGATGTTTTCTCAAAGCAAGCAGCTGATGTTCTTCCACCACACAGAGAGTTCGACTGTGCCATAAATCTGAAGCCAAATTCAGAACCTCCCAAAGGAAGAGTTAACCCTCTTTCAGTAGCTGAGACTAAAGCTATGTCTACCTATATAAAAGAAAATCTACAAAAGGGATTTATCAGACCTTCAAAATCTCCTGCTGGTGCAGGTTTCTTTTTCATAGAGAAGAAGGATGGCACCTTACGCCCCTGCATTGACTACAGGGGTCTGAATGAGATTACCATCATGGACAGGTGCCTCCTGCCCTGTTCGATAGGTTCCAAGGAGCCAAAATATTCTCCAAATTAGACCTTAAAGGAGCTTACAACCTGGTGTGTATTCGACAAGGAGACGAATGGAAGACTGCTTTTAACACCCGTGATGGACACTTTGAATACCTCATCATGCCCTTCGGCTTAAGTAACGCACCTGAAGTCTTTCAAAATATGATGAACAACATCTTATGGGACTTACTTTATCAATGCGTAGTAGTATATCTTGATGATATACTGATCTTTTCTCAAGATCTGCAAAGTCATTAGGAGGATGTTAAGAAAGTCCTAAGACACCTGCGTGAGTACCACCTATAGGCTATGCTTGAAAAGTGCAAATTCCACAAAGAAGCTGTACCCTTCCTGGGATACATTGTTTCTAAGAACGGTTTTCAAATGGACCCCAAGAAACTTGAGTATCCGGACTGGCCTCAACCCACAGGCCTGAAGGCATTGCGTCGCTTCTTGGGCTTCACCAATTACTACCGATCCTTTATAAAAAAACTACTCATCATTGACAGTCCCTCTAACTGCTATGACCAAGAAGGGAGCCAACCCTGCCAATTGGTCTCCAGAAGCCATCTCAACCTTCCTGAAGCTCAAAGAAGCTTTTCAGAAAAAGCCATGTCTCCGCCACCCTGACCCACACCGTCCTTTCATCGTTGAGGTCAACGCATCAGATGTTGGTGAGGGGGCGGTTCTAAGTCAGTACAGCAAATCCAATGTGCTCCATCCTTGCGCCTTCTTTTCTAGGCGATTCTCGCCTGCTGAGAGAAATTATGGGATTGGAGACAAGGAGCTTCTCACAATCAAGCTAGCTTTTGAAGAGTGGCATCCTTGGCTAGAAGACGCACAACACCAAATAGTAGTGTACACCGATCACAAGAATCTAGAGTACCTTCGACATGTTCAACGACTCAACCACCATCAAGCAAGATGGTCTCTGTTTTTCAACAGATTTGACTTCCTTCTGAAGTATCGTCTGGGAGAAAAGAACACTCGGGCTGATGCCCTATCACGATCCTTCTCACCTCAGGATGTGCCAGATGAACCCAGTCATATCATTGATCCCGAAAGAGTGGTCCTCACAGCCACCCACACTGTATCCGCTGGGAAGACGGTGGTGGCCAGGAGTTTAAGGAAGAAACTGTTGAAGTGGGCACACAATTCCCATCTGGCAAGCCATCCAGGACAGAGTCGTACCCTAGCTATGTTGCAAAGATACTATTGGTGGCCAACCATGAAGAAGGACGTACAAGCATATGTGGGTTCCTGCGCTGTCTGTGCTAAGCAAAAACCACCACCCAGGCGTCCTTGGGGCCTATTACAGCCTCTACCATCACCGGATGAACCATGGACCCATGGTGCTACCGATTTCATCCAACAGTAATAACACCATATGGGTCACGGTCAACCGTTTTTCTAAAATGGCACATTTTGTAGCACTACCAGGATTACCCTCTGCTACTGAGTTAGCAAAACTCTTCATTAAACACATCTTCCGTCTTCATGGGATGCCTAAACATATCCTATCCGACAGAGGAGTGCAATTTACTGCAACGTTTTGGAGAGCATTATGTCAAAAATGTGACATCGCCTTGGACTTAACCTCTGCCTACCATCCTCAGTCTAACGGTCAGACTGAGAGGATGAATAGAACACTGAATGTCAACTCTAGACAGAACAACTGGGCTGAATTACTGTCTTGGGCAGAATTTGCCATCAATTCATATCCTGCTTCTTCAACGGGGTCTTCCCCTTTCCAGCTTGTCTACAGAAGACAACCGTTACCTCCTCTGCCAATTCCATTGTCAGTAGCCTCTCCTGCTGCCCAGGCTACCGCAGCAGAGTTATCCCAAAGTTGGAGACAGACGAAGGAGCTTCTCATCAAAGCAGGACAAAAGGCAAAGAGAATCTATGATACTCATCATCAAAAGGCACCCCAGTTTCAGCCTGGAGACAAAGTTTGGTTAAGCACCAAGTACCTTCGATGTAAGCTTCCTTCAGCAAGATTTGCACCTTGTTTTGTGGGACACTTTGCCATTCTTCGGCGATCTGACATACAGCTTAAAACTGCCTCCATCAATGATTTCATGTATCTCTACTAAAGCCAGTGATACTCTCAGAGTTCTCCAGGAAAGACCCAGAGCCTACCAGCCTGGATACAGAAGATGACATTGAATATGCCGTGGATGACATCCTTGATGTACGTAAAAGAGGCAAGACATGGGAGTATCTCATCTCATGGGAAAACTATGACCCAGAGGAAAACTCCTGGGAACCACTGGCCAATATTACAGATAAAGAAATAATACATCAATTCCACCTGGCACACCCATGCAAGCCCAGACCACCTGGAAGAGGTCTTGGAGGGGGCCACTGTTGCGTCCGTTGGTCGCAGACAGCTGCAACCGCTCTACCTTACCTCTTTTCTTCCTTTTTCTCTCTCCTTGGGCAAGATGGCTGCCTCCGTTGCTGAGTGCCATGGGTCTCGGTGTCTCCAACCTAGCATGGGCGTTCCAGTCTGCCATGCTCACTCCCGTGGCCTCCTAGGGCTTGCACGCGCACATCTCCTACACTCAAATACTCGTCATGGCAGGAACCTCGGGGGCGGCCCCACCACATGACGTCAATACCTCCGGGTATATCAAGCCTTTGCTTCACTACCACCTTGAGTTAGCAAGGACTTTGGTTTAGCTACTCTGACCACTCTAAGCTGCATGCTTAGATGCTGCTTTCACTCCAAGGGCCTCGCTCCTCTAAAAGCTCTAGATATCCACTCCTCGGGGGTCTCTAGCTTCCAACTACCCTTCGGGGCCTCTACTAATTAAGACAACCACTCCTCGGGGGTCTTTCTCTCCATTTCAAGATATCGGACTATCAGGTACTCACTCCTCGAGGGCGTATCACCCTATGTATCCTGCACCATGGACCTTCGGTCCCACCATTTCATCATCAGGAAGACACCTACATTCCTGTGAGTACCTCTATGATCCAGTGCTCCAGCTCCACCCACCAGCCGCGGCATTACCCACACTGCGGGATCCTGCCTATCGTGAACATCTGGGAGAGATTATACATCCGAGCCTGTAGAACGTATTGGCACCTCGTGGATATCAGTGCCTTACTTCCTGCCTTCATCATCTATCTACAGCAGTACAATAAAGCCCTCCATCCATACTGTGTCTGCTATCTGAGTTCATCTAATCGCTGTGGTTCCTCATGAAGCCCCTCCCCATGGGGAGAGTCATCTCCACAGCAACCAAGGGTCCACAATACCACAAACATAACATGTACACTCATTCTCCTGCCACTCACATACAATTTTAAGAAAGATCATCTTGTCCACCAACTCTGACACCAATCGTGAACAATGTGGACTCACAATGTCCCCTGCCATCAAGAATACATGTACACTAGGCCCACTAGTTGGTGGGTAAGAGAGAAAATGCTGGGCCACTTAAGCAAGTGTTAGAGTTGTAGATCTTTGGGTTAGAGTAAGATTCCACATTAGGAGTCCAGGTGATTTGCTACTCTTTAGTTTGTCAATTTGCGCTAGTACATCTTCGAGGTTCACTGAGATTTGTTTCATTTCCTCTGAATCATCCCCTTTGAATATCATTTCTGGCATGGGTATCTCTCTTACATCTTCTTCAGTGAATACTGAAGCAAAGAATTCATTTACTGTCTCTTCTATGGCTTTCTCTCCTTAAGTGCCTCTTTTACCCCTTAATTATCTAATGATCCAACTGACTACCTTGCAGGCTTTTTAACTCAAATGTACCTGACAAAGTTTTTATTATGAGTTTTGCTTTACAGCAAGCTTCTTTTCAAATTCTCTCTTTGTCTTCCTTATCAATGCTTTGCATCTAACTTGCCAGTACTTATGCTAGTTCCTGTTTTTTTCATTTAGTTCCCTTTTCCATTTCTTGAAAGATGTTCTTTTACCTATTATAGCCTCTCTTACCACACCTTTTAACAATACTGGTAAGTTATTTAGCCTTCCTTCCACCTTTTCTAATGCATGGAATACATTTGGTCTGGGCTTTCAAGATGACATTTTTAAACAACGTCCATGCTTAATCTAAACTCTTAACCTTTGCAGTTGCTCCTTTTCCTCATTTTATAATAGTCACCTTTTTGAAAGTTAAATACTATCGCAGTAACATCTATGTGCTAAATAACATGATACTGACAAAAATAGTATATATACATTAAAATGAGCATGTGCAGGTCTCTTTTCCTCAAATCTCAATCCTTTTGCAGCAAACCTGTATGAAAGTGCAATGTATCTAGCACATGGGATGCTCGTCAGTGCTGAGGGCAGAAGTGGCAGAGCATCTGCATTCTGAATTTGGAGATAAAAGAATAAACTTCCTGAAGTGGAAAAACCAGACTAAAATCATAAAGTTTGAATATCTGTCAAGAAGGGAGAAGCTGATGTGGTACAAGAAACAAACATAGTAGTTAAGAAAAATTCTGATTTATTAGAGGGTCAAAAAAAACAGATTCTCACTATTGAAAAGAGGGTGGATCAGGTTGAAAAAATACAAAATTTGCAAATTAAAGCTGAAGATGAAATTCAAAAAAAGATTGAAAGTTTGGAGAACTTTACGAGAGCTTTGAATTTACGGGTCATCAATTTTCCTAAAATAGAGAAAATTAGTCCAGTGGAATTATTTAGGTCATATGTTCTTCATGTATTAAAACTGCCTGAACAATGTTTACCAACTATAACGAAAGCCTTTTTTGTAAATATGAAGGTAACAACTAAAGATGGTGGAAAAGGCTTAAATGATCAGGAGATTATAAATAAGGGCCTAAATGAGCAAAAAATAGAGGTAGAACCTTCTTCTTTAAATTTATCAGAATTCTTAATGAAGTCACAAGAAGAAATTCAAATAGATAACAGAGGAACAATGTTGGTTACCTTTGCGTTTATCACCGATAAAGAGAATAAAGTATTTCCTTAGAAATAGAGAAAAACTATTTTATGGGCAAAAGATCTGGATCTATCCGGATCTGGCTAGATCCACACAAACAAGGAGGAAAAGATTCTTAGTATTGAGGAAAAATGTAATAGATGCTGGAGGGCAATTCTTGTTAAAATATCCTTGTAGATGCCTTGTGAAACTCAAAGGACAGAATTATCAGTTTAATAACCCTGATCATCTTAGAACACTGTTGGGGAAAGAGGAACAGGCAATAAGTAAATAAATGGGGAGAAACCTTATATTTCAATTGGTACATTACATTTGAGCCGCTCAGTATGATTATAATGCTTTTCTTATTTTTCTTCATGATATACAGTTTATTGTAAACAATTTATACCTAAGTTGAAAATTACTGAATTCATTTGTCTTATACAACATTCTGTAATTCTTATGCAAGTGATACTTGTATGTATTATTTTAAAAATTGATAAATAAAGAATTAAAAAAAAAATAAAATCATAAAGTTTGAATATCTGTCAAGAAGGGAGAAGCAGTGACATCAGAAAGTGCCTTCACCAGCACTGAAACATGCTTCCCACTGACACCAGGGAGGAAAATCTGCCAGCTCTGTGTCCCTGCTTTAATAGCCTGCAGCCCTCCCCCCCAGTTACTCCAGACCTATTAAACTCCTCAGGAATGGCTTTTTTGTTGGTTTTTTTTAAACTTACGCCTCCTCCATATCAGAAGTAACGTTACACGGCTCTAGACCTGGGTGCATACCCAAGCACATAAATATTTGTGCACACGTCTCTTGGCCTCACCCCAGAATGCCCATGCCCTGCCCACACCATACCTTGCCCAGACCACGCCCCTTTTTGATTCTGAGTGAGATAGGCACGCGGCAGGACATATGCGCGCAGGTAGGTGGCTTTTAAAATACGGCGGGCCCGTGTATCCTGATTTTGGCAGGCACAGAGCTTTATATATGCTGCCACGTGCATTTGTTTGAAAGTTTTCCTCTGAAGCTACAACGTCATGCCTTATTCACTGTACAACAATGTAATCACCCCTAGATCCCACTCTTTGTTGATGCTCATCAGTTTTCACTTCCCATTGTGTATCATTCCCTAGGACCTTCTGCACCCCAAATACATGGCTCTGCACTTTTTTTGCATTGGATTTTAACTACCAGGGACTCAACCACTCCTTCAGCTTCCCCCCCCCCCCCCCCCCCGATGCATCCTGTTAGTTCAGCCCTTGAAACAGCATGTGAGCTCAACTATTTAATACTTAATCCGAAGCAGGTGTTCAATTTTAGGCCTTAGCATGTGCATACTATATAGCACATGGCAGAGAACATACTATACTATTTCCCATGCTTGCAAAAGCATTATTTCCATCTGACATGCACCTGCATGGTAATTTTAGTATGTACCTGTTAATTCTTCTGGGACCAGTTTAGCATAGACTCTAGAGCCTTAGAGCATAGCACATTATTCCACATGCATACTATCCAGCCTTAGTGTGTATATGCTAATCTTCAGTGTATAGGTACAGAACCCTAAATTGTAAGTCATTTATTCCAGTTTTACTTTGCTATATCGTTCAAGAGGTGAATTTAGCTTTAGGGGGAATAAATTGACACAAATTTGCTTTGAATTATAGCTACAAGCAGCTAACACCCAGCAACTATACAACTTGACATCTATTATGTGGTGTTGATTAAATACTATAGCTGAGCAGCCTTTGTGCATACTGTTGAAATACTGATACTTGCAACTGAAGTACATTGCTTGATGCAAACAAATATGTAGATATGCATTAAACTAAAATGTGTATATGCAATCTAGACATATATGCATCAAACCAGAGCTTGTAACCATTTGCATACATGGATTGACTGGGTGGTCATTGTATTACACAAATTCAGGACATTCAAAAAAAGCACTTTTCCCTATTGCCTCATGGAAGATTCATAAAAGGAGAGACCAATGTAGTCCTGAACGTTCGTGTAAGACAGCATCTTGGGGTTTTTTGTAGGTCCAATAAAAGATATCACAAAGATTTCAGGTAGCTGAATCATAGAACATTTGAATAATTTAACTCTTCTCAGGATTTCTTTAAAAAAAATTAGTTGGAGCATTTGATGGTGACACCAATGATCAAACTGAGATTCTTCAGCATTACGAATTACATTACTTGACATATATCATAGGAACTCATCGTATTAATTAGAAGTCAAGGATAAGCTGTAAGCAAAAGCCTTTAATTCAGTCCAGAGTGGTTTCACATACGCAAATGCATTTCAGAGATCAAAATAAACTTTTGAGTGGTGGTAAAAGCCCAACCAGGATCAAAGGATTTCCATTTTTAAAACTAAAACAAAGATATGAAACCCATTATAAACCTTTTTTTTTTTACCGTATTGGTAAGCAATGTCACATTCTGACTATAGTGAGTATATAGCTGAAAATGTACATAGCAGCATCACATGTGAAACTCATTACATGGTATCCTTAGAAATTTTGACAAAAGGAAAAAAAATAAGAGACATTTTCTGTCTTCTGACAAGACTGCAAAACTTGAGCATGCCACTAGCCAGGGCATTTCTCTAATACTTCATGCAAACTTTGGCATTATGCTTAGCGACAGATGATTACTACTTAAACCATAATATATGACCACGTTGAAAACTCTTATTTACTGTTCTATATTTTTTCATGTACAGGGAAGGTGGCAATTAGTGAATCAAAACATATAATTTCTAACTTTATACCACCCTTATGTTTAATATGTTTTACCATTTGTATTAGGTTTATCTATCTATTCATCCCACATATATACAATACATACATAGGGCCTCATGAGTCCATGGAAAAATATTTAGGATATCTGGCCCCTAATCTGTAAATGTAAAATAAATAATGAATGTTGAACCACAGTTTGCTGAACAGATGGATCAGGCTGCAATATTAGCAATACAGCAGTAGGTGGCAGTAGGCAGTGGAG
Source organism: Rhinatrema bivittatum (assembly GCF_901001135.1). Lineage (NCBI taxonomy): Eukaryota > Metazoa > Chordata > Amphibia > Gymnophiona > Rhinatrematidae > Rhinatrema > Rhinatrema bivittatum. The sequence continues at coordinate 24,917,083 of NC_042631.1, forward strand.
AATATATAAAATAAAGCACTTTACTTTCTAGAGAAAAGTTTAAATGCCAGTGCCTTAGCAGTCCTTTGAGCTATGAATTTATCAGAAACTAAAGACCTGCCAACAATCAACAGTGATAAACAGAAGCAGTTAGAAAATCTAGTGTTTGCAAAAATCAGCTTGAAAACTTTGTAAAGCAAAATAAACAAAATGATATATAGGAAAGTAGAATATACAATGCTATTCAAGTGCTGTGGAATCCAGACAGAAAAGAAAAAATATTAGCATTTGGTTAGTTCTTCAATCCTGAGGAAAGTTTTTGCCAAGCAAATTGTCAGGTAGAGAGTAGACAGTAATTTTAAAGAAGTCCTATCCAGCAGTCAAAAGCAATAGGGGTTTCTATCATAAAAACTGATGGTGACTATGGAAGCCTGAAAGGACCAAAAAGCAAATCGGTCAGGATGAAATTCAGCACATAATAGACTGAAGATGGCCAGTGCTATTTGTTATAACACATTAGCAAAATTGCTATATTCATGCATATCTATAGAGCGATCACCACAGCATCATCAGTCTAAAAGCCTTGGAGAATTGTTCAAACTGGTTGTTCATGTGTAGGCTGTATGACTGCACTAATGGTTCATATACAGAAATATCGATATCCAAGTAAACGTGTTAATTATCAGTAAAATAAACTTGTCTAAAGCCAATTAATTTCAACAATGCTGGTTATTTCAAGGTACATTTCTTGCTTTGGTTTATTATTACATGGCTATCGGTCATTTTGCCATCATAATTTGACATTGTAATAGTCTTTAGTGAAGACTTCATTAAACTTCCATTTAAAGGAATCATATTGTCATCATAATTTGACATAATATAGTCTCCAGGTATTTCCACTCCAATCACTTTCCCATTCTAATTGAATATCACAGCAAAATCTCCATGAATGCACTTCTGGGTTTTCCTGTTTTGCTTTCTTTTGTTTAACGTTTGACATGTTGCCTTATTTTTTTCATGCTTGTGCACCATCTCAGAGCAGGTTCTCTTAAAAACCAGAGAAATGCTTTGGACGTGATCCAAAGAAATAAATACTGTACGTGCCTCTGGGTCCTGAACCAGAGACACGCACCTGAACCTCAAGCCAAGCTCATACTTTTGTAGCATTATGCTTCATTTTCCCAGGCCATGGCCGTTAGAAGAAACAGATTGCAACTGGTATCATCATTAGACTATGCCAATTATGTCAGGGAAATGAAGCCGCATGGTACACTCTCCCTGCAGAAGGAGCCCGGTATCCTGAGATCTAGCGCACAGTGGAGAATCATTCCTGAGCAGATCATGGGCTGGAAGCGCCTATAGTATGGCATACGTGGCCACCTGCCCGGGTCTATTGTTGACTGACAGTGCTGCGACATAGAGGAAAACCTCCGAGGATGCTAATTATCACCACCAAACTATGGGGATTACCATGGTTGGAGATTTTTTTTTTTTTTTTAAAGTAAGCATTATTTATTCAAGCTTGGCAGAAAAACGTGTATCTGAAATCAGGTTCAAATTATGGCTCAAGCTTTTCAGCTGAAATGCTTAAGCACATTTTTTTTTTTGTAAATAAATAGAATTCTAAAAGGCATCCAAGGCTAACCACTTGTATGCCGAGCTTCAGCCTAATGCAATGCAAAGCATCCAAGATCCTAAATCCTAATAATTAAAATTGATCCCGGAGGCAGTACAGCCAAATAGTTGGAACCCACAAGCTATGAAACCGGAGGTTCCCAAATTTGAAGCCTATCTCCATCACACACTCAGCAAGTGTCTCTGCCAATAAAAATCATTCTGCAAAAATGTAACCTTCCAGTTGCTGTTACACAGCTTCCCTATGACTTTTTTTGTGTTTTATTTTTTACATGTTACTGTTACTGCACAATACAACATTATTTTGGAAGATCTAGATCAGGGGTGGGCAATCCGGTCCTCGAGGGCTGCAAACCAGTCGGGTTTTCAGGATACCCCTAATGAATATGCATGAAATAGATTTGCATACAACTGAGGCAGTGTGTATGCAGGTCTCTCTCATGCATATTCATTAAGGATATCCTGAAAACCCGACTGGTTTGCAGCCCTCGAGGACCAGAATTGCCCACCCCTGATCTAGATGCTTCTCTTCTGAGCTGTCATCCTTCTGTCTGACGATAAGTCTTGAAGGAGCTCTCTTGAGCAGGGCCTGTTGGAAGGGGCTGATGAGATAGATGAGTGCCCAGGCCAGCCCTGGATTTGTCAATAGGCACACTAGACCTGGGCCTACGGTAGCTCAAATCTGGGGGGGCCGCAGGCTGGCTGAAGGTTTGCTGCCTTCAGCTGAGCTGAGTCTCACTTAGCAGAAAAACCACCATGTGCTTCCTGATCAGCTCCTCTCCCAGTTAGTGGGAGAAAGAGGGGAAGGGGTGAGTCTGGAGCAGACATAACAGAGGAAAGAAGAGCTACTCTGCTTCCCAATTTGGTCCCTGGCATTCAGAGACGGGGGATGGAGGGAGCGAGCCCGGCACAGACAGATCATTTTAGGTAGGTTAAGAAGGGCTGAGTGGAGAGGAGAGAGGCTAGGAGGGGTTATGTGTCCATATGTAAGAGAGAACGGAATGAGGGAAGGGGGATAGCGTTTGTGTGTGTGAGAGAGAAGGGATTGGTGCTGCTGTGTATGTCCCAGATTGGGTGGGAGGTTATAGAAAGTGTGCAAGGGGCAGTAGGACTAAGTGCATAATAGGGACACCTGTCCCACCCATCAACTGCAATTCAGATCAGCCACGCTGAAACCTACAAGGTACACGCACACAATGCCGGAAAGCAGATGTTGAAAAAAGGAAAATATTGAAAACTGAAATGAAAAAGCAAGAACTATTAGCAACGCATAGACATGAGCATGTGTTTTGCTTCTGTTTCTGCCTCTGAAGTGCTGGGAAAACAATCTGGGGGGGAGGGGGGGGGCAACTGTGGAGGATCGGGGGAGGGGGGCCAGGAGTGGGTGGTGCTCTTGGCTGTGGACAACCTTTTGTTTTGTTAGTTTTTTCCTTTCATTTTTGTTTTGTATGTTTTTTTTTGGTTTTTGTATGTTTTGTTTCTTCTATGTAAATAAATGAAAAGAAATAAACAACAAATGAAATGAAAACAAATTTTAAGAAAGAAACAAAAAACAAAATAAAATTAAAAAAAAAAAAGGCCTGCACAAATCCCTAATTATAACCCTAATAGTAATGGTACAAGTGTAACTGGCTTCCAAGAAGGTTGCGATTACCTAAATGGAGCAGCCAAGGTTAAAACAAAATATCAGTATAGTGTATATACTTATTATTTCTATAGCACTACTGAATATTTGAGCCCTGGATTGAATCCCATTGCTCTAACCATGTGGTCACTCTTCCTCCTTCCTGATGAGTATGGGGAGATGGGATATTTTTGAACCACAGCTTCACCAATATTTGTATGTTAGAAAATTGAGGGCTGTGATATGGAAGAGGCCTGGGTATTGGATTTAAGCATAGGTCTTGCAGAAAATTAACGAGAATAAGGACAATGCCCAAAATAGCCTGCTGGCAGAGATGGTGGAGGGCCAACACTGTAACAGTATTTTGGCCTGCTAAGCGTAAATATGGAGGGCAGTGGCAGAAACAGAGTTGAGAGGTTGAGTTATAGACAGGAACTGGTGTTGGTTTCAGTACAGGAATCTAGACACTCAGGGGTACATTTTAAAACATAGCATGTGTGTGAACAAAAGTACACCGGATTTTATAAGATACGCGCGTAGCCGTGCGTATCTTATAAAATCCGGGGTCGGCGCGCGCAAAGGGGTGCACATTTGTGCAACTTGCATGCGCCGAGCCCTGCGTGCACTGCCCATTCCCTCCACCTCCCCCCAACTTCCCCTCCCTTCCCCCCCCCCCCCCCCCGGCCCTATCTAAAACACCCCCCCTCCCTGTGTCGCAGAAGTTACGCCTGCTCAAAGCAGGCGTAACTTTGCACGCGCCGGGCCGGCTGCCGCTCGCCGTGTTCCGGTCTGAAGGCTGGTCCGGAGGCCCCGGCCACACCCCAGAATGCCCCCGGGCCAAAACCTGGCCCGCGGCACCGCCCCAGATGATGCGCCGACCACATCACGCCCCCCAACATGCCCCCCGATGACGCGCCATCCGCGTCACACCTCCCGACACGCCCACCCCAAGAAAGCCCCGGGACTTACACGCGTCCCGGGGCTTTGTGCGCGCCGGAAGCCTATGCAATATAGGCTCGGTGTGTGCAGGGGGGGTTTAAAAGTGTTACACGCGTATCTTATGCGCATAACCCTTTTAAAATCCGGCCCTCAATGTTAGAGACCAGAGAAGGAATCTCGAACAGGCAGGATGAAAGGACCAACTGCTTTTTATCTGCAGTCACTTTTTATCTGCAGTGTTACTCTTTTACTATGTATGTGAAGAAAGATTTAAAATTCAATATATAAATATATATTTGTAAAAAATATAAAAATAAACATATATGTATATATACAACAACAAAAAACCTGCTAAAGTGAAACTTAAAAACCTACTGCAAAGTGTTCCTATATTTTTTGTATTTTTGATTTTTGATTAATTAAACTAAAATAGGGGTAAAAAAATGAAGTCAGTTCATAGCTTGCTGGGTGAGCAACAAGCAATCTTGTGAGCCCACAGGCCTCAGGGAATCATAATCAATACTGACATTAAAAAAAACCACTGTTTTTTAAACCAATTTCCACACCCAACAGTGCTTAAGAAAGTTCTAACCTTGTAAAACTGTGCTATAATGAAATTCCCATAACTAATGCATCCTGCATCGTACAGAAAATTGTATAAGCTTCTATTCTAAAAAACTCACTATGAAGTCCTAATAGACCAGCACATGTTTTGCCATTCAATATTGGCTTCTTCAGGGAGTTATGACACTGGCTATTTGAAAGCTTCTATGAGGGCAATATCTCAACGCCGCATTTGTGGAAAGTTAACGGGAAAAACGTTTCATCCGTCGCAGTGCGGAAGTTGGTATATTTTACAACATATGCACGCAATTGAAATGAACCAGTTTACCAATTACTCCACCATTTCATCCCTTCCTTCTGCAGGTCATCGAGACCCTCCTGGGTCTTCAGCCTATAATTCCCGCCCCCACCCCATACACTCAGACCTCCCACCCAGTCAATAGGACACAATAAAAAAGTCTGATATCAATTACACATGATAATTACGCAAGTAGGAAGTCTCTTATAAAATAGTAACTTATGTGCCTAACTGTTGGCATTCACCTGAATTGCCCCAGATCACTCTCTTTTTTTCATGCGCAGATGTGCGCACAAAACCTAATGTATGCACGTACTTTTGACGTTTATAAACATGATAAGAAATTATAACAAACACCAACCGAAGAAATGAGGTCCACATTAATAAATATCTGAGCTTTCAAATTCACTTAAAAGTGGTTAGTCAAACTTCAAAACTTCCTAAATGTGACAACTCATATTACAACCATATGTCTCAAAGGTTCATATTTTTAACTCTTTTACAGTTGCATTTAAAAGGAAGAAGCACCAACCTTGAAGACACTTATCTTATTGCAAAGATAATTTCTTAAAATTGCCAAAGCCCAGCCCGACACAATTCGTGTTTCGTTTTATTCTTCTTCAGGGTCGGTTATTGTACAGGCAAATAGTTAATTCCAATTCTGCTGGAACATACAAAGTATACAGTGAATTTATGAACAAAAAACAATTTCTCATACACGTCTCAAACCAGTCTTTTGGAATCTCCCTAGGCAATCTGGTTGTTTTTGTTTTTTTTTTAGGAAATCCCTAATACATATGCATTAGATAAATACATATGTACTGAATCTGACAACCAGGTTGCTGTATCTAAATATATCTGATGCATACTCATGAGGGATATCTGGAAAATGCAAGCCAGCAGAGTCTCCAAAACAGTTTGGAAATTCAATCAGCAGTCGACTGACTGTACAATGGCAAAACTTCAAACTACAAACCAACATTTAGGGCCTGATTGCTTTTTGCCCAGAAAGGGAGAAAACTACAGTAAATCAGGTCATTCTCTATGCCTGAGTGTCTTGCCCATGCTGAACTATTTCAAAATTATAAAAACACTTAGAGATAAAATGTAAAAGCCCGGTGCATGCTAAAATCAGGAGATACATGCACAAGTCAGGCTCGCCCGTGCCCACCGAATTTTAAAATCCGCCCTGATGTGCGTAAATCTCCTGCTGCGCGCACATCTCAAAAGTTTTTTTTAAATGGGCAGGGCATGGGGGTGCAGTCTGGGCAGGGCATGGGTGTTTTGGGGTATGGCCAAGAGATGCGCACGAAAATACATGCTTTGGCGGGTGCTCAGATCCCCTGCCGCACAAGTTTACTTCTGCTATGGAGGAGGAGTTAAAAAAAAAAAATGAAAAGAAAGAGACATTTCTCAGGGGTTTAAAGGGTCTAGGGTAACTGGGGATTTGGAGCACCTAGCTGTTAACTGGGCAAACTGGTGGACAAACTGGTGAAACTGGCAATGGTGTGGACACACGCCCCTTTTAAAATTCCCCAGCTTGCGAGAAAGAAGCGGGATTTACAAGCACAGGCGAGCACCCACCTAAAACTGGGCACACATATGCATGCAGTCAGGCTATTTTATAACATGCGCGCATATATGCATGCAAGTTATAAAACGGCCGCATATCTGGGTGCGTGCCGATGCACAAGCGCCCGCGTGCCAGTTTGAAAGTTACCATCCTATTCTTTATTCCTGCCTTACACTGATTTTTTTTTCTGCTTTGCACTGCAAAGAGGACAAACCACAATATACTTTTCAAGCTAGATAGGATTTTTTGGTTTTTGTTGTTGTTACTTTTTTTTTTTCAAAAAGTGCTGCAACACCCTCTCAAGAAGCCAGAACAGATAAATAAAAAAAAAGGCATGACAGTTGCTTCTAGAAAATGCTCTAATGGATGCCTCATAAATTCATAAGCTGCAACGATTCCTTAACCCTGTGCCAAAAAGTTGCAGAGCCGGAAGAGCAGCCGAGAACCTCAAAAATCAAGAAAGCCAACAACAGAGAAGCCACAAAATCAAAACAGGAGTCCAGCCCACAAAGGACAAAGAGAAGATTGCAGGAATTGTGACACCAGTGCTCTGCTTACTGCTCATGGTAACAGCCCATGTGAATCACTAAGGAAGTTCCTAGCTTTTCCATTGTCTGTTTACTTCATTTAGGGAATCTATGGTGCAATTATATTTGACCAAGAGAGCATATTTCAGTTCTTAGATTAATGACCCAACTGTAGCCTTGGCTAGCTCTGAAGCAAACGATAAAATATTCCGCACTGACATTTATAATGTTTTGAAATCTTTTCTCTTCATTTAATTAACTGGTTTACTTGGCTCTTTGCAAAAGCTTTCCTTTGTCTGCCCCCTCGTTATCTTATCGTTGCCTATTGGGGAAATAAAAGTGACTATTTGCCCAGACCCTGCTGCTGCGTATCCTTCAGTTAAATGAATTATACAGGTATACGATAACATTGAAGCAAAAAGCAGACCGATCCTCTTTTGGATAGATTCCCATCGCAGAGCAGATTCCTAAAAGTCCATATTTTTATTGTACTTTCTTTACAAACCTCTGTATACCAGAAAGGAACCGGCAACTCTGGTTTTTGCTTTGCTTTGCTCTCTCTCTCTAGATTTTTAAACAAAATGAAATAAGAGACTGGACTTTCAAGTATCATAATGTGAATTTGTCTGGAAGTGCATAGGGCAAGTTTGCTTTTTGCTCAGCACCCTCCATCTACTTTCTCTCTGCAGCAGTGACAATCATTAAAATGATTTGTATCCCCAAAGGAGTCTCAGCACAGCATGGACCATTTCAAAGATCTTGTAAAGCTGCTCTTACATTTCCAATAAGGGTTGCCACCTAAGCTAGGGTGATCTGATCCAGTACTGGTTTTGTCCTACCACATGAATGAAGACAGAGGACATGAAGGGCCACACACCAGCCTGCTTTTCAGGATTTCCATAATGAATATGCAAGAGAAACATTTGCATGCAGCCACTGAGACAGTGAAAAGCAGGCTGGTTTGCAGCCCCCTCAGGACTGCAGTTTGACAGGTTAACTTGGGTGAAGTGCAACCTTAATCCCCAATATGCAAATTGGTTATGCTATACAAAATGGAACTATTGCATGGCTGGTGAAATCTGTTTCCTATAAAACGTGTGGCTGGATTTCCCAAAATGACTCCTGATCTTGCTTTCTTGTTGCCTGTTTTGATCTTGTTCCTTTCCTTTTTGTCTTCTGATAATATATTTGTTAAATCATTGCACTTTCAGGGAATAAAATATGTGACTCTTATATTATGGTGATATCCTCTGTTTTGAAATATCTCCCCCAAACACCCTGGCTCCATTTATTTATTTGTAGCTCTGCGATGGCTGCAGAAGGGTCTGGTGAGTAGCACACTCTGCATGCATAATGATAGGTGTGGCTAAATATTTCTCAAAACGTTAAACTATTTAATCTCAGAACAAAAAGATCTTAATAATTTTGCTGGCTTTAATATCTCAGTGAAATAGTATAATTTTTGCATGAATGCTGTGTATCCATCCCCAAAGTAGATTCAGAAATGTTGTACCAGCTTCCTGTAAAAATAATGCATTCCTGAAGTCTTACCTTTGCTTTGTCTAAGGGCCTTGCAGTGCTTAATTTAAATGTTTATTTCACAGTTTCTGTGGAATTGTGAGATTTTCTCACCCTGTTCCTGCAATTGTTCAGAAAGTTCACACTTTTGTCTTACATGAATATTGTGAAATCATTAGGTCTGGCCTTTTGTTTCAAAAATGTTTTTAAGTCTTTTTCAAATGCTATCAAAGTTTAGGTCTTGCTTTATTATTAAATATTTAATATATCATGGATACACGGTCAATAAAATAGTCAACAGATAGGTTTAATTAATCTCTTCTCTGTGGTTTCGTGCCCATGTTCTATTTATACTAGACTGGCAGCCTAGCCTGTTATTGGAGTTAGAATATTGTTGCTAATTGGCCCTAATAGGCTGATCCAGTCTGGGTTTTGTCCCATTGCATGCAGGGAAATGTAGTGCTACTTTTCTTAAGTAGCTCCTATCGGAATTACAGCCTGTTGCAAACATATGCATCCACTAGAAAACTCTATTTATTAGAGTATTCATGGGAAAAAAAACCCCACTTTTGTTTCATTTCGAGGTTTATTTTGTTTTCAGTTTCGGTGGAGGTGGGGGGAGGGGAAGTATTCTATTCTGTTTCATTTCATTTTCATCTTTTAGCAGGCGCTAAATTCTTCTAAAGTATTTAGCGTGTGCTAAAAGATGAAAAAAAAAGTGCCACTTTTTATGTTATTTTGGATCAGAAAAACAAAACATTCTTAATCCACAGCACATCCCCCTGTTATATAGAGCCTAAAATATCCCCCCACAGGCATCACACAGCTAAAAATATATTTCCAGGGAAGAAATTGTTTAAAAGAAGGGGATATGGTAATAATGATAGATACAGACATTTTATTCTAAACATTTTTTTTAAGGTACAAAAATATGAAAAATTATACAGACTAAGGAGCTGAGCTGATGGCTTTGGTGAGTTTGATTCTCAGGTCAGACGATGTGCTTCCCAGTTCAGCCCGGGTTGGAGTGCTACTTAAGTAATTTACAAAGTCCACCATTCAGTTTCCCAGCTGGACCTCAGAGATTCTGTTTTGTAAATTTACCATGCACAGGGACGGTATCTTAAACAGCAGTGCAGGCACACATGTACGTGCCTACGCCAGCTCGCGTCAAACAACGCAGCCATTTTATAACATACGCACTTAGGTGTATGCATGGTATAAAATAGGCTGTACATGCATACACGTGTGTACAATTTTAAATGGATGCGTGAATGTGCATGCAAATGCTGCCTTAACTGCTTAAGTGGGGAGATTTTAGTAGACATGCGCACCGATGCAATTACCAGCTTACCAGTTCATTCCCAGTTCACCCAGGTACGGGATAGGACTTCCTAAGTCCCCTAGTGGAATGGCCTTCCTTTTACTCTGTTAGCAGCTACCCTTAAAACCCTGCTGATTGGCCTAGAATTTTTTATTTTATTACTTACACGCCATCCAGAGCAGTAGAAAGCTACGCGGCAGGGGACCCTGGTGCGGGTTTGTGCGCGAAAATACTTACAGGCGCTTTTCAAGTTAAAGTCCCGGAACGCCCTTGTTTCCGCCCAGACCAAGCCCCGCCCCTTTTCTGCAACTTCTTACTTGTGCGCTTCACCAGGAGATAACGCGCGTACGCGGGTGGCTTTTAAAATGGGCTTGGCGTGCGCAGGCCAGACATACTCGCATATCTCCCAGTTTTGGTGCGCGCCAGTCTTTTAAAATCCACCCCTAAGGAGGGTTGGGGAGGAGAGAAGGGGAGTCCCATTCACTGTGCAACAGCACCAGGTAATGTTCCAGATGTAGGAGCCTTGATTATAAGGTTCTGAGGAAAGCCCTGGGGCCATGTCCTTCCCCCTGCCCCCCTCCCCCCCCAATCCCCATCCTGGCTAAGGACTCTCACTGAGCTAAGTGAAGGGAGGGGGGGGGGCTATAAATTAGCATAGTTGTGAATGAGGGCTTATGGTCACAGCCCAAGAGAGACTGTTTCCAATCAGCTCCAAACCCAAACTGAGCAGCAGGAAAAACAATAATAAATTATGTTTAAAAAAAAAAAAAAAAAAGTGAAATCTGTAAATAAAATCAAAAAGTGAATGAGGAATTTATATTTTCATGGATCAGGCAACAGCTACTTTATTAAGAGCACACTATCATGAAAAGACAATCTGAGCTTATTATCAGCACCCGGAGCTTCCAAGCTGTGTCACACGGTTTTTACAACTCTTAAGTTTAAAACAGATTAACTTGTTTCCCAGAGCTTCAGCCTAAGGGGGAAAAGATTTGTTTTTACTTGATTTGAGCTGTCATGGGGAAGATTTGAAAGCATCCAAAAAAAAAACAAAAACCCCACAGATACCGGACAATAAAGGCCCAGAGTAAATTGTTGATTGGAGTATCTGTATTAGGTGGGGATTTTGGTAGTCTTTACATGCACAGCGATGGAAAGAGCAGATTACGGCTGCGAAAGTAGAACAATACGGGCCTGCTGCTTTGTTTCCATGTTTCAAAGACTTTTTTTTTTTTTGTTTTGTTTTGTTTTGTTCGATAAGGTCCAGGAAATTGTTAGCGACATGCTGGTGGGAACCGATGCACAAGAATACACGCTATGTCAATGGCAGGGGTTTTTTTTTTGTGGTTTTTTTTTTTTTATTCCCGAGAGCTGTGCTGGCTGGTGTGGGAATAGCAAGCTTTTTTAGTGTGTGCTGCTGCAGTGAGATAGCATTGAGAAAGCAAGGCCGAGAACAGTCCAGGGAACGAGGGGCTTTACCAGCAGTTTGGAAAGACAGACAAGACAACATAACATTATACTTGGTTGAACAACAAAGAACTATACAAAAAAAAAAAAAAGAAAGAGTTGATACTATGGGACTTTGAGAAAGGCCCACTATGACCACAATACAATAAAGATTATTTCTGAAGGTTTTAAGTGATAGTTTTTTGTTTGTGACTGGGCAGTAAATGTGATTCTTTTTCCTTCTCCTGTATGGTGTCTTCGTTGGTTTTCCTCGTCACTGCATGCTCATTTATAGCCCACGTGAAGCATTGCTTAGATTAAGAACGTGACCGCTGGATATTTTAGGCGCTTGGTCAGGCCAGGCACTACAAGTTAATATGAGGCATGACTCCTACATACCGCCAACCAGGAGAAAGTCCCTGGAAAGTCAGGGAGCAGGACAGCCCTGGGCACGTCCAAGCTGCAGGATAGCACCCCCTACCCGTCCGGGGCTGTGCCAAGCAAGCCTGGGAGATTCTTTATCGTGCATGCATGCTGTGAAAGCTCACCCCCTATACTTTTAACAGGGCAGAGGGGGGAGATTTTAGGCCAACCATTTCTGCCTGGGGTAAATAGCTTTGAAAATTGCCCCGTTCGGCTTAAAATCTCCCCCCTCTGCCCTGTTAAAAGTATAGGGGGTAAGCTTTCACACCATGCATGCATTTAGCTGGGTTAAAAAGAGGCAGTCCTTCACTTCTTTATGCCACTTATTTTATTTGATTTATATTCCACCTTTCAGGCACTGAAATTAGTACCTGAGGCAATGGAGGGTGAAGTGACTTGCCCAAAGTCATGTTTAAGGCTGTGTGAGTAAAACATCACACGCAATCGACATTTTCAAATATATGCAGGCCATTTCACCCTCTCTTGACCACCTCGACAAACAGCAGGCACTAACGTACACAGCCGCTTTTAGCATGCATGCATGCTCTTCGGCTGCTGTTTTTTTCAAGGGGGGCTGGTGGGCTCCCTATGAAAATCTGGCTCCTATGCATGTGGGCTAAAAGTGCCTGTGTGCATTGCTGATGGTACAGGTTATTCAAAATCACATCTTCCTCCCCCCCCCCCCCCCCCCCCCCCCCAGGCATGTACCCAGGTGCCTCTTAAAATCCACGCAGTATGCGCTGGGCCGATATACGGGCCTATCTCCCGGCTTTGGCGTGTGTGTAGGGCTTTTAAAGTTCACCTGAATGTTTTTATTCCACAACCCGAAACGTTTAGTGAGGTCCAGCTGGAGAACTGGATGCTGGATTTCGTAATCCACTCCAAATCATTTTGGTCCATGGACGGTGAATACTGAGAAAAATAAAATCCCAAATGGCAACTGTCCATAAAGTCAGACATTCCAGAGATATTTGTCAGGGCCTAAATAAAAGATACTTAGAAGATGGTTCAAAACTTATCTTTTATGAGATTGTTTTGAAAATCGTATACCCTGGCTCTTCCCAAACACGGCCTTGTTAGTCTTGTCTTCGACTTTTGACCCAATGAAGCAGGGACTTTCTCTTATGTGTATGTGTATAGCGCTGCGTATGACTGATAGTGCTATAGAAATAGGGAGGAGCAACTAGAACTAGAGAAACTCCATCAGTTCCCTCCATGCATCCCATAGAGATGCCCATGAATAGCTATCCATCCAGATACATGTTCACCTTGTATAAGTCACTGGCAGTCCTGAGGCTGCTGTAAGGGTGGGATAGAGCACTGACACAGTCCTCACTGTTTTATAAGGGAATGATTTTGTACTTGAGGAAAATAGGAAAACAGGTGGCAGCAAAATCTACTTTACCTCAATAGATAACAATCCCTCCCCCCTCCTTGATGTACTCCTGAATAAAAAGGACATTTTAAGAAACCTCCCCCCATCTTTAAACACTGGCTAACGTTTCTTATCCAGAAGTCGAAGTTAAAAGGCCGGTGCTGTCTTACTCCCTATGGTTAGAGACATGTGTACAGGGGGGTGCAGAAGAGTTTTTCTCATTAATGAACCCAGAATTATGGAACCCTGCCTCATTGGATATTAGGCTTGAGGCCAATTATTTGGCATTCAAAATGAGAGAGAATGCTTGGTTGTTTCCAGTGTGGGTTGGCTAATTTCAGTGAATGCAGATGTGGTTTAGTATTTTTCCTACATTTTGGAAAGGGTTTTAAAGCTGTGTAGATTTTGTTTTATTCTATTTTTATTTTAATGTGCTTTTTTATTTTATATTATTATATTGATATTTTTTATTTTGAGTTTTACTGTACTTGAAATGTGGTTGTACACTGTTCCGGTCAGCATTTGCTGTGTGGATGGTATGTACAAGATTAATAAAAATAAATAAATAGATGTCAGTTCTTGCCTTTTAAAAACAACTTTTGTCCATTATAATTCTGTATTAGCCTGTATAACATGCATTCCATCTCTCCTATCCTATTCTGATTTAACTTACAATCACAGCTATACTCTGTCTTGCAAACTCCTTTAATCTTGCCTCGCACATCACACAACTTCTGCATGCATGCAAACCTTTTACCACACATGCACTTTCCATCTGCTCAGATCCATAGCATGCATCCTTAGATGTAACATGGATCTCAAAGTGTAAAGATAACAAAATGCACAAGCAGTACTAGCATATCGCATTGCCTCACTGGTAAGCAGGATTCATTCATACTATTATACAATCGGGAACTACAACAAACAATCATTACTCAATCACACAAATTAAAGTACACATATAAAACTCACACTACACACACACAGTGCCATTTGACAGACGTGGTAACCAGGTTTTCTGGATATTGTAAGGATGCTCATGTATTCAGATATAATCCCTTATATGAGAACATGTGATTAGGATCTTTCAGAAGGAGTTCTGTTGGTTAGGCATGGAAGACTCCTTGTATGTAGTGTTGAAGAGGATAATATAAACAATGCTCTATTGTTGTGTGTGTTTATAGGTGATATTGGGTATCTCCTCTTGCCCGAGCTGTTAAGACCCTTTCTATACCCATCTATCTATAGTCTAAGAACACTATAATGGTGTCCAGAGGATGCTATAGCGGGTTTGGTGGATTTGCACCATTGTGATGAACACCCAAAGCACAATGGTCAATTTAGCATATAGAAACATGATGGCAGAAAAAGACTATTACAGCCTATATAGTCTACCCATCCATACTAGCTTTACAATCCCTACTGCTCCTTCACAGATCCTCTGTGTCTATCCCTTGCTTTCTTAAATTCAGATACTGTCCTTGTCATAAGGCAACAAGTGACTATGGGCTACAGAAACCTAAACTGCAGAAGTCTGAAGGATAAGAAGGTAACTACTATGGTCAGGATCAGTGCTGCATGGGCACACACTTGAACTCTGTAGCTTCCTCCTCCTCCCACATTGTTATTGCAGGAACCCACTGCCCCATGTACAGGAAGGGGGTAGCATATTCTCACCTCTACCTAGGGTGACAAAAAACTTTTACTGGCCCCGTGGAGCAAAGTTTTATAAACTTGCTTACATTTTTTTTCAGCTTCTATTTGTGCAAATGTTTGTAAGCCTTATTTGGGAAAAAATTAGAAAATTTTCCCTAAGAGGTTGTAGTGGGTTTTTGCCTTGTAGTCTGGATCACACAAACACGCTAAGAAAATAATGACACCCAACTATGGCTTACATGAAAATATTAAAAAAGCTATATTTTATGTATAATATATGCTCAAAACAGATGCTTATAACATCTGGGCCACAGCACAGGATATATCAGCATAATAAGCAAGGACAAATATCTTTCCCCAACTAATAGGGAAAATTTATATACAATGGCCTAGCAAAAGATACCACTTTTCTGGATGAACACTTTCTTATTTCTCCAGTCGATCATTGTAAGCATTATCTTGGGGGAGGGCTGAAAATGGAACCAGAGATTCTTTTTTGTTGTTAAGATGGGTATTGCCGAAATGATCTTTTTCAGCACTTGGCAACGTATATGCCCAGGCACTAGTTGCTAGGGTATTAAGTCTTTGGGTTGCATATGCACCGAATAGTTCAGAAATATTTCCAAACTAACTGATAGGGAAAACTACTGCATGTGTCAAGACAACTCTGAATTGGTAGATGTCTTTTGGTTTATACACTACCTCTAATTGCCATTTTGAACAGACCTTCTCTCACATATGAAATCACTAGCTCTGCACTTCTAAATAAAACACATTCTGTTGGTCACCCAGAATAATACCCAAAATTCATCAAAAGTGTCATTAGTAAAATAAAAGCAATCTAAAATGAAAGTAATCATTTAGCAAGGAAACACTACTGTAATAAGAATGAGTGTGCCCCAAAAGCTAAAAGTACACTTGTATCCATAAAGTCTGTGAATATGTAAATCTTATGTGCAGATTATACCATGTATATAATTCATTACTTAAAGAAGTTGTACCATAAACTAATTCTGGTCATATGCCAGGTGTTTTCCAATCTTCAGCACTAGTAGAGCTGCTTGGTGCTATGCTCCACTGAGCATAAACTGTTAACTCCCTAATTGCCAGCTGGCACTAAGGGGTATTATTATTTTCAAATTAGGTTTTGTCTCTATCTTGTACTCTGTATCTCTCTGTGTCTGTGACCTTGAAATGTTCAGGCTTCAAATTAGGAGGAAAAGAGAGGAGGGGGAAGAGATGTGGAAAGAGAGCTACAACACAGTTTCTCAGTAAACTGAAGCACAAAGCTGCATTTTTTTAACTATGAATAAATCGTAATTGGTTTTTTCTCTCAGAAAAGACTAAATTAACCCTTCATGTGAAACAGCAAGATGACTTCTGCAAAACTGTTCCTTACTACCTAATGCAGCGGTTTTCCATTTGTGTTGTCCTTGGCTCACAGTATACACAATTAATTTGAACACAAATAATGAGGCTGCAAGCTAAATTTCCATTACAGAGCCTAGAACAAGATCTTCTCAGCTTGAATGCACTTCTTAATTTTTGCTATGTATTCTTAAATTTGTAATTTCCTATTCTGTGAGGTACTTACTTACCACCCAGGGAAATAAAGGTGGTTTTCCTACTTTTATGGTTACAGGGCTAGTAAGAGTATCACAAGCAGAGAGGCCAAGGTAATCAAGTGTACTTGACAAAACACCTCCTGTATTCTTAGCGCTGGAAACTTAACTCCCAGTCAGAAGTGGAGTAAGGTGTCCAGGGCTAACGTTAGTCTATGGGCATAAACTGAAATTCTGGTACTGGGATCTGTAGATGGGATTTTATGCACAGAAAACCGGCTATCGTTTTCTGTGCATAAAATATGATTTAAGTGCACAAAAAATGCCTTCTGCGCTGAAAGCATTTTCATGTGCACAAATCATACTTTATCTGCAGAAAATATGTTTGTGTGCATAAACATTTATTTATTTATTTGTGTGTTTTTATATACCAAAGTTTGGAGGAGACCTTCACTCTGGTTTACAATAATAGCAATGCAATACATAAACCACGCATTACGCTGCCACTATGGTTTACAATAATAACAACGCAATACATAATCCATGATTGGCATATTAAACATTGGAAACAATGTAAAGCAGTAACTAAACAGACAGTAAATATAACTCTCATTGTGGTTGGAGACTTATATTCTTATACTTATATTCTTATATATTATACTTATATATTATACCTATATTTATCTGCATTGGCAGCAAATAACTATAAGTATAATAGAGTAGAGACATTTTGTGTTAAGTAACACTGATAGTATTGATGACATTGATAAGGTTGATAGACTGTTCAGTTTTACAAATAATTTTACAAAATAATTTTACAAAACAATTTTACAAAATAACAATTTTGGTTAAGTAGCTATGATAGCATTGATAACATTGATAAAGTTGATAGAATGGTCATCATTTATTTATTTTTTTTACATCTTGAGTGGTGGGGGGTGCAAGGGTTGGAAGTGTAGGGTGTATAATGTCATGATTAGTGATTTATGGTGAAGTCAGCTTAACCAATGCCATCTTTGTAGGCTTGTTGAAATAGCCGTGTTTTGAGTAGTTTTTTGAAGAGTTTTGTGTCATTTTGAAGCCTTAGGCTTTCTGGTAGCGAGTTCCATAGATTTGGTCCGGCTACTGAAGTTGCTCTTTCTCTGACTGTTGTGAGGTTTGCAGCAGAGATTGGTGGAATTGCTAGAAGCACTTTGTTGGCTGATCTTGTGTTTCGTTGAGGAAGATGCTTATGGAATAATGTCTTTAGGCAGTTGTGAATGATGGTGAGCATTTTGTATTCTATTCGTTTTTCAATGGGAAGCCAGTGCAGATCTTTTAGTACCGGTGTGATGTGTTCTGCTCTTTTGTGGCCGGTGAGAATTCTAGCTGTGGTGTTTTGTAATATTTGAAGAGGTCATGTGGTTGTTTTGGGGAATCCTAGTAGAAGTGAGTTGCAGTAGTCAAAGCATATGAAAATTAGGGATTGGAGTATTGTTCTGAATTCTGGTTGGTTTAGAAGTGGTTTTAGATGTTTAAGCTCTGCTAGTTTGTAGAAGCCCTCTTTGGCTTTCAAGGCTATGTGATTTTTGAAGCTCATTTCAGAGTTCAGCCATATTCCCAGGTCTTTCACGTTTTCTCTTAGTTTGATTATTGTGTTGATAGTTGGACTTGTGTTATTGGGGGGGGTTTG
Source organism: Rhinatrema bivittatum (assembly GCF_901001135.1). Classification (NCBI taxonomy): domain Eukaryota; kingdom Metazoa; phylum Chordata; class Amphibia; order Gymnophiona; family Rhinatrematidae; genus Rhinatrema; species Rhinatrema bivittatum. The sequence goes on from NC_042631.1 coordinate 24,935,198, forward strand.
TTGAGATTTTTCTTGCGAGTAGTATGTGTTCAGTCTGTATTTGTATTTGTAAATTTGTAAACATGATCTGTGTACAAAAAAAAAATGTTATGCACACACAAGTGCTTGTTTTACATGCACCTAAGTCATGAGTACAAGAGATATTCCTTTTCCCTCACTGAAGTTAAAATGTGCACTCAGCCTAATCAAAAGGCTGAGCTCACAATTTACTTCACATTTGCATGCTTTTTAACTCCTGTGCCCAGTTGTATTTAGGGTTTTAGAGTGGTCCAGCCAGGGCGGGAGAGTTAGGCTAGGCTTTACAGGAAGACTGGGGACAGGGAGTGGGTGGAGAGTATGGAGAAGTAATTTATAACAACCTGAAGGGGGTACCGATCAGCTGGCAGCCTTACATTTTGCAAACTTTCTTTAGTGGGATATAGGGGGAGGGAAAAAAGCCACTTAATCATCTATATTCACACGAGGCAGTCCAAAGGTTTTCCATCTAACTTAACCAGATGCAGCTTAACACTGGCTAACTTAGCTGATTAACTTTGCTCCACCCCAGAACACCTCTTTTTCATCTGGCTAAATCTGAGCTGGATAATAACTTGCCCGGCTAAAATTTATTCGGATAAGTGCCTTAGATATTCAAAAGTCGGCATTTAGCTGGATAACTCACAAGTTATCTGGTTAAATGGCTTTGAATATTGGCCTCATGACTCCTGAATCACATTCTGTGCCAGCATTCGTAATTTGGGTCTACATCACAGCAATTTTATATTCTAGCTCATGTTCGTGCATATTCTTGGTCAATGTGACAGCAGATTTAAAGACTTCATATTCGTACATTTTAAAATGTCGGCATTACAGCAAATGCAGATTCTAATTCTACCACCTACACACTTCACATCATTCATTACTTTTTCCTCACTTCACTGCCATTGTCTTATGTACTGACATTGAGGTTATCAGTATATTGGTGTTTTCTGTTAAATCGTAAGCTTTTCTAAAGAGCCATGTCTTCAGTTCACATTTGAAATTCCTTCTTTCTGGCGTAGCAACTCTGGGAGGGAGTTCCACAACTTGGGGCCTGCTATGGAAAACATTCAGCCTCATATTTGCGTTAGATGTGTGTTTCGGGTAGAAGGCACCGTTATTTGTGGCATTTTTTAGAAATGGGCCTCAGGGAGGCTTGGCTGGGCCTTCCTGGTCAAAAAAAATAGGCTGGTTGAGGCCCGACACAGAAGGCTAGCCCTGGCATTGAGGCCTAAGCCCTGGCCGGGCCCAGTGCCAAAGCCAAGGCTGGTGCACTCCCTTATCTGTCACTGCTGGGGCCCCATGGAGCTCCAACCCTGGCCAGGTCCAGCTGGACAAAAGGAAGAAGCAAATGCCTATTAATGCCTGCCTGGCTCCTGGCCCTTTAAAAATGGCATTGGTCACGCCGGAGGATGGGCGCCGAATTGATGTCACTTCAGTACCATCCCCCAAGCAGGTGGCACCATGGTTATAGCTCTGTGAGCCGGGCAGGGGCAGCGAGGCACCACTCCTGCCCTTTCACCAGCCTGACCCAGGAAACGGGGGAAGTGGGAGCTCCCCAGCAGCGACACATCAGGACTGCACAGGCCCCAGCCGAGGCTTCAGGCCTCGGCGACAGGCACGGGAAGTTTTTTTTTTTTGCAGGGCTGCCGGAGACCTTTTTTTTTGTTTGTTTACAATCATGTTGCTGGTTTGGGGGGGGGGGGGGGAAGGGGTTTCTTTAATATTTTTTTTGTCGATTTGGTAATTAACCAAAAAGGAAAAAAAACCAAAAACTAACCGCAAAACAAATAAATGAACCAAATCAAATATTCTGGGGGCTGCACATCCCTGGTTTTAATTATTGTTCTTTGCTGGACTATAAGTAGCTAAGAAGCTCAATAAATGGTTCGTGTTTTTCCCCTGAATCCTGTTTCTGATCGACTTGTGTGTTCTCTCCCTTATTTCTTTTTACCAGATTCAGTCCCTTGGGATTATTTCACCACCTGCATGTCCCGCTCTCTTTTATTGTATGTACTGCCCGGACGTGGGATCCGCTGACTAACCTTCCTCGGGATAAGTGCGGCCCTGGGGGGGGGGGGGGGGGGGAGAGAGGCGCTCACACTGGGTCCTCTGAAGCTCCCTGGCACTTGTCAAGAAACCATCCGTGGAAGCCAATTCATAAAATTTTTAAGAACTGCCGCATGGGCCTGGGTGAGTGGACATCCTAGCCGGCGTTCATGTCTAATTTTGCCTATGCTCACTGGAAAAATAAAACGAAAAGGAGAGAATGAGCTGCAGACATTAACACTAATTATAATCCAAGTGGAATGCTCATTTAGACTCTGAGCAATCTGATTAACTGGAACGCAGGGTACGAATCTTCTAGACGTGCCTTGCTTGGAATGCTCCTGTCAACAATGTCTTTTTTTTTTTTTTCCAAAAAGTATCATTAAAATCCCTTTAAAAACCTAAAACAACCACATTTTAGCTTACACTGGACAGCACCTTTGCTATCACTGTAATGCTCTACTTGAGTTAAAGATTCTCCGCTTTGACTCTTGCAGGCAAGGTATTAACTGGCAGGATATGCCTGTCCCTCTGGGATCACGGCTTAAATAAGAACTCGCATCAACAATAGGATATCAGGCAGACAAACTCTGGCATCTGGGTAGCACTGAAACTGTTGAAGCTTCTAATTAATTTAATTCCATCCTGACATGGCCATAAGCAGTCAGCCAAAATGATCCTGTACTCTGTGTAAATTCTGATTAATTGATTGCAAGCCATTACCCACTGAGACAGGAATCTGAGCTTTAGCACCTAGGACTAAAGTGATGCTCTGGCAGAGCTGGATTCAGTATAAAAGCATAGGAGGGGTGACTCTTTTTTTTTTTTTTTTCGTAAGGATTGCTTTTCAGGCGATCATCTCAATCTGCCTTCTCTTCTTTCATTTCCCATAGGCGGTCTAGCATTTAGGAAGTAGACACCTAAATCAGCTCCTTTGGAGACTGACCAGAGCTAAGCCTCTAATTTTAGGTTCATAAAAAGTGGGCAGCAACAGGGGTAGAGTTTAGGATGGTGGCAGGGGGACAGTTAGCACCTAACTTAGGGGGTCATTTTCTGTCCCTTTTCGCATGCAATAGCTAAATCGGGGCAGAGTCGGGGCGGCGTCAGCACCAGAAGAGGAGGAGTCGGGGTGGCACCGGGGTGGATGCAGCGGAAACATCGCTGGCGGCGAAAAGGTAAGAACCCTTACCGCTGCCAGTAGCGCGCCCAATAGCGCCACCTTTTACGATGGCGCTATTGGGTTCGAAAGCCGGCAGCGATAACACCGCAGTGGTGCGATCGCTGCCGGCTTTCGCAGGCCCACCCCCGTTACCGCGCGATTCAAAGAGCTCTGCACAGTAGGAAAATCCAGGCCTTAAGATCCTGAATCTAGGCAAATGAATTGTGGGGTTAAGTTTACAACAGCCTGCCTAAATTACATGGCAGATGCACGTACATGTAAAATAACACCAATTTCAAAGCGGACTTACACACCTAAATCCATTTTGAAAATTATCCCCCCAAATCTACCCCTCACTACACACACACATACAAATTGCATCTGCTACAATGTGTGTGCAGAAAATTTGGGGGAACAATTTAGGTGCCTACTTTTGAAAATAACAAAAATATATATACTGTCTATTTAAAAGGCCTTACGCACGCCAAAACCGGGAGACACACGCGATTCTCGGATCAGCGAGGCTTTGGGGACTCAATGCACATCGATCCTACCATTGTAATTTTTTAGCAGCAAATCTCATGCTGCCCTTATTATGATGATGATCTTTTTAATTCTGTGACCCTCCTAGAACATTTGGTGTCGACTTGGGAGAAGTTTAAATAAAAAAAAATAAATACATTTATTAATATAAACCGCCTCTCCCTCTGCCTAGCGAAGGTTTAATTTTTAGTTTACATTTAAGATATAAAAAAGTCCCTGCAATTTTTTTTTCCATTAAGTTTGAAGAGGAAATGCTGCACAATAGGGGGAAATCAAATGTCCTTTTGCAAGACGTAAAAGGCAGGTAACCACCTCGTGTTTGTGGCTGGGTAGCCCTGGCAACGATGGCTAACTCAGGCATCTCCTTGGGAAGTCCATGAGGGAGGAGAGGAGAGAGATTTCCAGCGCTGATCTCATGAGGCAAGATAGACTGGGGATTCCTTCTGACCCATTTGGACTTTAACCAATGAGGCATCTGGCAAAATGGGAAAGGCTTGGGGGACAGCCCAGGCCAGGACTGGAGGCTGCTCAGTAAGGAAATCAAAACAAAATTAAAAACATTTTTTTGTTTTGTTTGCCAAACAAAATAAAATAAAAAATGTTTAAAATATTTTCTATTTCTTTACGAATAAAATCGCATCCCTACACTTTGCCAACGGTAATCCCTGCATTTCTGTAACAAGAAGAATTATTCTGTCAGATTGTATTTGATGGCTTTTGACCTGGCTGACACCATTAGTGACGTAAAGGGGTCTTTTTTAATTGCTGTGATTTTAAATGGAAATGTGCCTTCAGGAATTGTTAGAATCCCTTTGAGTAAGCATTCTGTGATTAATGTCTTAAAGTATCTGTACAGCATACTAAGTCACATTATAAAGAAGAAGCCATAGAGTATTCACATTGGCTCAGCTCATTTGCTAAAGAAAACATTTAAAAACCTGACTTTTTTTTAACTTTCAGATCCTGCAGAGTAACCCTCAGTAGTGAATCAGCTCACAGCAAGATAAGACAGTTGACACTCACATTTGTAGGTTGTAGGCGATGTGTGAGAAAAGGGAGAACACAACTGGATTATCCTTATCCAAGTTAATTATGCAGTAGCAGAACTAGACAAATCTTAGTTCAGACTGAAAGTTTATGATTGAATGCTGAAGTGTGATGAGCAGCTGACACTCTTATCGTTTAATTGACTGAATGCTTGCCAGAAAGTGGCCGCGTGACACTCTACACGGCTGTACTGTATTCTAGGACAATAGTTCCCAAACCTGCCCTGGAGGACCCCCCAGCCAGTCAGCTTTTCAGGATAGCCACAATGAATATGCATGAGATAAATTTGCAATGCACTGCCTCCATAGCAGGTGAATTTTATCTCACGCGTATTCATTGTGGCTATCCTGAAAAGCTGACTGGCTGGGGGGTCCCTCCAGGACAGGCTTGGGATCCTCTGTCCTAAGAGAATATGGCACTGGTATGATTCAAACCTCAGCTTCATTCACTGAAAAAGGTCAAACTGGCAACAGGAACGACAGTTTGGATGTTCCTGTTTGTAAAGACATAAGAACATAAGAACATGCCATACTGGGTCAAACCAAGGGTCCATCAAGCCCAGCATCCTGTTTCCAACAGTGGCCAATCCAGGCCATAAGAACCTGGCAAGTACCCAAAAACTAAGTCTATTCCATGTTACTGTTGCTAGTAATAGCAGTGGTTATTATCTAAGTCAACTTAATTAATAGCAGGTAATGGACTTCTCCTCCAAAACCTTATCCAATCCTTTTTTAAACACAGCTATTCTAACTGCACTAACCACATCCTCTGGCAATAAATTCCAGAGTTTAATTGTGCGTTGAGTAAAAAGGAACTTTCTCCGATTAGTTTTAAATGTGCCACATGCTAACTTCATGGAATGCCCCCTAGTCTTTCTATTATCCGAAAGAGTAAATAACTGATTCACATCTACCCGTTCTAGACCTCTCATGATTTTAAACACTTCTATCATATCCCCCCTCAGCCGTCTCTTCTCCAAGCTGAAAAATCCTAACCTCTTTAGTCTTTCCTCATAGGGGAGCTGTTCCATTCCCCTTATCATTTTGGTAACCCTTCTCTGTACCTTCTCCATCGCAATTATATCTTTTTTGAGATGCAGCTACCAGAATTGTACACAGTATTCAAGGTGCGGTCTCACCATAGAGCGATACAGAGGCATTATGACATTTTCCATTTTATTCACCATTCCCTTTCTAATAATTCCCAAATCATAAGGCCAGTAACGTTTAAATGGCTCTTAAGACAGACAGACCAAATTGGAAGACACAAGCTTAAAGCAGTAACACTCTCAAAGTTATTACATTATGAATATCTTTTGAAAGCAGGACAGTAAGATTCTTTTTTTCATTGGGGCATTAACCCCCATGTCATCAACGTAGTAGAAGGGTCCAAGTTTTTGCTATTCGTTTCTGGTAGTGCACCAATGGACTTAAAAATAAAGATTTATGAAAACAAGATGATTTGTTTAATAGCATACCTTCCTATTTTACAGCATCATAATTTCAGTTTGTTTTCTTTTTAACTAGATTCACTTCAAAGATAATTCAAAAGCGGCATAATAAATAACTGCTGCTTTGTACTGTGTGTTTTGCAGGCCTCTTGAATAATTAAATCATGTGAGTTCTGAAAATGGAGTGTAATTAGTCATTAAGGAACAGAATTCCATGACAGGGTAGTGCTGATTTACTCCACAAAGAATATTATAAGTATTTTAAGCTTTGCGGGGTATTTTATTATTATTTAATTTCCTTATGCAATCAAAATCAACTGCTGTCTGAGTTGTAATACAGGCAACTAACTTCCCTAATAAACTAAAAACTATAATGTATGGAGACTAAACAAACTTTGATTACAGGTTCATTAGTTTGAATAACTGTAGATCTTTATAATGTTAGAATAAACAATCACCATTGGCTTTTCCCCATCTGACTTTTTCATTGGATGTTTAATTTTACAGCATATATTCCACAACACATGGGCCCCTGTCGTGCTATGCAGTCCTGCAGAGTCAGGGCCCTGAGATGATCACCTTTAGAACAAAACAAAGGCCTCTGTGTACTGACAAAGCATGTCAATTAGCTTATTTATTTATTTAAAATGATTTATTTACCGCACGTTCTTATAATCGAGGCAGTTTTACAAAGCTAAAACATTCATGAAATATACCAGTCAAAAGATAGCAAAACAACAAAAGCGCTAAGCCCATTTACATGGGCTGTTATGTTATCATAAACCCATTTATGTGGGCTTATGTTAACGGCCCACGCAAATGCCATGCAAATCTTTTGCGTTGATTTGCTAGCATTAAAGTTAGCATTTTAATGCAGATATTATCGCAAAACTTTAACTCCTAGAGGGGTAGTTATGTTTTTTGCATTAATGGACCTTTGTTCACTTATATGTGATTGAACGTATGTTCTGTTCTTTCTCTTTGTGCTAATAGGTGATGAGCTGTTTTTCATAGTTTTGCATGTCATTGCCTCATTCGCATGGATCTTTGCATTAAAACTCTCACATGCTAATTTGCGCACATTAAAAGCACTGTTAATATAGGTAAACAAGATTACCTGTCATACAATGCTTTTAACACGTATGTTAACGCTTGCAGAATCGTTAGCACACCTTACTACATTGGTCCTAAAGAATTTGCTTAATTGGACTATAAGTTCTTTTATCTTTAGTGGGTTTCTTTTCATACCAAACTCCACTCTGGACTGCTACTTGGAAGTAGCGAAATATAAAAGGTTTCAAATAAACCAATAGACAGATAAGTAAATAAATAAAAACTGGGAGGTCCAGTGTCAAAAGGGTTGGTCCGGCAAAGTTCTGACTTAGCCGCATAAACCCCGAAGTTTGAATTTCACACCCTGTCGAATAGGTAAGTTTTTGACCATTTACGTCATTACTGGGCTAAAACTTACCCTGATAACAAGATGGTGCGGGGCTTTAACTTGGACATATAGCGCTTATAGTTAGTGCTACCCATTGAAGTGTAGCTGGTTTAAAGTTATCCAGGTTATCAATGCCCAAAGTCATTCTGCAGAAGGTTCCCGATGTAATACCATGCAGAAAAAATGTAATTCCTTTATCAGCACTACTTCTTTTACTTTGCCTTCAGTTCTTTTAAAAGTCCTAAATTTTTCCCCATTACATTTGACAGTCCATCTGTGGTCACATTTGCCAGTTTATGCCAGGGGAGTTTTAAACATTAAAAAAAAAAAAAGAAAGAAAGCAAAGCCACCACTATGACATATATCTTAACATTAAAAAAAGAGGGTGAAAAAAAAAACCATTTTAGTTGCTGCCCTATAAACAATACTCCATAAACTGAGATAGCTATGGTATCACAAAAACCAGTGTTAAAGAACCCACAAACTTCAGCTCAGTCTTTAAAGCCAATAGATTTCTATTTCAGCTTTAGAAATGGAATTATTCTAATCATTTACCATATCCATTAATTATATGTGTCATAAAGGTAAGTGAACTGGGTGAAAGACACTTTCTTAACGAAATGTTCAAAATATTAAAAAATATGTCCAAATCAAGTACTTATCTCAAAAGAAGTCCATAGTTAGGTAGACATTGATAACATCAAAAGGAATGCAGAGTAACACAACATGATGCCATGATGAATCAAAAAATAGGATCAAAGACCCACTGATGAATGGGGATATAAAATCGGAGAACCCAGCACTAGTGTTTCAACATATCTTAAAAGTGCCTGCCTCAGAGTATCTTCAGAAGCAACCTAAAAGCAGAAAAGGTTAGAATAATGAACAGAATTTCAAAAAAACACAAAATAAAGGGAAAACAATGCAGCAACACAAATAAACTAACTTGTTTATGATCATACCAGTAGTCTCACAGTGATTGAAAAATGGCAGACCTACTAATGTACTGTGAATACTCCTTTTTCTCTGAGTTGACGATAAAAATATTAATTTATGCGAGCACCACGTCAACAATAAATTTTAAATTTTCTGATTTTTTTAATTTTCAAAACAGAAACCCATTATCCATATACCAGGTATGAGTATGATAGACGTTCATACCACCCCATATTCTCTCGGGTATGTCTGCTCCTTGTTTAAACCGCTAACGGGGTCATCTTTAATCATTGGTCTTTACTCAACCTATATTTGCTTTTCCTTTTTTTTTTTTTTTTTATATTTTTTTCAAAGTTTTTTTGTAGACCTACTAATGCTCCATTTTTAAATCACCATGACACTATCAGTCTGATAACAAGTTAGTTTTATGCCAATGAAAAGTTTGTGGGAGCAGGCAAGGCCAGATTTAGACACGGGCAACAAAGGTATGCACATAGGGCACCACATTTTGATGGCACCCCAAAACTAGGGCCACCCCTCCCCCACCTTCAATCTCTGAGATGGACTCCAGAACCTCCTCTCTCCTGCAACTCCCAGTCCTACCTATGGGAAACTATAATCTTAAATGAGGTCATAGGGGCCAAATGTGGCCTAATAACCGCAGTTTGCTCTCCTGGGTTTTTGCAAGCATTGAATGCATGGACTTGTAGTTCTTGTTTCTTAAGAAATTGGAACTACAGATCTAAATATACAAAAGCAATATAAGCAGGACTGGATCAACCTTTCACTAAAGACAATAGAGCTATATCAATACTCTGAAAGATCAACCAAAAAGAATCAAATGTCAGTACACCAACTCGTTCTATTAGAATATTCAAATTGAGTGAAATGGTTAATTTGCATGGAAATCAATTACAAACAGATATTGAATTTTCTCACTATAATAATGGCAATAATTGATATGGGGATAAAAGAGAGATAAGTGCCCACGACTTAGTGCTGAAAAAGGACAAGGCACAATTTTCTTTTACACCGGAGATGAGGCTGTTATTAAATGCCATGCCTGCCTACTCCTTACAGATCAACACATAGTAGAATAAACTCTTTTCTTAAAAATGCCAATACACATTATTCTTCATTGCCCAACTGCACAATATCGCACTAGCTTCAAACAAGCAAGTCATTTTTAAACAGCACAATGAACACCTCATTCTGGAGCCCTGTAGAAATCTCAGTAGGATAACACACAAATTTGCCATTAATTAGGGTTTCCTAATAGAAATGTCATAGGAAGAAGCAGTTACCTTGAAGCAAAAACAGCAAATTAACAATTTGTTTAACTACCAGGTTTTGGCCTGTTTTGGATGTTCAGAAGCTAAATGTATTCAACCATTATCAAAACAATATAAGGACAGCTCTGCAGTTAATCTGACAAGACTCAACATGTTTCCTCCTATTTTCCCCATACCTATATGGAGCAACGCATCTATGCAGTAGCAAGCAAAGTGCACGACGTACTAACGTGCACTGAATTTCATGCACAAGTCACGATTTTATACATCTAAGATTTCAAACCAGTACTTGTATGCAAATAAGCCTGGTAGAAAACTTAACACACAGAAGTTTCCTATGGACAATGTCGCAAAATCAACGGGTACACCTTATGAAAGTGTAGTTGTCTCTATTGTGAAACCCAGACTGTGAAGGCCTTTTTGCTTGTATTTTAGTGCTGTGAACATAGTTAATCAGCTGTTTGCACGATTTTGCAACAAAACAGCTTATTAACTTTGAAATTGCATAAAAGTTCATGACTAAATTTATGAACTTATGTTTATTGCATAACAAACCAAATACATTTTCAAATTCACTTTATGCGTAAAAAAGGAAAATTGTGCACTTAAAGACATTAGGGAGAGGATCAGTTAACAGAAAAAAGGAGATAATATTACTCTTGTATAAGTCTTTGATGAGACCTCATGTGGAATACTGCATTCAGTTCTGGAGATCACACCTTCAAATGATTTAAACCGGTTGGGGTCAGTTTAGAGCAGTGGTTCCCAACCCTGTCCTGGGGACCCCCCAGCCAGTCGGATTTTCAGGATATCCACAATGAATATGCATGTTAGAACATGCAAATTTTCTCTCATGCATATTCATTGTGGATATCCTGAAAACCCAACTGGCTAATCCATGATAAGCTCAAAGTGACTGGAAATCAAATGTTTTCAGGCATGGGAAGCGGAGGATTTTTTCCTTATTTTAATTATTGGTTGTTTGATGTGTCTGCTATTTTGAAATATTTTATTGCTGTTTGAAAATTTTAAAAACTTTTTATATGAGTTCTTATTTATTGAATGCTATTGTATTTGTCATCTGTATGGCAATATTGTTACGAGCGCGCGCGGGCACGGTCGTCTCGGGCGGGTGGTGAGCCCTTGGGCCACGGCAGAACTCAAGGAGGAGCCCCAAGCCACACTGTGGGAGATGAGCTGAGCAGGCATGGTGAGCCAGGCAGGCAGGAACAGAAGCAGGGAGTCCGACCCTCAGCCGGACCTGCATGCCCATGGTAGCCAACACGGGGAAGTTGACTAATGAACGGTCCTCTGACTGTTCCCGGCCCTTTCGGACCTGCCACAGGGAACGGCAATGGGCAGCAGGCCGGACAGAGGCGAGGGCAGACAGAGTCCTTAAACAGAAGACATCAGACGGGGCAGAAGCAGGCTGAAGCAAGACGGAGACATCAGGACAAGGGCTGAAGCGAGACACAGGAAAGGTCCAGGCGAGCAGGAACTCCGATGCTGGGATACTCACATCCGAAGCCCCCTCGGCTGGCAGAAGCTCAAGAGCCCGTGGGACGAATCCCTCCTGTTGGCCACTCCAGGGCCCAACAGGACAGAAGGCTCAGGAACCAGACGAGGACGTAGGTCAAGGCAGAAACAGGAAGACATCCGGGCAAGGGCTGAAGCAGACACTGTAGACAAGGCTGGACGGAAACATGGCACTGTCCATCAGGGCGCCCTACTCAGCCCACCCGTGGGACTGAGTCGCGGACCACCCTGTCCCAGACGCGCCCTATACAGCCCAGGAAGGCTGGTCGCGGACCATGCTGAGAAGGAGGGTGCGGGGAAACTCCAGGCGAACAGGAACTCCGATGCTGGGATACTCACATCCGAAGTCCTTACGGCTGGCAGGCACAGGAACAAACATCTAGGCAGAGACACTGGACAGGGATCCATCAAAGCATATGATGATCACGGAAGACCTGGATCAGCAAGGTTACAGATGACTGTAGGACCTGATCCGCAGGCCCTTTGCAAGTGAACAGAAAGTCCTTAAGTACAGGAGGTAGAAGGCAACTCCCTGGGAGGAGCTTGCCAGGACCGCCCACCGCTGGTCCTATAAGTCAGTTGGAGAGCTGCGGGCCAGCCCCTAGGAGAAGGGCGTCGCCAAACAGGAAGTCCAAACGCTGGCAAGCAAGCCACAGGCACAGCTAGGCCTCTCAGGCCCTGGAGCAAGTCCCGGATGGAACACAGGCGAGGCCCAGGCTTCAGAGCGGCCTCTGGAGGAAGGTAAGAGACCTCCTGTAGCGCAGCAGCAGGGGGGATCGCAACAAATATTCTTTTTATTAGTATGGTTTATTATGATTGATTTATATTTCTTGATTTTATTGTTTGATTTAAGAGGACTAGTGATATTTCTGTTTATGTATTGTTGCACTTCATGCAGAGTCTGGCTTGTTGTGATTTCTAATTCAATTTATGTTTTCACATTTCTATTTATGGCATTTTTATTCTGTGTTTGGAAAGGGTTTGTCTTATGTACTGCATGTGTGACTGAGGTGAGGTATTCTAGTAGTATGTAGTTTTTGTGTATGGATCAATAACAGCTTAGCTTGTTCTGTTTTCCTATTATGAGGTATATTGGTGTTTTGGGGCCTGGTATAATATTTTCAGTATTACCTTTTCATTCATTGGTTGTTTAAGTACTAGCATTTAGTGCTGTTTTGGTGTGGGAGGTGTACTATATTGTAATTCTAATTTAGTTTACTCATAGCTTTCTGAGCACCAAGCCCACACCCAAACTTGCTTAGGCTTTTTTGCAAGCTTTTCTGGTTGGCACAGAGCAGTGCCTGTAAATATAATATACATGGGGTAAGTGATGAAAACTGAATGTCGTTTTCATGTTAAATCTGTTATTATAAAATGCATAATTTGCAATTGTGTGTGGGGTGGGCTGAGGGTGTGGACAGTGTTGCGGTCAGGGTGGGGGCAGGGCACAAAGCTGTAAGGTTTGCCTAGGGAGCCTAATACCCTTGCATCGGCCCTGAACATTCCTGTAGTGTTACTAGGCATACGCTGCACTGTAATATCACACTTCAAAACATAAAGTGCTGAGTTTCTTGGAATATGTCATATTTATGGGAAAATCTGGTGTTTCAAATTTCCCTAGTGAATTTGGGGAAATTCCAAAAAATACGACAAAATAGAAGCAGGCAGAAATCTACTTGGCTTGAGTTCCACATCAAATTGTTTGTACATCTGTAATTGAATTATTGCACTTAACATTTACTAAGTACTAAGGACTGATGTAGTAAGGTATCTCAAATTTCACAAAGTCCACCTCATACATAAAAACTGCAACCTGGGCTCCTAAATTGGTCTTATTTGTACAATTTTCCCTTTATATACGTACAGTGGGCTTTGTATTATCCATATAAGTACAGATATTCAAAACTTGGCATTAGCTGGCTAACTCAAAATTAACTGGATAAATGCCTTCGAATATCAACCCCTAAATATATTCAGTGCATGAAAAAATTTAAGAAAAAATAACATGATAAAAAAACAAACCAGTAATGCTTCCCAAAACAAAATGACTCAAAAGAAAATTTTGGGGTGACATTGAGGGCTGGAGGTGTCCCCACTCCAATGACATGAGATAGGGGAAGTTCCCCACTGATGATGCTGCCATCTGCATTCCTCTTCAGATCACACAGATGCTTTTGTGCAGGAGCTGAGTTCCTCTGCTGCTGTAGAGAGTCTAAAAGCTCTACCTATCTGGTTATCAGATTAAGCTGGATATGTGGCATTTTTTAAACTTAGGTGGCTATCTGACTTAACCGGATAAGTAGTATTTTAAGACTTATCTGGCTAAGTGGTGGGTTTTTTTTAGATTTAGCCAACTATCTTACATACCTGGATAAATCCGAAAAGTGCTACTTGGACAGACAAGTAACAGTTTTAAGACTTATCCAGCTAAGGTACTGATTGTGCAGACATTAAGGAAAAAACACAGGGCTGCTTCTATGGCCAAGTCCATAAGCAAAGCACTTCAAACAGCACTGACTGATACATGGGGTATCCTGCTCGGCACAGCAGATACTGCCATGGGAAGCTTGCTGGGCAGACTAGATGGACCATTGATCTTTTTCGGCCGACATTTCTATGTTTCTATAAGTGCCGCTACTTAGCTGGATAAATGAGAACTTATCCACACAAGTCCAAACTTGTGTGTCTTGCCTTTTTTTTTTACATATGCCAGCATGTTAGTGTGCATATGTATTCGTATTTTAGAACCTGTGTATATCGGTTGCATGCGGGTTATAAAATATTGTAGCGACTTTTCGCGCCCATATATATGCGTATATGCACACATGCGAGCAGTTCTGAAAGCTATCCTCCCCTATTTGCATGTTAAACTTTATTATGTACACCTCCTATGTCATCACATCCCCCAATATCTTTTTCCTGTAATAGAAACTTTAAAACCCTCTTTGGGAAGTTCTCGCTCTCTTCTCCTCGAAATAAAGAAGGTTCATACCACCAGATAAAAACAATTTTAATTAAATTCCTTCATCCTTTTGTAGCTGAAGGAGAGGTAAATGTCTAAACAAGAAGATGCACTTATGGAAAAGGTGATAATAGAACTCAGTGTTAACAAGCAGAAAATAACCTAACACCATTTGCAAGCAAAAAGGAACAATCCATTTCTATTTTTGCAAAAGCACACAATGCTATACACAGGATATTGCACATTTGTTTTATATCTAACCTCGGCAACAAATTAAATGGAAGTGAATTGTTCTGATGCCATAAACTGCTAAACAGAGAGATATATTTGGTATACCCTTGGGTTTGTGTCTAACTGATGTTAATAATGTATACTTACCAAGATTTCTAAAAATGTTCTCCTTGCAAACAGTGTGATTACACTAGCACAGCAGGCATTAGCAACTGCACCAGAGCTTTTCCTGAGTCCTAGTAGCTGAATTGTCCCTAGAGAAAAATCAAATTCCTTGGACATACTGTGAGATGGATTAATCCAAACATTGATGTAGCAATGATCATTTCCACCCTGGTACGCTTTCATTTTAGTCCCCCTACCACAAACATCTTCCTCTCTATGTCCAGTGCTCTCAGTGTTTTCTCACCACCCCCTACCTCTGTG
Organism: Rhinatrema bivittatum; assembly: GCF_901001135.1. Lineage (NCBI taxonomy): Eukaryota > Metazoa > Chordata > Amphibia > Gymnophiona > Rhinatrematidae > Rhinatrema > Rhinatrema bivittatum. Next base: position 24,950,288 of record NC_042631.1, read on the forward strand.
CTCTCACCCCTCTCATCTCCACCGGTTTCATCCATTTCTTCTTTGTCTTATAGCTTTAGTTCTCTCCCCCTCACCCACCCAGTGCTTTTATCTCTGTGTCACCCATCCAGTACTCTCATTTCTTGCTTCCCAGCCCTGGCTGCAACTTTCTCATACTGGAGAGTCCAGACCAAGTGCTCTCACCTCTCTCCAGACTCAATGCTCTCACCCAGGTCTCCCCTCCACCCAGTGCTCTCACTCCACGCTCCCCCCTCCAGGGATTTCACTCCTCTCTCCTCCTACCCAGTGTTTCTCTCCTACCCAATGCACTCACTCAATACTGCCTTGCCTAGTGCTCTCTCCTCCCAATGTTCTCAGCCCTCTTTCCCCGATATCCAGTGCTGTTAACCCTCTATCTCCCCCTATCCAGTGCTTTTACCTTTCTCCACCTCCACCCAGGACTTTCATCGCTTCCTTCCCTAACTATCCAGAGCTCTCAAAGACTCTTCCCCATCCAGTATGCTCTCCCTTCTTCATCACTGTGCTTTTACCCCTCTCCCCCACCCAATGCTCTCATTTCTCTGCCCCTACACAGTGCATTTCTCTCCTTCTCCATCTCTTGCTTGTACTTATTCCCATACTGCTTGCCCCTCCTCAATATTTTTCCCTCTCTATGTTCTCATCATTCTCTCCCCCAACTCAGTCCTTCCACCCAGTGCTCTCCCTTCTCCCCTTCCCTCTTGTTCTTACCTGCTGCAGATCTGTACACCACCTTCCACAGTTGATTAGCTTATTCTGTTCACAGGTACATTAGGTGGGGCAGCAGCAACAGCTCAGCAGACCTTTCTCATGGCCTTCCATCACCTGCTTCACTAGAGGAAACAAGAGAGACCGCAGGGGAGAAGGAGCCAGATCACGTTGCTGTACATGCCTACTCCTCTCTCCTATTGGAAGGATCCACATGTGGCTGTGTCTTGTGGTAGAGTATCCTTACTGTATGATCTTGGTGTGGCTATATTTCCTACCTCATCAGTACTTCTGTCCATGAATCAAAAAATTTTGCTCATGAGCTTTCGATACCACATAAGTAATTCATTTGATGTGACAGATCTGTCATATCTGAAGAAGAGAACTATGGGTCAAATGTATTTTTTGTGTCTATGGGGAAAATGTTTAATGCATCTGGCTCTACATGCATATGACCCTACATAAGCATGAAGGGTCAAACGATCATGTACTACATCATCTTTGAATTTTTATGTTGGGTCCAAGGTCACAAGTATGGTCATGCTAGTTGTTTTATAAACAATGAAATAACTTGGCACTATGCTCTATTGATTTTCTTTAAATTCATCTCAACATGAGCAGAGATTTTCCCACAAGATAGGGTAGTCGACATAGTTGGTTGATTACCAATAAACACTGCAACTCTAAGTAACCAACAATAGCTAAATCATACTAATTATGTGCCATATGATTCCTCGTACATGTCAGACATACAGTGAAGGTCAATATTCCACTGGTTTGTCCGGCTAAGTTTGAAACTTAGCCAAAACAAAATCCCATCTTTTAAAGCGGATTAGTGGGGTAAGTCATTACACAGCCGAATAAAAAAAAGAGGCAATGTGGAGGCATTCCGGGGGTGGGGGGGGGGAGCTCAGTTTAGTCAGGTAAGTCTGGCCCTGGTGGAAAGCAGATCTAAATTAATTCAGATAAACCTACCCAGCTAACTTTAAACCTAACCGGGTATATTCAGCAGATTACTTTTTTCGCTAAATATGCCAGTTAAATCCCTGCTGCCTGTACCACTCAATTTTGACCACACTGTGTTTAGGCTGTTTAACAGTATGCAAAGTACAGAAAAATGAACACCATTAGACCTTGAAAATGCAGTATCCATGCCCATTAAGAAGGCTTGATTACACAGAGGCATTTATCTACAATGCCAGATCAATTACTTGCCAGGCAGTAGGATTTCCATACGCGTGCACTCTATGAGAAATATTAGGGAGCCAGCAATTTGCCTGTTGTCTGCTGACAGAGATAGAGAAGAAGCCACATACTACTGTTTTTGTACAATGAATCACTTTTATAAAAACGAAGGCACCTAATGAAATTTCAGATGCATTGCCTGTTCAGATTAGAATAGAACCCCATGCATTTATGGACTCCAGAAACAGGCATCATTCTCGGCAGTGTATCTGCTAACAAGCAATTTTAGTTTTACGCGTGCCTGTCTAATAAAATCCTTCCAATGAAAGCAGGTATTTTTCAATTTGTTTCCATGAACAGACACTTTCAAAACATTGAGATATCGGTGTATAATTCTGCTTTAAATGGTTTGTTCAGAGGTATAAATAGGTATCTCTGTGTTTGAGTTACCATGCAATACATTTCTCATTTAAGGAGAAAACATAAAAAAATAATTGGAGTAACTGTGACCAGGAACAATGCTTACCCAGCACGTCAGCCACATTTATTGTGTCTTAATGTCATAGTTGTTGGATTTCCTCCTTCCATAACCAGATCCTGATTTTTAATGCACCCTTATTTATTTATTAAAATTTTTACCAGCGAGGTTAGTCATAGGTACATTAGAGTCACAAGCTTGTGCTACCATATTGTCACTGGGGAGCTTAGGTGCATAACATGCTCAATCATTGCCATATATGAAACTCATAGAAGAGACAGGGGTTCAAACTCTTTAATGCAATATTTCCCAGCTCTCTCCTGGAGGCACACCTAACCAGTCAGGTTTTCAGGATATATATATGGGCCGATTTTAAATTTTACGCACGGGGGGTACATTTGTGCGCATTACCCGACGCGCACAAATGTACACCCGATTTTATAACATGCGTGCGCTTCCGCGCGCATTTTATAAAATCCAGGGTCTGCGCGCGCAAGGTGGGTGCACACTTGTGCACCTTGCACACGCCAAGCCCAAGGGGAGCCCGATGGCTTTCCCCGTTCTCTCCAAGGCTGCTCCAAAATCGGAGCAGCCTTGGAGGGAACTTTTTTTTGGATCCCCCTACCTTTCCCTCCCTTCCCCTATCTAGCCCACCCACTGGCCCTACCTAAATCCCCTCCCTACCTTATTCGATGGAGTTACACCTGCCTCTGGCAGGCATAACTTGTGCATGCCGTGCGAACCTCTGGCACGGCCAATGTGCCGGAGGACTAGGGAACGCCCCGGCCCCGCCCCGCCCCGGAAGCCACCACGCCCTGGCCCCACCCCTGGCCCACCACCATGCCCCCAGCCCCACCCCAATCCACCCATTTTCGAACACCCCGGGACATACACACGTCCTGGGGCTTGCACGTGCCACCAAGCCTAGGCAAAATAGGCTTGGCGTGCACAGGGGTAGGTTTTCGGGGGTTACACGCATAACCCTTTGAAAATCTACCCCATAATGAATATGCATGAGATAGATTTGCATACATTGGAGGCCAAGGGTATGCAAATCCATCTCATGCATATTCCTTACAGAAATCCTGACTGGCTTGGTGTGCCTCAAGCAGAGGACTGGGAAATACAGATTTACAGAGACTTCATATAGACTATCCTGGAAATCCCTCAACTAGCCACCTTGGTTGGGTATTTTGTGCTTTTCTAATGAGTGGTCATATATCTGTCATGTAAAACGTTTGAGTAGATCCAAGAATAAATATTACAAATGCCCTTCTTTAAGACTTTTGAGTGCATGAATTGATTAGTAAATCATTGCAATGGACATTGAGACAATTTTTCAAAAGCCATTTACCCAAGTAAACGGCTGTCTGAGAATTGCCGACTTTTAAACTGGCTAAAAGTATGCACAGGGCTCCAAAGCACACATACTTTTAGCTGTGTTGGGGGGAGGTGTTCCCAGGGCCATATTTTGCATGGGAAGGAAAACGGTGCTCAGAGGTTGTATTTTTAAATCTAATCACGTTCTTTTGCTTGGAAAATCTACACTTAGAAAAAGTAAGTGCAAATGTCCAGAGGTATTTTGTGCCAACTGCAGTTTTCAAAGTGAAAGTCCATGTGTACTCTCGCCTTTGAAAATCGGTGTAAAGGTTAAGATAGAAAGTACTAGGCATGTGCTTTTATTAAAACGAATGGGGAAGTTTTAACAAAATTTCCCATTTTGGTTTTCAAAGAAATGAAAGAAAAATGAAGGAAATATTGAATATTTCTAAGCTGAAAGAGAACTGCTTAGCTAAGTGCCGGTACCTGTCAGCTATACCAGCACTTAGATATTCACCCTGCAAGAAGAGGTAATAGCTTCTCCTCCTCCAGCTGGGGCATAGGTATAACTCTGGGGGCTCGGGGGAGAAGTAGGTGAGTTGGTACCACACTTTTTCAAGAATTTGAAGTAGACATAGGTAATGGAAGACACCTTCATTTTTTAAACTTTGGTTGGAAAGGGATCCAGCCATGCAAGCCGCCTGTAATAATAAAACTTGTTTAGGAAGAGAGAGGGCTTAGGAGATATGAGCCGGACAATTTGTTTTCTAGAACATGAGGGGATGTGGGATGGATCAAGCTACTAGCATTGATATTCCATGTCAACTGGCTTAATTTAAGCCCTGATCCCAGAATGCTCCCATGCTGCCTCTTTTTATCTGGGTATTATCTGGTTAACAACTTTCCCAGCTTAAACTCATCCATTTGGGGAAGGCAGAGGAAAATCAAAACTTGGGGTTCGTCCAGTCAAGTCTGAACGTATCCAGACAAATCCCTTTGAATGTAGACATCTTATTGGTGACCATCCATGTGCTGGAGGGTGTTCTTATGTTTTTGTAAAATAATTGGACAAGCACTTGGATGGTCGCCATTTATTTTTTTTTTTTTACAAAAGGAAAGAATATCTCCTCAAATGGAATACAGTGGCAATAATGCCTTGCTATGTAACAGGTATCACATTGCTGTTGGTGACCGGATCATACTGCTGCTATACTACTCAACACAACCACACTGCTGCAACCCTGTCCTTGTCACTCAGGGTGGTCAGTTTTCCAGCCAGTTTTGTAAGGGGATATTCACTGACACTATGCTCCATGGGATGTTCCTGACTGCAAATACAACTGGGGTTGCCAAAAGTCCAGCGGGGGTCTGGGAGCGACCTCCTGAACTCGGACCGTCGGCTGCCAATAATCAAAATGGTGCCGAGAGCCTTTGCCCATACTATGTCACAGGGGCTACCGGTGCCATTGGTCAGTCCCTGTCACATGGTAGGAGCACAAGATGGCGCCGATGGCCATGTGACAGGGGCTGACCAATGGCACCGGTAGCACCTGTGACATAGTATGGGCAAAGGCTATCGGCGCCATTTTGATAGAGGCAGGCCCAAAAGCCAGACAGCACAGAGAAAGAAATCCCTCGCGGGACCCCGCTGGACCACCAGGGATGTTAGTAAGTCTTGGGGAGGGATAGGGCTGGTGAGGGAGGGTTGTATTTAATGTATTAAAGTGAATTTTAATGCTTGGGATGGGGTTTTTTTAACCTTCGTTTTCCCGCGTCGTTTTTTGGGCCAGTTTCATTTTTCCCTGTTTAGTTTTTGGTCGTTTTTCCAAAAAACTAACCGAGGCAAAACGAACTTTACCCCGAAGCGTCCGACTCAAAAAACGACCCGGTAGAAAAAAACGAAGCTCATCTCTACTCTATATAGACTGGTGTGGACTGGTGCCTGGCATTTGGATTATTCAACATTGCAGGAAGATAGACATTGCTTCATTTTCAACAGGTGAGACCTATTTGCTTTGTCTTTCTTTGTTTTTCCTAAGTGCACAAATTGTTGATTACATTTATTTTATATTACCTCTGTTTCTTGCATTTATAACTTGCTCACAAACCAATAATTGAATTGCATTCTCTTCCACAATATGGACTGATGGCTAAGGATGAACGGACGCCAAGTCCTGGATGCCGACGAAGGGAGCCAGACTTGGGCATCTGTTCTAGGCCTGGCCCCAGATACCTATTTATAAATAGTGATTGCTAAATGCATTTAGTGCATGCTACTTGCAAATAACACACACTAAAATTGAAAACAAAATTTAATTAACATTTTTTGTTTTATTTAAAAAAAGAAATGAAACAGCTTGTATTGTCATTTTTTTTTTTTACTTTATTTGAAATCCTTGCTGTCTTTTCTTTTTTGTATATTAAGTATATATATATATATATATATATATATATATATATATATATATATATATTTTAAACAGAAATCAGTGGCAGACCCCTGATGATTGATGTCAACATCCATTATTCCCTTGCTTTTTTTTTTTTTTTTAAACTATATCTTGGAGCAGCCTCCTAAAACTGTGAAAGAAGAAAAAGGTTATTCCTATCACTATTACCATGCAGGTATTTCCTTTTCCTAGCATGTAGCCAGATGGACTCAGGACCAATAGGTTTATGCTCCCCTGCCAGCAGATAGAGATGGAGTCAGATTTCAAAGCTGACATCACCCTAAATATATCCCTGCAGTGACCTCAGCCTTTCAGTATTTCTCTGTCTCTAGCAGATGGTGGACGTACCTCTCCCTATGGGGATTGCTGTACTTTTGGGAAGGAGAAGTTCTACATTTAAAATGGAAAAAAAATTGAGCCCCTCTCTCCTGTGGTGATACCTAAAGGTCCCACCCCCAGTTGAGAATTCCTGAGGCAATTTCCGAGATCCCTCAGAAGTGTACCTTGGTCCGGTAGCCGGTTCCTAGCATGGACTTTACCCCTTAAGCAGCTGAAAGGCAGTGGATGCAGGAAGCTGAATGCGGCGGTGATGGCCAAAGCCCTCTCCCCCCGCAGCCAGAGACCATCTCTACTCAGTCGGAAAGCACTGAGCTCAGGTAAGAAAAAAAAGAGAGAGAAGAAGATTTTCCTCTTGATTCAGAGACATTTGGATGGGTTTCAGTAAGACTTCCTCTGGTCTCCTTGCTCAGCGCACCATACCAACTTTGTTCCCGATCCCTTTGGGGTAAGGGGAAGTGGGCTTCCGAGCAAGTTCAGTGGCCCCCCCGGTGGGCTAGGCCCCACTTTAGGCTTGGTTGGCATACCACGTGGTAGGCTGCAGTGGCGCCATCTTGTGCACATCTTCGTGCATGCCGTATTGCCCTCCATAGAATGTCAGTACATGCACACAACCTACTAAGCGCAGAATACTGGTAAAGCCAGGTGCACAAGCTGTGTGTGTGCGCATAAAATTTTAAGCGCAAGCCAACAGAACATACAGTTACTACCGCCAATGGCTCCGGCAGCCAAGAAATGTAAGTGCCTTTCTCTCTGTGCTGCTTGTCATTTATTTATTTATTATTTTTATATACCAACATTTGATCTCAATCGAAATATCACACCGGTTTACATTCAGGTACTGTAGGTATTTCTCTATCCCCAGAGGGCTTACAATCTAAGTTTTTGTACCTGAGGCAATGGAGGGTAAAGTGACTTGCCCAAGGTCACAAGGAGCAACAGCAGGAGTTGAACGCTGGTCTCCTGGTTCATAGTCCACTGCTCTAACCACTAGGCTATTCTTCCTCCCTTCATATTAGGGTTTCACAGTCTGACCTGGATTCCAATTTATGTCAGTACTGTGAGGAAGCCCAGGGAGAGTTCGCCTCCCCAGACTTTGCTAAGCCCGGCTCCTCACGTTCAGAGGATGGGTTAGCCACAGCCTTAACTGGAAGTACCCTGGATCTGAGTATCCCCGGGACTGGGTCATCCATGGGAGAGGAAAATTCAGTTGCACCTACCGCAGTACCTTCTGGGCTAGGCATGGACTTGGCAGCCTTCTCTTGGGTGGAATTTTTCCAGTGCCTTTAAGCCTTCATACAGGTACAGTCTACTATATCATTTCCCCTGCTGGACGGAACCTCAGCCAGTAAGCCCTCCCTCTCACAGTCCTATCGGCAGACCTCGAGGCATGGCTCGCCTCACCTGGCAGGGACCCAGATGGCATGGATGGAGGATACAGATTCCTTGTAAGAAGGGGAAATTCCCCCTGGCTTAGAACTGTATCAGACCATGTTATGATTTTCCATGGAGATGAATTGCTGGCCTTGGTTTCCCAGACCCTGAAGATGCTGGGAGCTCCTGGGGCAGACTCTATGACAGAACCAAAGAAGAATCCCATTCTGATTTCCCTACGGAAAGCCTCTTGCTACTTTCCAGTGCTGGAAGCCATCCAGGAGTTGATTGACCTGGAATGGGATACCTCAGAGGCAAGTTTTAAAGGTGGACGAGCATTAGAAGCTCTATACCCACTGGATCCAGGAGTGAGAGTGTATTTGCATTTCTCTAAAGTGGAGGCACTAGTCTGTGCTGTCTCTAAGCAAATAACTATCCCAGTGAAGGGAAGAGTGGCCTTAAAGGATGTGCACGTTAGATGGATGGAGTCCATCAAACAGGCCTTTGACACAGTGGCAATGATCTTACAGATTTCTTCTTGTTGTGCCCTGGTAGTTCGTTTGTGCCTACACCTCTCTCAGGAGGTGGATGACTCGGGGGTGAATTCCAGAGAGGTTATGGAACCGCCACCTTTTTAGCTGATGTGGGCTAGGATCTAGTCTGCACTTCAGTCAGAGGAGTGGCAGCCAGAAGACAGCTATGGCTGCGGAATTGGTCAGCAGGCACAATCTCCAAGGCAAATCTTACAAAGATGCCTTTTAAAGGATCACTCCTTTTCGGAAGCGAATTGGAAAAGCTGACCAGTAAATGGGCCGAATCTCCAGTTCCCCGGCTACCTGAAGATAAGAGAAAGCAGTTATTGCACCCCTCGCCTATGAGGGATCGATCCAGGGGCTCCCAATGCTTTTGCGCCTACGAAACTCAACATTTCAGAGGTCCCGTCCTTTGGGAGATCTCAGTCCTTTCGTAGTCGACAGCCCAAGAGACATGCAGGCTCGGATTTAGGTTCATCCCGAACCCCCAATGAAATTTTGCTGACCCACCCTCGGAACAAGGAGATATGGCGTCAACTGTCCCTTTTCTACAAGAGGTGGGTTGAGATCACTTTGGACAAATGGGTACTGGAGGTCATATGAGTAGGATATGTGCTGGAATTTCACAGCACTCCTCGGGATGTCTCCATGCCACTCCCAGCACAAAAAAACAGGCAGCGGAGGCTACTCTTTTAAGGCTCCTCAATATGAGGGCTGTAATCCCAGTACCTGCACACCAGGAAAATATGGGGCATTATTCCATCTATTTCATTGTACCCAGGATGTAAGTTTTCTTTCACTCCATCCTGGACCTCAAGAACATCAACCAACATCTATGAGTGAATCATTTCTGCAGGGAAAACTTATGTTCCGTGATAATGGCCGTACAATCGGCATAACTACATATTCCAATCCATCAAGAACACCAACATTTCTTACGCTTTGCTGTAATAGGTCACCATTATCAGTTCCAGGCATTGTCCTTTTGCCTAGCCACCACCCTCAGAATGTTTTACAAGATTATGGTGGCTGTTGTGACAGCATTGGTTGATCCGGGCCAAGTCCATGGAAGAGAGTCTCCGAGTTACCAACAGGGAGACCTCCTTGCTTCAGGAACTTGGTTGGGTCGTAAACCTGGACAAAAGCAGTCTCATGTCCTCCCAAGTCCTTGGAATATCTGGGAGTCCAGTTCGACACCAAGCAGGGCAAGGTCTTCTTTCCAACCATGTGGATAAGGAAGTTGATGTCCCAAGTGCGTCAGTTGATGAACACGATATGCCCAACGGTGTATGGGGCAACCCTCGAAATAGTGCCGTGGGCAAGGGCACACATGCGACCACCTCAACACTCACTACTGTCACATTGGAACCCACAGTCTCAAGACTATTCGATTCAAGTCCACTTACCAATGGGAATATGCTCTCAGCTCCAGTGGCGGCTGCAAGAAACCCATCTGAGCAGGGGTGTATGCCTATCCTCTCTGAACTGGCTGGCCCTCACAATAGACATGAGCCTCTGGGGCTGGGGAGCTCACTGTCAGGAACGGACGGCCCAGGGACGTTGGAATGAGGAAAAGGCCCTCTGGAACATCAACCATCTGGAAGCCTGAGCAGTCAGATTGGCATGTCTACAATTCAGCCACAGATGTCAGGATCAAGTGGTCCATGTAATGTCAGACAATACAAAGACGGTAGCCTACATCAACTGCTAGGATGAAACCAAGAGCTAGCAAGTGTCACAGGAGATAAATCTTCTTATGGAATGGGCAGAAATACATCTAACCAGACCATAGGCAGCCTTCTGCCCTGATCGGGAGTAGCTTTTATACATCCCATTGGTCCTGAGTCCATCTGTCTACACTAAGGAAAACAAAATGATCAGGTAAGTAATTTCTCCATTTCAGCAATACACAATTTTCTCTCCTGCTAAGAGCTGTCCCTGAGTGTGAGCATGTCCTTACCAGAGCCATGGGCATTCCCTCTCCAACCTTAGCTGACTGGAGTTCTCTGAATTCCCAGCCTGTCCAGCTGAACAGCATGTGAGCAGAGATGTGAATAATACCCTCAGCCAGTCAAGGCTGAACAGATCTCATCTCCTTCCTTTACATTTTATCTAGAGATGTCTGAGTAGTAATTAAAGGTCAAATACTAAACAGGCAAAATTCAATCAAGTTTGAGTACATCCGAATTGGGGGATTTTCCCCAGTAGGCCTGGGAGGAAGGGACGGGGTTTTCATCAACAAGAGTGGGAAACCGGGGTTTAGCATCAAGCAGAGGAGGGAGGAAAGATAGTCCAATGAGGATCAGAGGGGAGGATGGAGAGATATACTGTATGTTCGAGGAAGAGAAAACAATGATTTGTGCAGGGGGGTGAGCGGGTGCAAGGCATTTCTTTAAATGATGTTCATCAAACTTAGGAATTTTCACTAGGTTTGTTCACAAATTTCTTTCAAAGAAGTCTGCTGGTCTTTCTCTGAAACTCTTGCAAGATGTCAGACTCATTTGGTGGGAAACAATGCATGCTTTTCCCTGATTTGGAACAGGAAACTTCATCTAATTACACAATTATGCTTAAATGGTTAAATGAACTGTTAAAAGATGGAGACTTTCTACCGCATTCCAAATCTCCGCTTTTAAGTATCAAGATAATCAGTCCCTAGTGATCCTTTATTTTGATGATTAATAAATAATTAAGACATTGTAAAAAGTGAACCCAGAGAAGGCTTTGATTTCCTTTGACACTGGAGGATTTCTTCTTTCCAGTTTAACTTTTCAGGTGAAACTTTCCACAGCTCCAGCCCGAAGCGTAACAAGCCACTTTAACAAGCTGATTTGTGAAAAGAAGTTGAACTTTAGAATTTCAGGTCATCCGCACTTAAGAGAGAATGAGGGGAAAGAAACAGGATGAAAGGGCTGTGAGAACTCGCATGGCCTTTTGTGTGACTTCATTGTTTTCTTCACTGAAGACTTTTTTTTTGTTTAAGCAGAACATTCAGCCCCCTTTTGTTTTCTTCCCGTCTACTTTGGCTACCAGTGCATTTCTAAGCTGTTTTTGGAGCGGGTCACGTGATGCTCCATGATTAGAAACAATCCTTTCATATTATTCACCAGTAGGGTTCATTCTGCTTTCTTCCATTTGTAGAGGGACATTGTGCTCTCTCTGTCTTACAACTATTGGTACATCCTCGATCATATTAACTATAACTGAGCCACACTGTTTTTGTTTATCCACAATACGATGGCAAAAGCTGAGGTTTCATGACTACTACAGGACTCCTGCTGGATTTATTACCTATGCATAAAATCAAGAGCACCAATAAAGATTAGGAAACCCCACTTTTGTTATAAATCTACCGCCAATGCTTAGTTTAATTTAGTTTAGTCAATTTGATAAATTGCCATTCTTTTACAGTTAATCATAAACAGTAAAATAAACAGTTAAAATAAACAGATATTATTAAAACAATATAAGTTAACCAATAAGTCAACAAATTCAAATAAAACAACATAAATTGGATATCCAGGTTAAACCTTATGGGAAAATTACATTTCCCAAAGTGATAACCACTGGGGACAACTGTGAAAACCAAAAGATGACAAAGTAGTATAGTTGGTATGCTATAAATCTAAGCATCATGCCTCATTTTAAGTGATGGAGGGAGAAGACTCCAAGAGGATAAACCCTCCACTTCTTAAGCAAGTTGAGACTTAACCATGCTAAAGCCCTATCTTTGTAGGTTTTTTCCAGGCATATCAAAAAAGTGATGTCTTTTCCTTTCCTCTTATTAAATTTGTATAATAACCTTGTCCCTTTGTTGTTTCTTTACGAGTTACACTTTAGTACTATGAGTCAATATTCAAACCTAAAAGTCTGTTTATTTTAACTGTACATTGCTTTGTTTTAATTGTAACTAAAGGCAATTTATCAAATTGACTAAATTAAATTAAATGTCTATGTAAGTTAGCTGAATAAAACTTATCCAACTAACTTACATGGGATATTCAGTAGCACATATGCTGCTGAATATCCCCATCAAAATCATCACTTTGCCGGATAAGTTGCTGGTGGGTCTGCTGGAATACCTGTTAAATAGATCCTTGGAAAGAGGAGTGTGCAGCATGACTGGAGAAGAGTGCTAGTGGTCCCGCATCCCAAGAGTGGTAACAGAGAGGAGGCTGGAACTACAGGCCAGTTAGCCTCACCTCAGTGGTGGGGAAAATTAATAGAGACTAAAGGAAAGGATAGTGAACTATCTACAAACTGGTGGGTTGCTGGACCCGAGGCAACATAGATTCACCGGGGGAAGGTCCTGTCAGACAAATCTGATTTATTTTTATAATTGGGTGACTAGAGAATTGGATCAAGGAAAAGCACTCAATATGATTTACTTGGATTTCAGCAAACCTTTTGATACAGTCCCAATAGGAGGCTTGTGAATAAAATGAGAAGCTTGGGATCGGTACCAAGATGATGGTGGATTATAAACTGCTTGGTTAACAGGGGACAACATGTAATGGTAAATGGAACCTACTCCTAAGAAAGAATGATATTAAGTGGTGTTCCACAAGAATTGGTATTGGGACCAGTTCTATTTAATATCCTTGTGAGCAACATTGCAGAAGGGTTAGAAGTAAAGTTTGTCTATTTGTGGGTGATACTAAGATCTGCAACAGAGTAGACTGAAGAAGTAGAGGGAATGAAAAGTGATTTAAGAAAGCTTGGTCAAAGGTTTGGCAGCTGGGATTCAATGCCAAGAAGTGCAGAGTCATGCATCTGGAGTGCGGTAATCCAAAAGAGCTGGTTGTGATGGAGGGTGAAAGACTAATGTTCACAGACTGGGAGAGGGACCTTAGGGTAATAGTGTCTGGCTCTCTGAAGGCGGCAAAGCAATGTGACAAGGTGATAGCTAAAGCAAGAAGAATGCTGGGCTGCATAGAAAGAAGAATAACTAGTAAGAAAAAAGAGGTGATAATGCCCTTGAACAGGTTCTTGATGAGGCCTCACTTGGAGTATTGTGTTCAGTTCTGGAAACCATATCTCAAAATGGATAGAGGCAGAGGATGGAGGTGGTCCAGAGAAGGATGACCAAAATAGTGTGGGGTCTGTATCAGAAGACTTATGAGGAGAGGATGAAGGATCTAAATATGTATACCCTGGAGGAGTGGAGGTGCAGGGGAGATATGATACAGACCTTCAGATACCTAAAAGGTTTTCATGATGCACAATCCTCGAACCTTTTCCATTGGAAAGCAAACAGTAGAACCAGGGGTCATGAAATGAAACTCCAGGGTGAGATGACTCAGAACCAACATCAGGAAATATGTAGTCATGGAGAGTGTGGTGGATACCTAGAATGCCCTTCCAGAAGAGGGTGAAGATAAAACTAGTAAACAAATTAAAAAAGGCATGGAATAAACACTGTGGCTACCTAAAGGCTAGAGGTGGAAATAAAGGAAAGGGTGTATGGGGGTAACCTGCATGGAAAACCAGCTACTTCCTCTAATGGAAGGCATGGGGATTACTTTAAAAATGGCACAGGCCCATCCATTGCTCCTACCATCTGACAGGTGCCGACTAATGGCACCGATAGCCACTGTCACATGGTAAGGGCAAAGGGCCATTGGCGCCATTTTGATTAGTGACAGCCGACGGCCTGAGAGGGGGAGATCGCTTCCGGGACCCCGCTGGACCACCAGGAACTTTCAGTAAGTCTTGGGGGGGGGGTTCAATTAATTAAATTTGAATGGTTGGGGTGGGTTTGGGTTGTTTTTTTTAATGTGCCCTTTTTCTACCCTCCCCAAAAACGATAAGAAAACTTCACAAAATTTTGTGGGTTTTCTTATCATTTCATCGCCCCCCCCCCCCTGAACTGCGACGAAATAGGAAATATCATCTCTATTTCGTCGCAAACGAATGCACATCCCTAATATATATATATATATATATATATATATATATATATATATATATATATATATATATATATATATATGCTATTTTACACACGCATGTAAATCTTTGAAAATTCACTTGACTATGACTCCAGCACCTCCATATAGAGGCCTGTTCCATGCATGAAGAAATATTTTTTGATATTGGTCCCATCTATCCCCTTGGAATCTCATATCGTGACCTACTGGACTGAAGCATTTTTTCCTCTGAAAAAGGTTTGCTTCTTGTGTATTATATAACTTTTGAGAAATTTAAATATCTGTAGCATATCTCTCCTAGGTCTCCTCCCCTCTAAGGAATAGATATTTAGGTCCTTAAGTCTCATCTCATAAGGCTTTTAGTGCACAGCCTGCACCATTTTGGTAGCCTTTCTTTTGACCACTTCAATGGCATGGCCTCCAGAATTGGCCATCATATTCTAGATGAGATCTCACCAATGGGCAATACAGAGGTACTATCACCCCTGCTTTTCTATTGGTTGCTTTGGTGGCCTAACAACAGAACACTTTTTCTATAGCTCTACAAAAGAGGATAACTTGTGCTTCTAACTCAGAATCAAGCCCTTCTGGAATTTTCCACCATGTTACCACAGGTTCAGTAGGTCACCAGTGCTGACTGTTTCTTTAGTGCAATAGGCCAGGATTATGGCATCATGCTTCCTAGCATAGTAATGAAAAATCCTATTTCAAAGGCAACCTTCTCTGTCCTTAAAGCAGATGTCACGTGTTAGCGGGTGAAGTTAAGGTATGTAGCATGAAGAAGTTGCTCAGGTACAATGTGAAAAAAAAAATCAATATTATATTTATCAGCAAAACTGTTGACATTAATTAATACGCATTTTCTTTTCTGGCTCGTGCTCCTAGATTCTCATGGAATGAGAAATGCTGATGTCATGTAAACATGAAGCATTATATTGAGCTGGTAACCTTTCCAGCTTACATGAATTGTGACTCTGATACAATAAGAATTATCTAGGTCATAAAAAAATGCCAGCTTGCCCTTTTATTCTCTGACCTACATTCCCTTGTGTTCTTATTCCTAGGTCTCTTTCCTTATATATTTACAAATATGTTATTTCCTTGACACCACACTTTTTCCACATAAAGATACTTACTTTTAATTATGGCTACAGATCCTGTCTATCCTAGAGCTCACTCTGCGGTTACTCACGTTACATGACGTATCAGAATGAGGGCTGCATGGGGTTCTGCCAAGGATCAGCAGTGCATCATCCTCATAGGTCCTACCTTCATAATGGTGGCAGCGACCAAATAGGAGGAGCGTTCAACATTCTCAGACACTAATATTGCCTTAAAAATAAAACAAAGAGCTGAAGGAAAAAAAAAAAAAGAGGAACTCAATTTTATAACATAGTGCTTGGGGCAGAATCTGTGTGTACAAAGTACATAGGCAGATTTTAGCCATAAATTTCAAATGGGACTTCCGCACATAAGTCAGCTTCTTACCTCTTCCATAATGCCTCCTTAGTCCAAATGGGGCAGCATTGATCCCCCTTCATCGCCTCTGCCTTGCTAGGTCCTAATTTGAAAACGGTGCCGGCTGGTACTGAGGTCAGAACAGGCAGCGCCATTTTCAAATCAGGATTTGGCAGGATAAGAGCAACTGGGGATCACTCCTGCCCCATTTGGAGTTCGGAAATGCCACAGAAGGGAGGAGCGGTGTCTAGGAGGGGAGGAGCAAAGAGAAAAGATTGGCAGAGGAGGGGGTTTTTTTTTGTTTTGTTTTAACATTTTTTTTCCTGGTCCTTTTAATATGTATTTCATTTCAAATAAAAGAAACAAACGTGAAAGAAAACAACCCACCCCCACCCCAAGAAAATAAAAAGGAATTATTTTTAGCTCACACCCCTAAAATTCTTTAGAGAGCTCATGACAAAATTGTCTTTGAATAAATAATTCTTGTGTGGCTCCAGAGAATTCTATGGCAGAAAATGTCCTTCCAGAAAGAGCATTTGGATCAGGACTGTTGTTAGCTGTGAGGCCGGTCTATGGTTTTTATATATCTATTTTTATGAAGCACAGGCTGATCCAGCAGCAACAATAATAGCATTACTGATTGTTTCTGGAGTGGAAATTTCTATAGAACGTAAGTGTGCCGCGGCAATCTTGCATAGAAGTCAAAATGTTCGCTGCTGAATTAAGCAGCATGATGCTGCGTCCTAAACAAATCCCTGCTTTATGTATGATGCTCAATTTTTTTTTTTTTCATGCTCTCCGCGAAGAGTGCGAGTGGGAAAGAAGGAAATATGTCTTGACATCTGGTCTTCAGACACTATTTCTTTCTTTCAGAAGAAAACCCACAGAAAAATAAAGAGTAATTATCTTTGTGCTTTCCACAAAACGGGGTGCTTTGCCAACAATTTACCACATTTTTGCAGTGCGAACTCTGGTACTGTTAAAGAGTGATAATGGAGATCGGAGTCTGGGCAAGCTTTTTATTTTAGTCAGTTGGCATTGAGAACAAACATTCCTTTCGGCCAGGAAAATTGCATGGTGCCTTGTTCAGTTACACCTCAAGAGATGCCATCTCCCTGCTGGTACCGAGAATGAACGGCATATTCCTCCATGACAAACTTGGTAGGAGTAAAATGACATGAGCGAGCCTGGATGCAGAAAGTGCTTTTGCCAGCTACTGGTTCTCTGCCCTCCACCACTCTAAAAACTCAGCATTCTGAAAATGGCTTCCATCCATGCCAGCAGCTGACAGCGTGCAAGCAATGCATCACACGATCAAGGTGGAAAGAACAGGGGTTTACAATGCACAGAGCTGCCAACTGGCTCCAATTTTTCAGGACAGGCTGTCCCAGCTAACTGCATGCTGGGACTTGTAGTCCTGCTTTTCTTTGAAAAAAAAAAAAAACAATGGGAAAATCATGTTACTCCCTTTGCTGCAGGTGCTTCCTTGATTGCTGATTGAATAGAGAGCCATATTTAAGGTCCTATCTTTAGCATTTCGATTTTTGTATCATACTGATCCAAAATATGTGCAGGATCATTTGCTGTTTTACTTCCCTACTAGGGCTCATCTATCTTCACAGTAATCGCTTTTAGTGGTCCTAGACCTAGAAGATTCTAAATTGGTTTCCTCTAGGCAGACAGCTTTCTCTTATTAGATATCTGTAATTTGGAACAGAATCCCTCTTAAAGTTCAGACTTTATGCTCAAGCGTTTGACTGAACAATAATGCTTATTTACCTTAAACATATACCCTTTAGGGAAATTGTATTATGCAGGTAATTTACGGGGTTGATGTTTTTATGTTTGTATGGAGGTTTGATATTTTGATGTAAATTTGTATGGCATTTATGATTTGTTTATATTGTATTTTAGATACTGTTACATGTGTTGTTGTTTTTATCTGTAAACCGGTGTGAAGGCCTGTGCCAAAGATCGGTATATTAAAAATATATATAAATAAATAAATAAAGATAACATACTATTTCCCATAACTCGCCACAAAGTTCTCTAAGGGAGTAAAAATTCAAATTTTAATAAACATAAAAATGCAAGCAATGGGATAAAGTTAGGAGTGGATCAACCTGTCCTGAAAAAATGGAGTGGATTGCCAACTGTAACAATGCATCAGAAAGGAGAGACAAAATGTATGCATTTTGGAGCCTTGACTTGAAGAAAATCAAACTTTGATGACATTATTAAACTGGGTGTTCTGACTATCAGCAGAAAGATTAGTACCCCATTTCAGAAGTTTCCAAATTTCTGATACTGGGCACCCATTCAAAATTATTACAGGATCATACAATTCTCCAAAAATGTGAATAGTCTTTGATCATAATAAACAGC
The DNA here is from genome assembly GCF_901001135.1 of Rhinatrema bivittatum. Lineage (NCBI taxonomy): Eukaryota > Metazoa > Chordata > Amphibia > Gymnophiona > Rhinatrematidae > Rhinatrema > Rhinatrema bivittatum. The sequence goes on from NC_042631.1 coordinate 24,968,463, forward strand.
CATATCATCTTGCAAGCAATGACCCTATAGTGCAGTAGTATTCACTTCCCGTCCTTAAGAGCTGAAAACAGATTGGGTTTTCAGGATATCAGGATATCATTAATAAATATCCATGAGCTAGATTTACATAAAATTGAGTTTGGGTGGATACAAATCTATCTCATACTCTCAGCACATAGGTTAAGCTCTGGAATTCATTGCCAGAGGATGTGGTGTTAGCAGTTAGTGTAACTGGGTTTAAAAAAAGTTTGGATAAGTTCCTGGAGGAAAAATCCATAAACTGTTATTACAGTAATAAGCAATAGTACATGTGATTTGTCTAATGTTTGGGTACTTGCGACTTGGATTGGCAACAGGATACTGGGCTTAATGGGCCCTTGGGCTGACCCAATATGGCAAATTAGGGGGAGGGAAGGAGTCGGTGGTGTTTTCGCTGTCGGCGATAATGTTACTAACATTATCGTCGGCAGTAGCACACCAAATAACTACACCTTTTATGGTGTCGCTATTCGGTGCGAAAGCCAGCAGGCTTTTGCAGGCCTGTGTCCCCCCCCCCCCCCCCCTCTTTGTCCCCTGCCCTTCCATTCGCGAAAGAATGGTGAATCCAGACCTTAGGGTATTAATGATGCACAAGAATCAAACCTTTTTCAATGGAAAAAAAAGTTATAGAACTAGGGGACATAATATGAAGCTCCAAGGAGATAGACTCAGGAACAACGTCAGGAAATATTTCTTTACAGAAAAGATGAGAGGTGCATGGAATACCCTCTTGGAAGAGGTAGTGAAGACAAGAACAATAAGAGAATTCAAAAGCGAGTGGCATAAACAAAGGATGCCAAATGGCTAAAGAATGGAAATGAAGAAAACAGTAATGTGTTCACTGGGGTAACCTGCATGGAGCGGCAGTTACTAACCTTAAGAGAAGGCACAGCGGGAAGCCTGCACAAAGAGGCAATTCCTACCCTAAAGCCTAATCTCAGGTGACAAAAAGTTCCAGAGGGTGGGGGCAAAGGTTCTTTTTCTGAGTCTCATTTCTTTGGGGGCTAGCACTACTAAGTGGACCTGAGATAGTGAGTGCATAGGGTGAATTGGCTTTTTAGGTAGGGTGGTGACAGGCCCTTGAAGACCGTGAATAACAGGATGAGGATTTTGAAAATGGTCAAGTAATGTGTCGGGAATCAGTGAGGGGGGTCTAAAGAGTGATTCAGTTGAATTTCTTGGCTTTTAGTATGATTCATGCTGCTGTGTTTTGCATGAGCTGCAGATGGTGGTTCAGCTTTTGGGCAGCCCAAGGTAAAGAGAATTACAGTAATCCAGGTAGAAGATTATACAGGCCTGGATCACCGTGGCAGAGATGACACATCAAAGAAGGAGCAGAGACGACACAGCTGGTGTAGTTAGAAAAGGCAGATTTTGTTACTGATAATATCTGGGCTTCATTGGTGAGTTTAGAATCCAGGACAAAGTTCAAGCTCCAAAGAATGGGCTGTTTCTACGCCTACGATCACCCTTGAGTGGATGCGGTCATAGACTTTTTTTTTTTGATCCATAGAAAGGCCATTAATTGATTCTCAAGTATGTTTTTGAGAGCTGGCCTGGACTGTTCCATGTGACTTCAGGTTTTATCCTAAATTTTCTGTTAATTCAGCATCTAGATGCCCCCTCAAAATGTATTTTTTTACCATGATAGGTTGGATCAGGTCTCCTTCAAGTCCTGCGTATTCTAGACTATGGAAAAATTCTTTATTGAATAAGGCACTCTGTTTGTCTCATCTGCCCTCACAGTTACAGTGCTGCACTTCATATATATTGCAGGCAATAGCATGAAAGATAGACAGAATACATGAAAATGTGATTGCATTTGCATCTAGCATGCATCCGTTGGAGCCAGCTGTAGCATTTCAAAAACGTAATTTATATCATTGATGAAGCTTGCATTACTATGCAATAATTAGAATGGATTTCCTGTCACTAAAGTGGTTGACACAAAATATAAATTTTTGAGGAGCATGCCAAGGAACGGCTGTACAGTATGTTGACAGTTAATATTTGATGTGCTCACAATGATCAGCAATTGTGATTCCAAACAAACAATGGGTGACCACCCAGATTAGAGACCGTTTATACTCTCAATCATTTTTCTCATCTCTTAATCTCTAACCCTGTTGGAACTACTTTCATGGTTTATACAATTCAGCAGGAACCATTAAGATGTGGCAGGGAATGAGGGGCATAACCGTGGGAATCCAGGCACAATATCATTGAAAACAATGGGACCTCCCAATGTTTTTCCAAGAGTGGAACTGATGATTCCTATTACATTTTTGTGGTTTTTACTCTCCAATCCATGCAGCATAAAATTCAAAAACGTTTCTAAATCATGGTTTGAATCTAATGTCCTTTCAAGGGATAACAGGCTTAACTTGGATCATAGCTTTTTTGTAAAGCACCCCACCAAAGGCAGTAAAACTAGTCTTGGCTCATTTAAGTATTCATGACCCAAGACAATGCGGGTGGGAGAATTATGACACATGAAATTATTGCCAGATGGTTTAAAATACTGTTGTGGGTTCTAATTTTAGCGCAATATGAACTGAATCTTCGATATTGTGCACCATGCAATTGCAAATGTATAACGGTATAGCTAGCTCTCCGTATTTTTTTTTTTTTTTTTTAGGAAGTCCTTACCATAGAACAAAAATGCTGGGAATGATTAAAAAAAAGATGGTGCGGACTCCAACAGAAGGAACAAATCTTGATGCTTAATTCCATTTTTACCACCAACTTGCTGCAATTAGGGTTTTTTTGGAGTGATATCAATGGAGATTTTGCTTACTGAAGATGTTTTCAATTAACAACTAATTGGTAGCTTTCTTTGATAACTGTTTTATTGTTGGGTGTAGCTAGATGAAAATCAACCACAAAGGGAGCTCAACTTTGCATATCATTAATTTTAACTTTCGCAGATGATTTACATACATTCTATTTTTTCTCCTATTTTGCCTTACCATTCCTTTATTTTAAATATCATTGCAGGCTGATGCAGTGCTATTTCTATTCATACATGCTATAGTACCCATGAATGCCTAAGACTGTCCTAGCTGAGCTGTGGGAAACTCAAGGTAGCTTCCCTTCAAATGAGTGGAGCTGCTGCAGGTTTCCTATTGCCATATTTGCATTTTACTAAAGGGCACTGTCCAGTTCATTAAGACTGAGTGATACGGTAAGAAAACCCCAAATAATCTCTTTCTTTTTGCATATGAAATTTAAGAGAAAAAAAAATCACCTAGGATATAGGCGATTAACAAATTCAAATAAAGATAAAGATATTGTCTAGGACCAGATCATGATCAGAAGAATTGTATGGCCTGTGGATAGATTTCCCTGTTCTCACAATATTCCAGGGCCTTGCAAACAATGGAGGCAGTGCATGCAAATCTTTTTCATGCATATTCATTGTAGATATTCAGAAAACCTGGCTTGTTTGTGGCACTTGAGGACTAGAGTTCACCATCACTGCTCTACACCATAAGAGGGCCTTAACATATTACAAATGGCATACTCATCCTCATCATCAATCGAATCAGCTGTTTGTCTCCTATGACCCTAACTGCCTTGGAGTTGTGGTTGCAAAAAGAACATTATCCAATTGGATAGCAGATTGCATGCATCACTGCTATACCTTGGTTGGACTCTCAAGCCATGGCTTCCTCCATCACCCACCTCCAAGAGGTATTCATTGAAGATATCTGCATCATGGTTCTCGATCTAACCCCTTCACATCCCATTACAATCTAGGTAGAAGATTAAGAACTGACAGTAGATTTGGACAAGAAAGTTTTCAAAATCTGTTCTTACTGTAGTCAAACTCCATGGTAGGGTCTGGGTCGCTTACAAAGTAATCACTCTGCTGCAACCTGCACATGTAAAGGCTATTTCAGCTTGCTTGTTTATCATAAACAGTGTTTTCAATAGATAGCAGAATGAATTAGTCATGGAATACCTACCCATCTCCCTGGAGAGTCGATTACATAGTTAAATTACCTTCTTCACTGACTGAGGAGGCACGTGAGGCAACACTTATGCAGGAACTCCTGCACATGCTCAATAGAACACAAATTTCTACATCTTAGAGAAACAAGTCTGTTCAGTGCCACCAGATGTCACCGACATATAATGGCTGATTCATACTGCTATCTATGGAAAACACTGTTTATGGTAAGCAAACTGCACCAATGTGGCAGTTATGAAATTACCCCATAATGTACTTTGTAATCTAGTATACAAGTAAATACATTTGGAGTATTGTTAAAGATTTCACAGCAATGAGTTTTATGTAGCAGATTTGTCAGAATGTTATGCATTCATTTGCAATAAATTCTTTACTAAAATGATGAGAAACAAATTCACATTTTCCTGTTAGGATTAAATAATTGTATTATAGTACAAGCTTTGACAATAGCCATTCATCACACAAATAAAAACCACATGGTTTGCTCCACTGACAGCATAAGTTAGAGGCTCTTAATAATCATCCCATTACTGATATGGACTTGACCACTGGTGCCAAAGAATTACACTGAAAGAGGAAGGGATTAATATTATTGTTTTCTTTTATTGGACATTGTTGTCATCTCCTTGCGAACAGGAAAAGGATGTTGATAATGTATCAAATCCAAACAAACACAAAAAGGATACAGCTTGCTAAACATTGAGATTACAACAATCCAAACAATGGACATTTATTCTCTTTGTACTGGCTCCTGGGCCTAGAGCATTATATCCACATTTATGTGAGACATTTCGGTTTAGAACGACCTGCAGAAACGTGTGCCTCTGCATAGCTTCCACTATCAAGCTCTGGAAAGCTGCCCTCTTAACCAATGCTGTTATGAAAATTGGTGTGAAGCACAGGGATTAATTGTAATGGTGGAAGAAAGGAAACAGCCCAATCGGCAGCTAACATGCTGAGTAATTCCCATGGCACAGCAAGGGTTACCACAATGCAAACTTAGCATGGTCAACTAGGCAAAAGGAAATCACAAGTAGATAAGCAAAAGTCAGATCTGCCTCAAACTAAGAATGGGAAAAACCCTTCGGAAAAAATGGAGACCCTACCACATTCTGACTCTAGTTCTGGTGAACCACACATTAAAATCCACTAGGCAGCAGTAAACAGAAAATTAAATTTATTGCACCCTTGTGCTTTTGTGTCTTCTATTTAGAGATGTAGGAAGAAATTGAGGTTTGAACTCGAACTAGCTAGATTTCAGCCCAGAATGAGCTTATCAAAAAAAAAAACTTGAGTTCCCCCAGATCCACCCCAAAAACAAAATCCACTGAAGTTTTAATGATGAATCGGGGGAAAATCCAAAGCAGATTTTCAAAACTTTCACGGCCCATGTTTGATTTTCACAAGATCTGAAGTGAATTTCTGAATTTTTGACCCAAAATCATAAAAAGAAAGTTGCCTCCATGCCTGTATCACTGATATGCAAATAGACCTCTGTCTCCCTCCCTCCCTGTACTCTCCAGAGAGGGGGTGGAGCTCTGTTTGCATACCAGCAATGCAGGTGTGGGGCAACTTTCCTCTTTATTATATAGAGAAGGAAAGAGAGGAGGAGGTTGCTTGGGCTCCTGACCAACATAACCAAACTCCGGGGCCTGTTGCAGAAGCTACAAGTAGGGCCCCAGAAGAAGAAATCACAAATAAACGGCCTACATGGCTGGGAAGGAGGAGGAGTGTTGGAGCCGCACAGCAGAAAAGGAAACAGACAGCATGGGACTTGAGTGGTGGATGTAAAGCAGTGTCAGCCCTATGTCTCCGACAGAGAAGCCTGTTGCCTCAGAGGGGAGAGGAAGGAGGAGGCTGAGACTCAGCGCTCACTCTCTGCTACCTCACATCGCAATTGCACACTTATTTATTTATTTATTGAGTTTTCTATACCGATATTAGTAAAGACATCATATCGGTTTACATTGAACCAAAAAGCGGAAAATTACAGGGAGGGGGGATAGGATACAATTTTACCAAAGGAAAGAGAGGATAAAGAGAGGATAAAGAGAACCAAAGGAAAGAGAGGATAAAGAGAGGACTGCACACTTCCTGCACCTCAGAATATCACAGTATTTCCCCATCCTTGGATGGGCTTTCACTACAAGTACAGAATTATACGCTTAATGGCAAGCATGGTGTCCTTTCTTTCTGTCAGTAACCTCCCAGTGCTGGCCACCAGGAGGCACCGTCAGCTGTAAAATGCAAGAGCTTCTGTTTGGGTGCTTGCTGTTGGCTGCGCGCTGACACACCCTGTGCAAAGAGTGCTTGGGTCACGGCTACCGAATGCCGTACAGTCAACGATGGGGTTGGCAGCCAGCACAGAAAAGGGTGTCTGCAGCTGGAGACATAGAAAGGGGGGGGGGGGAAGGGGGACGGATGCTGTTGGGCTGACAAGGTGGTCAAGAACAGGGGAGTGCACTGGCATCGGGCTACGAAAGTAGGCAGAGGGGGCCCCAAAGATCCTTTGGTGAATTTTCAGCAGGATGCAGCTAGTATCATACACTGTATGCAGTGCTATATAAAAGAAATCCTCAATATAAAATAAATGGAACCTCTGAAAGCACTAACTTCATTTTGAATTTGTGCCAAAAAAAACCCCCTTTATTTTCAATTTATGTACAAGTAATTTTGTTCTAAGCATATCCAGAATCTTATTTGGGTTTTGTGACTTAAATACAAATATTAGACATGAACAACTTGGCATGGAATAATATTTTATAACAATGTCCCAAACTCTGAATTAAATTACATAATGCAAACCACAAGGCGAAACAAAATATATTGTTAGCTAATGGGCCTATCTCACTACTTGTAATTGCCTTGCTGCCATTCTAAACAAAACCAGAAAAAGATCCTCTGTGCATTCTGTAATATTTGAAACTGGTACATGGTAGACAGGAACACTTAACTGCTTTTAGTATTGAAACATTTTCAGCCTTTCTCCTGAAATGCAGAGCAGCCTAACAAAAGAGTCACAAATTCCTTTGTACTTACTGGATATATTTCACCCATAGTGGCTGTGATGTTGCAGATGACCGTCTAAGAAGGGAAAAAACAAACAGATAAATCACCAGAAATAACTAAAAAGGTAATAAAGTAAATAAGAGTCCAAACAGCCAAGACAAAATACTGGTACATACAAGAGGATCAAAATTCAAAAAGCTGAAATTTAAGACCCCAAGGCCTAGAATCATCAAGCATTTATATTTTTTTCACAGGAGGGGGGTCCCGCTATCATGGGGGTGGATGTTTCCACAATAGTTGGCCCCCTCCCCTGAACACACATCGCGGCTCGATGGCACATTCTTGTGTGTCACGGCCAAACACCGTGACACAAAAGAAAGTGGCGAGCGTCCCTTTAACGCGATGGCGGACCCAACCTCACAGTCTTAAAGGGCCGCTGGCCCCCAAAAATATAAACCGTAGCCAAATGGGGAAGTTGAGCAGGGGTCAGTGCTGGCCCCCGTTTCAACCAGGGGCCGACACTTGAGGTGGCCCTGACTGCCCCAAAAAATAATGGAAATATGCATGTGGCGGTGGGCTTCCCCTAAGTGTAAGTCTCTCATCCCCCCAAGCCTCCCTGAAGTGACAAAATCCTCACCCACAGCCCCCCCCCCCCGATGCATCCAAAGCCCCACCACTCACCCCCCTGGCCCCACCAATGCTTCCAATACCCCACCCCCACCCCACCCGAAGTCTTAAACCACCCATTCTCTACCCCCTGGCCCCTCAATGTGACAAATACCCTACCCCCCCACTCCCTGGCCTCCCCAAAGGCTCAAATCTCCCACCCCTGCCCCTCAGCCCCTGATGCATCCAAAGCCTCACCTCCCACTCCCCAGAGCTCACCTCACCTTAACCTGGATACTGTGTCAGTGATGGGTGCACCCTCGCACCCATCCCGTTCAGAATCATTTTCCAAAATGGCACCGACCTGATCTTGCCTCAGTCATGTGACTGGGGCATTGCCTGGGGATTGGACCATCTATAGCCCATGCCCTCCAATGTTTGGGGCAGAAGCTGAATATCTGGCTATGTTTAGTGGTCACCTTATCCAAATAAATACTTATCTGTCTAAGGGTGGAAAAAGGGCATTCCAGGGTAGATCCAACAGTTTTGCCCATAACACCGTAATTTCAGAAACCGTGGCGTGCCTTGGCTTGTTATCAGTGTAATTTTACTGCTGCTCCAGATGATGAGCAAGTCTATAGATCTCTAGGGCTTATAGGACAGGAAGAAGGATCTGGGTCAACTGGGGCATGCAGAACGAAGAACCAAAGGTGATCTTAAAGACCTTGATATTAACTGGGCAAACTGGTGCTCTAATAGTAAAACAGAGTTCTCCCTTGCTCGAGCATGTTTTAAAATCCATTTACATTCGTGCGTTGAAGCCAGCAAAGTCCTAGGAAAGATAAGTATGTTTTCTTGAGCAATCTCTTAATATTAGGCACATACTTATCTGCGGGAGATGTATTTTAAAACATACGCGTGCGAGTTCACACATGATTTAAAATTGCAGCATATTTCTGTCTGCATGCATATACTCTCAAGTATGACTGCATGTGCACTTGTTTTAAAATTAGTCTGTAATCCTTTCCCCCTTTGCATGGAGCTACATGTTCAAAGGATTACAGAAGCACAGCGGGAGAGTAGACATCTCATATCTAATGCTCATCACCTACATATGTCAAAACAGTATCAAATTCAAAATTGACCAGATTTTAGTCCATACAGTATTTTGAAAACATTTTTCGTATGAACACAGAATTAGAAGAAAAAAAAAATCTCTTGAAATTTGAGCTTTGCAGCATATTTTAGTGCTTTGAAAATTAAGTTCTCGCTGTTAAAGCCCATTGATCAACGACGGAAGATGCTCCAACCCATTCACAGCCACACACTATACTGTTAAGTGTCATTATTCTTGATTACAGTGTTTTAATAAAAGTTATGCATGTCAACTGTTATAGTGGGAGAAAAAAAAAGATTATTTCAAGAACATCTGGAAATTAAAATATGAACAGAAATAGTTTTATATGTCAGCTTCCTTGTCACTTAATCATATTTGCATTCTTACAGTCTGTGCAGAGAGAACGGTGAATAGCAGAGAACATTTTAGTTTCCTCTTGCTGTCATTTCTGGTTTATAAAAACATTGAGATATCCAATGCACTTATCATCACTAAAGTCTTCATAATGAATCCCAGTCATTGCTGAGGTATAGGTAGCAGATTGTGCTATGGTCTCCATTAAATAAAAGGAGAGTGACCTGAAGGGCAATTGTGTCAGATCTCACGGCTGCAAAAGCAGTGCAATGAGGCTGCGTCCAGAGCCAGAAGGAAGCTAAGTGTAGGTGAACATTAGACATAAGTGGCCACAAGAATCTCAAGTCCTTTTCCCCCCTGATAGAGTTGACAAACCCCCCCCCCCCCCCAGTCAAGTAAACTTGTGGTGGTGGCCTCTTGATTGGCAAAAGTAACCCTGCTCGTGATGTGGCAACATTCATTATGGATGGCCTCTTTCCTATCTGGTTTCCCTCCTAACAAGGGGGCCACCATCTCAAGGCACAGACGAAATTCTTCAACAACGCCCATCAAGACAAGGTGAGAAGGAGACTGATGGGGTAATTGTTGCTGGACAGGATTGGTGGGACCCATTCCATGACAAACTGTAACCTCACATGATTCTATCTCCATTGAGATTGGTACCAAACAAGGAGATTGGCACGTCTATACTCATCCTCAACCTGTCCAATCCACTGGGTGATTCATTTGTGGGGCACTTTTCGTATAGGCCTGCATAGTGGCAAAGTCCACAGCTACTTTTACCCACTTGCCGCAGTTCTCAAAGAGAAAATACAAGCATACTTCCTCTAGAAAACTGCCTTGGGAAAATGTACCCATAGAGACTTGCACCTGCTTTCTGTGCAAATTCTTTGTGCTACAAAATAACATGCAAAGCTTTCATAATACAAAACTACATGCATTGTTGCTTCCCCTGACCTAATATCACCCCCCAGGAATGCCTCTGCACAATATGGGTAAAAGTAAGCATGTTGTGGAATAAAACGCATATGTTTAACTATGTGGAGGGTCAGCAATATTCAAAAATCTCATTTATCCTGGCAAATGGCTTCTGAAAATCGCCCTGTTAATGATTACATGGCTCAGTAAAGTATGCTTTCTTGGATCATGTAATAGATATAATCAGGGGCCTTGATGCGCTTGCAATGTTGATTAAGAATTAATTCTGCATTTCAGCTTCTTGCCATGCACCTCAGCTGCTTTCATTTGGCAGGTTTTGCACTTCAAGGCACCCAGAAATCTTGCCTAAAGCGGACCTTTCCACCTGACACAAAAGAGTGGGCTACCATTCTTCAGGTTTCAATTCAAAAAAGAAATTTAAAAAAAAAAAAAAAGAGTATAGGCCTCACTTAAAAGAAAATCATGTAACTATGGAAGTAGCACTGACAACACTTATTGACTATATGTGCTACCTGAATGTCATCAGTGGGAACACTCAACATAACTGTATAGTTTATTGTACATCATTATTACTCTATTCAATGTAGGTAGTGCAGGGGTGCCCCATGATCCATGGTAGACCCGATATAACATGGTATGATATAACGTGAGATCATTTAAAGCACAGTCAAAGGTTGGCTCCAAATTTCAAATTTAGCACCACTTAAATGGATATGGACTTATCTGACTAAATAAGCAGTGGATTTTTAACTCGATAGAATGCGGGCTCACTTATAATGCATGTCAAATCTTAGGATTCCATCACCTGCATTATGTTGGGTTTACAGTGTATAGTGTGGTCCCTTATTCTGTATTTGATGATGATCTGTTTTTGTGATCAATGTGAGATATTCTGCAAGCATATTTCTTCTGTATAGGGATCTATAATAGAAAAGAAGAAAACTTAAAAAAAAAAATCAAAATCCTTCCTGGGAAATACAGTAAGGGGCGGATTTTAAGAGCCCTGCTCGCGTAAATTCGCCCGGATTTACGCGAGCAGGGCCTTGCGCGCCGGTGCGCCTATGTTCCATAGGCCTACCGGCGCACACAGAGCCCCGGGACTCGCGTAAGTCTCGGGGTTTTTCGAGGGGGGCGTGTCGGGGGGCATGTCGGATTGGCGCGGCGTTTTGGGGGCGGGACGCGGCGTTTCGGGGGCGGGCCCGGGGGCGTGGTTTCGGCCTGGGGTGGTCCGGGGGCGTGGCCGCACCCTCTGGAACCGCCCCCAGGTCCCGTCTCGGCGCGCTAGAGGCCCGCTGACGCGCGGGGATTTACTTCTCCCTCCGGGAGGCGTAAATCCCCCGACAAAGGTAGGGGGGGTCTAGATAGGGCCAGGTGGGTGGGTTAGATAGAGAAAGGGAGGGGAAGGTGAGGGGAGGGCGAAAGCGAGTTCCCTCCAAGGCCGCTCCGATTTCGGAGCGGCCTTGGAGGGAACGGCGGCAGGCTGCCTGGCTCGGCGCGCGCCGGCTACACGAAATCGGCAGCCTTGCGCGCGCCGATCCAGGATTTTAGCGGCTACGCGCGTATCTACTAAATCCAGCTTACTTTTGTTTGCGCCTGATGCGCCAACAAAAGTACGCGAAGGCGCGCTTTTTGAAAATCTACCCCTAATTGAATTGAAAAAAAATGGAAAAAGCAAGAGATTATAGTGTTTTACTTGTGTCTACAAAAATTTAAAAAAAAATCAGAAATCCTATGATAGAAAAATTTGAGCAAATTTGTATTATTGTTTGTTTACATTTCTGAAATGTTTTCCTTCTTAAATTTTTTTTTTTAAATATATTAAGCACATGAGAAAATTGCTTGTTAGAATTTTGACAGTGAATTTTTCTTTTCATTTACTCGGGATCTAAATTCATCCAGCTTATTCTGTTCTCCAATCTGCACTTCCCAGTTGGAAGTGTGTTGGTGTCCTAGGGCACTTTACAATATTTGCAGTGCTGCTTTTCATAGATAGGGTTGTTGCTGTTTGAGTTCTGGGTGTTTTTGGTATGACAGGTTTGCTAAATTAGTTCTGAGTGACTTTTTCAGGGTTTTGTGTTACTTTACAAATGTACCTGGTAATGGAGGGAATTTGTGTTGATGTCTCTTTTAAAACGAAGTAGTTTATTGTCTTATTTATTGTTGTGTTTGCATTGTAATTATTATTTTTTTTATATAAGTAGATTGTTTTATTGATTTTATATTTTCAATTTATCTGACTGTGCAACCTGTTTTGTGGTTATGAGGGAAAGGTGGGTAATCAAATACAACTAAAATAAATCCATTGTGATTTCCTTTGACTTTAATCATTGCTACGAGAAGGGCTGAGGAGCCGGAGAGCAAATGCTATCTTGGCCATTGGGCGCCAGATACCTATAATATGCCACTGAGAAAATGGATCCAGTTGGAAACCCTAACCTGCCTAATTCCATGTTCCTCTTCTCTCTTTCTAAAATGCATAGTTTAATTCTTAAAATGTTCCACTTCTTTTTTTTCTCTCAATTTCTAAAATGCCCTTCTCTCTGTCTTTCTTAAAATGTTCCTCTTCTCTCTTTCTAAAATGCATAGTTTAACTGTAACTGTTTTATTTTATATGTTTATTGTGTGTCTGTTTGCTGTAACCCACTGAGCTCCGAGGATCAGCGAGCTTTAAATGTTATAAATAAATAAATAGATTCCCCTGACTATTCTACAGGCTCTCACTTTCCCTGCTCCCCCCTAAGCATATGAGAGTCACTCTGAAATGGACCTGGACACTGACCAGTCTGAGCATTGCCCAGAACCGCTGAGAGGGTGAAAGCTGACAAAAGGAAGGAGAAGGGGGGAGAACCAGATATGACTTGATTCATCCTTATGATTCACAGATAATAATTTTCAGCCACAAACACCCACATAAGAGTGCTCTGATTTATTTTTAATTTTTAAATTCAAGCTCGTATGTTCTTATGCCACTTTTAGTAAGAATTGCAAACACAGGAAGAGAGGGATCCGTTTTAGCTTTGAGACACAAGAAGCTGCGGATAATAATTACAAATAAATAAAGGAAATATTTCTGGCAGCCCCCTCGACAGCATTCAGCTGTGCTAATTGTTGCTGAACCACACAGATGCGGATTAGATCCGTCTATATTCATACAAATCCCGGAGCTTAACTGGATGGACTTTTTTTTTTCTATATGACATCCCTGCTTACATATAGAGTTGGAGAATCAAGCAGTAGCCATCTGTCACGTTATTGGTTGATATATCTATCCATTTAATATTATCGGTCTCGTGGAAGGGAATACATTCAAGCTGCGATAGGCACCAAAGAATAGACAGAGGGGGTGATTTTCAAAGGCATTTCCATGAGTAAAATGATGTTTTACCTATGGGTAATGACCTGTTATAGAAATGGCCGCCTCAGAAGCAGCTGAACTGATTATAGGCAGGTTCTGCCCGTATGCATGCGTCTTTAACCAGACCAAGCAGAGGCATTCCTGGCGATGGCACTGGGGAGGGAGTTTTCACTTCATATGTTTGCATTTTCCAAAGTGTGCATGTAAAATGTGAAGAAACATTTTGGTGCAGATAACAGCACATAATAGCAGGTAGAGGATTGTATGTGTAAGCATGTCCCATTTTGTTTTGTTTTTCATTTCACTATTTTCTTCTTTCATTTTATTTGCTGATTGTTTTAGAAGAATGAACAACAAGCAAAAAGAGATGGAAAGGATCTTAAGACATCCCAAGGACCAATATATGTAAAATTATTGAATTAGAACATACATATTACAAGCTACTATCCTAGGCCTTTATTAATATGTATTTGAAAATCACAGTAGATGTAGATCTATATTAATCCATGATGTGTTGACCTATTATATGAATGTTACTTTTGTAGTGATCTTCATTTGGAATGACGGTATATAAAATGTCTAAATAAATAAAATAAATGAATAAATATTTTTATTTTAATCTATTTAAAATGAAACAATAAGTGAAATTGTGCGTGTGTAGTTTTGGTAGTATAATTGTCAAATCAAACTTATGTGCATAAGTTCACTTGGAAAATTTATGAGGGCTCTTGTACAATTACCCCGAGAAACCTGAACTATCCTGCAAAGCAAAGAAATGTGTAGTGTGTTTGCATCTGAATTTTTAAACACAATTCTCCTAACTGGTTGACCGGAATGTGCAACAGAATTCTAGCCCAGCGCTGAATTTGCATTTGCCATCAGGGAGACATTGACAGAAACGCCTTAATCTGCTGTAATGCATGCAGGGTGTTAAATACATTCAGGAAGCTTAGCTTTCCGAAAATGACAGTTGCTTCGTATCTTCTGGTATCACGCAATCTGGAACTTGTCATCAGCCATTTCTCCTGCTGTGCTAAACATTCATCAGAAGGCATACGATGGGTAATAAGAGTCTAAATTTGTGTGACAATGTCCAGCTTAGATTACCAGGCCCTTGTTTCAAAAGAGTTTAGTTTGTAAGCGCAAGTTTAAATCCAGCTGATAGTCACACATGCAGAGCGAGCAGTGAACGTAGAGGCATGACGGGCTGGTTGCATGCTGACTGAGGATCTCCCCGAGCTGTGATCAAAATTCTTTCTATTTTTACCCTAATTTCTGAAGGAAAAGATAGTTTATGAGATTGCTATGTGCATACATGTACATGTGCGTGTGTTTATGTGCGTGTCCCCCTAATAACATTTTTGTTTGATGCCCTAGCCACACCAAGTTTTAAAGGCATGTCAGGGACTCTGACAGGGTTTCATGCATATACTTGGATCGCAGTTGTGCATGCATCCGTAAAGTAGGCTCTTTACTTCTAGGTGGAATTTCTTGTTTTTCGCTGGAAATCCAGCTGTGCCAGATGTTTCTCTAGCTTGCATACATGAATGGACTTCCTAAGGAATTCTTGGTGTCTTAGGAGTCTCATATTAAGTAGAAACAAACAGTTCCTGGAAAAATCAAGCAGAAAAATTTTGTACAACTGGGTTTTAAATGTAGCTGTAGGCCTGACATGATCACATAAATTTTAGTTCTGTCCAAAAAAAAAAAAAAAAAGGGCTTCCAGTGTGGGAGCAGGGTGGTTCAAAACAGCCAAGTAACATAAGTTCCACAACAGGTTGGCTGTTTCCCAGAAACTTTTCTTTTTTTTTTTTTTAGATAATAAACAATAGCCCATCAAAACACTTCAGTATTGTTGCAATACAGTTTGAAACATCTACCTACAGTCTCAAATTAGTAGTCAACGATAAATATAAGCAACTAGAGTAGAGTTCAAATCCACTACAAAAATATATAGAGGTCAATATTCAAAGCTGGTCATTTAAGTAACTTGGCTGGATATAACTTATTCAGCAAAGTTGCAAGGTGTATTCAGAGACACAGCTATGTCACTGAATATTTATTATTTATTTTAAAACATTTGTCATTTGCCCTTTCTACATTCAGGGCAGGGTACAATGGATACATACATAATTATTAAATCATAAACAAAGCATACATAATAAAAAAATTTAAACTTAAAATCACAATAAAATAAATAAGTAAAAATATCTACAGTCCAAATTGTCAAATTCAAAACTAATAATCAAATAAAAGAAAAGAAAATACAGATAAAATCTAAAATAAAAACACTGACCATGATTGTAATTCCGGGACAGCAGAGGAGACAATATTGTGTCTGTCTGACTAGAGAAGGCTTTTTAAAATAAATACGTTTTTATTTTAATGCTTTCTTAAAAATGTTTTTTCAGTAAGATTTCTTAATTCAAGGCAGCAAGTTCCATAAAAGTGGATCCGTAGATGAAAATGTGTGGCCTCTTCTAATTGGATAGCTCTGGGAGAGGGCACATCAAGGAGATGTTGAGAGGAAGATCTTAATGTTCTAACTGGACTATGAATTTTGAGAATGGATGTTATCCAGGGAGAATGAATATTGTCAGTAACAGAATATATAATTGTTGCTAACTTATATTGGATTCAAAATGATATGGAGAGCCAATGTAGGGATTCAAATATGGGTGTAATATGTTCACAAACTGATGTTCCTGTCAACAGCCTAGCAGCTGAGTTCTGAATAATCTTCAGTGGAAGGATGGAATGAGCTAGTAATCCAGTTAAAGAGTGAATTGCAGTAATCAATACTGGAGATAAGAAGGGACTGTAGAACAGAATGGAAATGAGTTGTGGTCAGAAGGGGTTTTAAATGACAGAGAAGTCTCAACTTGTCAAAAGAGGTTTGTGTCAGGACCTTAACATGATTGTGCATTGATAAAGCTGGGTCAATAATGACTCCAAGGTTACGAACTTTCTGAGTACATTGAATTGTCTGATTATTGAATTGAAAACTATTAGGAATATTCAGATTTGGAAAGTGAGACAGAATGATGATATCAGTTTTTGAAATGTTAAGTGTTAGCTTATTATGATTTAATCATTGCTGGATGGTTGATAGACAGGAACTAAGAAACAATTCAGTTTGTGCCCAGGTTTCTTTAAGAGGAAAAAAGAATTGTATGTCATTCACATATAGTTTAAAGTGAACACCAAGATTAGAAAGGATGCGACAAAGAGGTATTAAATGAATATTCAACAGAGTTGCTGAGAGAGCCGATCCTTGCAGAACACCAGAAAGTAAAGTATCCCAAGACGAAGAAAAAGATTGAATAGAAACCTGCTGAGATCTATTGGAAAGATATGAAGAAAACCAAGAAAGAACAGCACCAGAGATCCCCAGCGAGTGTAACCTAGCAAGAAGAATTTGGTGGTTCACGGTGTCAAAAGCAGACGAGATATGTATGCATATATCTTAGCACTTAGCCATATAAGTTATACTCAGCTAAGTTTAGACCTATTCTACGGCACTTCAAGCTTAGGCCTGGATTTTCTAAGGTCGCAGACCTTAGAAAATGCAGCGGTAATGGGGGCAGGAGTGAAGCGGAGGGGGGGGGGCATGCAAAATCCGGCAGCCATCGCACCACTGCGGTGCACTGACTGCCAGCTTTCGCGCCGAATAACTACACCATAAAAGGTGTAGTTATTCGGCGCGGAACTGGCAGCGATAAGGGTCCTTACCTTTCGCCACCAGCGATGTCTGTGCAGCGTCGGCCCCGGTGCCGCCCCGACTCCTCCTCTTCTGGGGCCGACTCCGCCGCCATTTAGTGATCGCGTGCGATCGCTTTTGAAAATGACCCTCATAGCTGGTTAACTTATGTGGCTAAGATCGAATATTGCTAGTTAGCCACATAAGTTATGCAGCTAATTCGCTCCATCCCGATCCACCCATTACAGCCCACAACTTAACATGGCTAACTTTTTACCTGAATAACAGGGTGATCCAGTACCGAGCGGTAGGAAGAGCTGCGTTAGTGCCTACGGCACCCGCGGTTACCGCCCGCACAGTGCAGCTCACCTACCGCTCGATCCTGAAGCCTAATTATATGTAAATGTAAGCCGCGTCCAAAAAGCCTTAGGCCCGCGCAACCCAGGATACTGGATAGAGCGCCTATACAGGATCCTGGGTGCGCGGGCCTAAGGCTTCACGCCACGCTGGTATCTGTCATTTCAAATGGAAATGACAGATACCAGAAGTCGGGACTGCCAGTCCCCCTCCCCTCCTCCCGAAGCAGGGCGCGAAAAGCAGCCTTGCTCCGGGAGGAGGGGAGAAGAGACACTGACAGCGGCGAAGCTTTCCCCCAGCCCGAACCTGACCCGGACCCCCAACCCCCAACCGGACCCGGCCTGACCGCTGTCAGTCTGTTCTCCCTCCTCCCGGAGCAAGGCTGCTTTTCACGCCCTGCTCCGGGAGAGGGGAGAAGATGACAGCGGCGAAACTGAGCGGCAAAGCCCGAACCCGACCGGACCCCCAACCCCAAACCCGGACCCGACAAGCGACGAAACTGAGCGGCGAAACTAAAAAAAAAAGAAAAGCAATTTTTTTTTTTTTTCAAAATTGACAATTTTGGGTTTTTTCCAAAAGCGACTTACTTTTGGGATCTGAAGACGTGACGTCACTGGTTGTGACGCCACGTCTTCAGTGGCCAATTGTGCGCTTTCCCCGTGCAGGCGGCCATTTTGTCGGGAGGAGCTACGGAGCCAGGTCGTGTTACTGATGATGGCTGCAAAAAGTAAGTTTTGCTGGCGTCCAAAAGCGACTTACTTTTGGGATCTTGACAGATCCCAAAAGTAAGTCGCTTTTGGAAAAAACCCAAAATTGTCAATTTTGAAAAAAAAAAAAAATTGCTTTTCTTTTTTTTTTAGTTTCGCCGCTCAGTTTCGTCGCTTGTCGGGTCCGGGGTTGGGGGTCCGGGTCGGGTCGGGTTCGGGCTTCGCCGGGTCGGGTTCGGGCTTTGCCGCTCAGTTTCGCCGCTTGTCTCTTCTCCCCCCGCCCTCCTGGAGGGGGGAGAAAATACAAGCGGCGAAACAACTTACTTGCACGGGGAAAGCGGTCTCCGTGGCAGCCCCAGTCCTCTCCCCTGCTCCCGAAGCCAAAAAAAAAAGCGAAAAAAACTTTGCAGCCCCCTCCGGACATCGGAGGGGGGCTGCAACTTTTTTTTCGCTTTTTTTTTTTTTTTGCTTCGGGAGCAGGGGAGAGGACTGGGGCTGCCACGGAGACCGGCACCCACGATCGCGGCCGGGGCAGGTGAGCGGGGGCTGGGGGAAAGCTTGCCACCTACCCTTACCCATGCCTCTACCGCCTGGGTCAGGGTAGGCGGTAAGTTTGCAGGTTAAACGCGCGACAAAACGGCAGGGAAAGGTAGCGTTAGTCGGGGCGCGGGTTACGGGATGCTAGGGGAATAGCTAATTGGCTCGTTTGCATGCAATATCGAGCTAATTCGCTCGTTTGCATGCAATATGCATGCCGCGGGCGGAAGGGGTTACCCGGGGAATTTAGGACGCGGTAGGAGTAGGTTAAAGGGGATTCGGGATCGCAGGAAGGGCTAACGCGGCCGGAACGTGAGTTAAAAGTGGCTTAGGAGCAGGGTAAACGCGGCCACACTTTACAGGATAGGCCTGTAAGTGACTTATGTGGCTAAGTGGCAGCCGCTGCACTTAGGTGCATAGTCAGCAGCTGCTGCTTAACCACATAACCTATACTTATATGGATAAATAGTGCTGAATGCCCTTTGAATATTGACCTCGTCACTTAGATATTGCACTTGATTCATATATTCTACATCATAAGCATATCTGACCCATGGTTGAATAAATGTTTTCCAATGGTGTATAATTAAATCAGTTTACTCTGGTCTGTCTGATCATAGCTAGGACAACTACTTAAACCTCTAGGATTTTCTCCTTCATCCAAGATAAGCATAGTTATAGATGGTTTAGCAATTTCCTGTATAGATTCTACTTACTGAGGCCATCAGGTGGTTATAGCAAAAGGATGACAGCAAAAGCAGTGGGGAGTAGGGAAGGGGAGAATATGGCGCCAACTCCCGGCTCCTATATATTTTTTTTAATTCTGATTTAGGAACTTTGGGGAGGAGCCTTGAAGTTTGGCTTGAGGGTGGAAGGGGGTTGAGGTCTAGATAGGGCCTGTAAGCCCACAGTTTTGGTTTTTTCTTAACCAAATATCCACACTTTATACATAACCAGCTACATTGAAATGTGTGTCCAGTTATGTTTAAAGTTATCCAGGTACTGTTAACCATATAACTTTAATCTGGGATATTCAGTGGGATGTTCATCCCACTGAATATCTAGGGCAAGTTATCCGGCTAAACTTAGGCAGATAACTTGTTCTCTAAACGTCCTTCTGAATATGGACGTTATGTTACTATGTAAAAACAAAAACTGTGTGGATTTCCCTGTAGAGATATGCAAACGATTCAACATCTCGAAGCAGGTATTTTCAGCAACTTTTGAATTTGAAGGGATTTGGGAATTGTTCTCAGACCTACTGTGGAAATTCATATGATTTTTACCAATGGATCTGGGGAAAAAATTTAAAAGATTTTGAAAAATCCAAAGTAAATCTGCCAATTTGACAAAATCTGAATTAGAATGTTTTAAATCTAAGTAAATGTTTTCATCTACTCTGGATTTCTTAAAAAAGAAGGCAGATGGACCTGTTGAAGAGAGTATAACACTCAAAAACTTGTCACAAATGTATTATTAGTCCAATAAAAAGGTATCACCTACAACATATTTGTTAACCCTTAATTCCACATATCCAAGTGAACTACCGCAGCAATCAAAATATTTTGCTGAACCTTAAACAATGTCGAGAACCGAAAACATTTTTTAAATGTACCAATTTTCTGAGAATCTCACACATCTCTTTTTCCAACCACTGGTCCTTCAAAGCTGTGCACATGTGCGCGCGCACACAGGTCATTAAACGCCGTGCACACGGAAAAGCATAGAAGTGAAATTTAAAAGAGATGCATGTGCCTGAATCGTGAGATGGGCACGCATCTAGTATATGCACGTGTCCACCTGATTTTATAAAGTGGGGGGCTTGCACGTGCATGTGCCAATGTGTGCACATCTTGCATAGGAGAAAAAAAAGGGGCGTGGTGTGGGCATGGTATGGGTGCAGCATGGTTGTTCCTGGGCATGGCCAAATGATGTGTGTGCAAGTAGCTACTCACCTTGGTGCGCATCAAGGTCCAATGCCATGGAAATTTGCTTCTTCTATGGAAGTTTAAAAACAACAAAAAAAGGCATCCGTGAGGAGTTTAAGGGGTCTGGGGTGACTGGGGGGGAGTGTAGGTTAAAGAACCTGGAGGGGGAGGTTGGGAGGAACTAGCTCTAGACTGGGCGAACTGGTAGATGAAACTGGTGAAACTGGTCATGGCATGGAAGCACGCCTATTATACTATTCCCCCACTTGCGCGGCTGAAACCTGACTTTGCGCGGCTACACATACCCACTTGCAAAATTAGGCGCACATATATACGCATGCCTAGGCTATTTTACATCGTACGCTCATATGTTACAAAATTGCAGCGTCTCTGGGCACGTGCAGACACACATGGTTCAATGTGCACCCGTGCGCCCATTTAAAAGTTACCGTCCCTGTGAGCACAAAAAGATCCTGACATTATTTGCACTCTACTGGTTCATAGTGCACACGTTGAAACTCAGCTTATAAAAAGTTGCACAGAAGAAAATGCATACAATACCTTTCAGAGGGAAATTTAGTTCTGACCTATGCCATGAAGTCATTGCTCAGCCTACCCAAGTTGTCTCATCTGGTCAGAAGAATATACGGCATATCATAAAAAGAATCTTGCACCATCCAGCAGTTGTTTTCAGTTTCTATCTGCATGAATGCACTTTCAGTTATCTCTTTATGGCATCTGCAGTACCGATACCCCCCCTTTCTCCACCCACTCAATTCTTTTCAACTAATCTGAAATGTGCATTCTACTGTAAACAGCCTAATTACTATACAAGCAAATAAACCAAAGATATTTTCTGGCATATCAAGCCATTTCTGTCCTCCTCGGAAAGTAAAACAATAAATCAGTTTAGAAATGGACAAGCTCTATCCAATATGGAGGTAATTTTGTAACATTGTGCATAAGTTACAGCAGTGTTCAGAGTGGACTTACACACTTAGGTCCACTTTGAAAATTATCCCAGCAAAACCACACGTACACAATTGCACCTTCTGTTTGGCGCACAATAGTGATGCCAAGAAAATGTACATACATGATGCCAAGAGAATTTAAATCAAAAAGTATGCATGTAATTCCCAATCCCACCCAAACCCTATGCCCTGGAGTGGAAAAGCCTCTTGCATGCGGGTAATTTTACGTCTCTTGGAAAATTACTCTCCCCCTATTTTCAATTTTCTGATTTTATTATAATCAAACATTGTCCAGATCAGAGGCAACAATCAATTATATGCTTCCGTTTTATGGCATGACAGCTGCTTTTATACTTTGCGAGGGTGCCTTTTCCTCAAAGCAGAGACCCTCTTAAACAAACTAATAGAGGAATGGAAAAGGAGTAAAAAAATATTTTAATACTTTTAACCTCTAAATATGGGGGTATTTCTCGTCCCCTATATTTATGCAGTCATATAAATGCAATCAATGCGTACAGTTCGAGCAATGGCTATTAATAGAGCCTTATTAACTCACCCAGAAGTCAAAGCACAAAATCAAGACTTAATATCTGTATAATGTCCTCCCCCCTCCCCCCCATATAATTTCATAAGGAATATCAATGATGGAAAAAGCTAAAAGAACAGTAATATTGATGATACTTACGCAGGCAACTGTGTTCCAGGGAAACAGTTAAAGTGCTTTGCAGCATAATTTTGCTTTCCCTATTTCAGTGCCAATATAATTAGATTGTAACAAGCGGGCCCCCCCCCTGCAACATAGCACAGTAGAAATTTGAAAATTTGATTCTGGTTGGCAAAGCCCCAAGTCCCCTGCCTGTGCACAAACCTGACATTAATAAGCTGCGAGAGATTACATGATTTAGAAAAAAGAAGCACTTGGTGTTACAAAATCAAATAATAGATCTCTAGGCTATAATTAGGAGAATTGGAATTCAACAATGAAGTCATAATAATGTAATTTAGCTGTAAGTAACAGAGCCACGGAGTTAACATTAGGAGGTGTGATCACATCTTTCAGGGAAAGCTGGGTGCCGAGGCTTCTTCGCTGCGCGGTTTAGTCTGCTCCTTGGCAAACCTGTTGACACATAGGCAGCGACTAAACAACCTCTGGTTTTCCGGGGGCAAATGTGGCAAAATGCCACCCCTGCCTTTTTTTTTTTTTTTTTCTGCTGTTGTTTTAGGTTTCTTCATCCAAGCTTTTGGCTTTTGAGACGAAACAATCAAAATGCAGCATTCCTTGTGCATATTTGTGTTTTTTTCCCCCAAGTAAACACTTATGAAGCATTTTTTTTTTTTTTTTTTGGTTTGTTTGTTTTTGGACACTACTTCAGGATAAATTGGCTTACCTATGACATTTCCTGCTTGAGGCATTATTGGGTATTTGTTGATGTTTCACGAGGACTGAGAGAAAAATCAGGAAAATGTACGAAGGGTGAAACATTAGAAGCCATACAAGGGGCACAACATCAGGAGCCTTACAAAAGACACAGTATCATCATGGGCTGCATTTTCAAAAGATGCATGTGGCTAACTTGGGAAGTTTGCTGGACACATCTAACCAAGTAAAAATTCTCCCTTTTCCCCCAGCTTGCTCTGATTTGTGCACCTTAAATCTAGGGGTAGGTACAGATATTTTCACATTGCTTTGTTTTTCATTTTGGGGGGGGAAGGGTCATTTTTTATGATTTGTTTGTCATTTTAATACTTAAAATGAAATGAAAAAAAAAAACAAACAAGAAAATGAAAAATGAAATAAAACTAAAAAACAAGTCAACGTCACAGCCCAAACCAAAAAAAATACTCCAGGGCCTTGGCTCATTCCTCCTCTTATCCTGTGCAGGAGAGATTCCTGGTCACTCCTGTCCCACTGTTGTTTCTACTGGTAATGATGCCCGTAGACAGAGGCCAATGCCACTGCTAATTTTTTTTCCCACACAAAATGGCACTAGTCAGGTTCAGGCCAGAGCCATTTCCTATGGTAACAATGTCACCATGCTGGTACCATTTGCAATAGAGGCTGGACAGGAGCAACCAGGGCTCGCTCCCTCACTGTGAAGAAATACATTTTGTTTTATGGTTTATTTATTTATATGCCATCTATGAATAAGCCCTGGCGGTTAACAAGAAAGCATACGTAATTGGATAATAACAAACCATATCATACAAAAACAAATTGCTATAATAATAAAAACATAAAATAATCTTTCATTACAATTAACTTACTTCATCTTTAAAACAATCATGAAACAATCTTAAAATCATCTCTAAGCACAATGAACTAAAAAAAAACAACAAAAAATCTTAAAACAGTTCACTCAATAAAAATATCCTAAGAATAAGCATCTTTAACTGTTTTTGTTTTTTAAAGTTTGGTGCATGAAATGGCTCTCAGATCAGAAGGCAAAACTATACCAAAATGAACAAAAATGAACAAAATGTCATTCTTTTTTTCTTTTATTCCATTTTAAAATGAATTGAAAAGAAATAGGGGAATTTAATTAAAATAACCATTTCATTTCAAACACATCCCTACTTAAATCAGAAAGACTAAGCTGATCAAAAATGGGGCAGGGTCCAAGGTGTTCCCAGTCAGCACAGCTAAATCTCACCATGCAATTGCAGTCACAAGAGTAGCTGTCCTATATCTCGCCAGACAAATTTTGTCAGGCTATATGTAGAAGGATTTTCAGCCACAAATCTAGCCAGCTAGATGCAGCTAAAAATGAGGTTAAAGATAGCCAAATAATACGACCTGGGTATGTTACCTGTTGTGGGTTTTTGAAAACTGAGCCAATAGTAGCTGATGGCAGAAAAACAGCAATTGATTCATCCAGTCTGCACAGTTATCCTTGTTCTCCCTACTATGAATGTAGCATAGCTGTCAGCCATAGAGTGTGACTGCTTAAATAATATCACCAACCATTAAGTCCAGGACAGTTTTGGTTGTTTTCCTTCTTTGACAAATAGCATGCACTTAACATGTTTTAATGCTCACTACTAAAAATAGCATACATTAAAAAAAAAAAAAAAAAAGGAAATTGAAGAAAATAACAAAATGAAATGAAAGAACCTAGCAATGAAATGAAAACAAAAATAAAATTTAAAAAAATACCCTGCTTACCCTTACAGGCAGAATAAAGGTCAAGAAAATCAGAAAGGAGCTGTGATAATTGCACAAGAACATCATGAAACCATAACAATAGAAATTATCCTAATACCTTTTCACACATGTACATAGATGCATTCTTTAACACTGTTCACCTGAGGAGGGATTTTCCTAACTAGCCTGTGACTCCATTTCTCCCAGGCCATGGAAACTCCCCCTAATGTTTAGCCACTCCAAATATAATTATATAGACATAAATTGTTCTTAGTTCATGGGCTATTTAATTCTGAATCTATAACCCTTGCTACAATGTTTCACCTAAAAATAATTTAATTAAAATATATTTTAGAAAGGAAAGGCAATATAATTTGAGCAAATGTACATTTTAACACAGTTTTCAAATTTCTGGAGATTCAAAATTATTTTTCCACAAATACACTAGTCTAAATCTTTGGAAAACATAAAAAAATGTTTGGGGAAAGGTATAAAAAAAAATTAAGTTGGGAAGAGCCACCCACTATGCAACTTCTGATGAATACAATTCCAACACAGATACAATGGGAGTTTATATATGTGCACGCTTAAACCGGACTTCCCCAAATAGAAGAAGAGTCTACTACAAGGACCTTAGCGCTTCAAACCCATACAATGGAAACAGGAGCAGAAGCTGCTACTGACACTGACAGTATCAGAGTAAACTTATTCACATTATGGATGGCAAGACAACACTATCATTTGATATTTATTGCTAATCAAAGCAGCACAAAAATTAAAATACTATGTCAAACAGATTCATGGGGTAATTTTTAACTCTAAATTACTCTTTGATATTGTTAAAAACCTAACCAAGGACCCATCTTTCTCTATCTTGAGCAACAACACTCAAAGAATGACTGCAACCAACACGCCACTCATTTGGTAGAAAAAATAACTAGACTAGACCTGCTCACCAACCATAGAAGAAGAAGAAAAATATGAACCAGTCAAATGGACTGTTTCAACAGAGTATCTAAATTACAAATCACTCAAACCATCACTAAAATAAAACCTGCAAATCACCCACTTGACCCCATTCCAGCTAGCTCCTTTAAACTAATAAATAGCACAATCAGACCAATAATCACATCCTTAATCAATCAATCACTCTCGGAAGGCTTAATCCCTGAAATGGCAAAACAAGCAGTGATAAAATCTATTCTAAAAAATAAGACTAACTGTTCTGTGGGTTGAGAAAATTATAGAACAATATCGAACCTGCCCTTTCTCTCAAAATTTCTCAAGAAAGCAGTACTATCACAACTAGAAGACTATCTAGATGACCAGCACATTGTACATTCAAACCAATTCGGGTTCAGGAAAAATTGCTCAACCGAGACTCTATTTGTATCGTACCCCATATTACAGGGATTTAACAATGATGAATCCAATTTTATGGTACTACTTGACCTAACAGCAGCCTTTGACACCATTGACCATACTCTGCTATGCCAGCAGTTGAGAAAAATTGGAATTGATGCAATGTAATGAAGTGGTTCTCCTCATTCCTATCAAACATGTCATTCCAAGTCAAACTGGGCAACTACTTGTCCGGCACCTTCCCTATTGATGCAGGTGTCCCCCAGTGTTCAGCTGTCTCAGCAACTCTATTTAACATCTATATGCTTCCTCTATGTAAACTTCTAACTGATCTAGGAATTGCCTTCTACCTATATGCCGGTGACATTCAAATCTATATACCATGTACTAAATCTATTGAAAATGCAAAATTAACTCTAGTGACACACATGAAGGCTATACAACATGAACTATCCAAACATGAACTATGCAAACTTAAAATAACTATAAACACTAATCAAACTGAAACCATTCTATTGAGAAGAAATCTACCTTCAGTGACTCCTCAAACACTTGGCATGGGTAACTTCAGCATTACATCCTCTGACCAAGTACGGGACTTAGAGATACAGATTGACAAGAACCTAACAATGGAAAAGAACGTAAATAAATTAATCAAATCAGGATATGCCAAACTGCACTTACTACATAGACTGAAACCATTGCCTACTCACGCAGACTTTCATATGGTCCTGCAGACTCTCATCTTCTCAAATTTAGACTACTGTAACTCACTTCTACTCAGAGTACCCAATTGTCTTCTAAAAAAAACTACAACTTTTACAAAATTCTGCAGCTAGACTCTTAACTGGTTCAAGGAAATTCAATCACATATCACATTCACTGATAGCTCTTCATTGGCTACCTGTACAAGCCTGCATCAACTACAAAGTCCTAACATTAATACACTCCATCATTCATTCAAACAGCTCTGGTTTGGTTGATGTAGCTCTACAATCATACAGGCCACAGAGATCATTAAGATCGCAAAAGAAAGGACTACTAGCTGTGCCATCATTACAGAATACTCAAACAAAAATAAGAGACTGCATGTTCTCAATAGCTGGCCCAATGCTATGGAACTTTCTACCCAAGTATCTAAGACTGACCCCAGAAACAAAGAATTTCAAATGTGACCTAAAAACATGGTTATTTCAAAATGCCTATAGCCTAACTTAAAATCATCTGAACACAGAGCATGCACCCTCAAGGATAATGTCATTAAGAACCTGATCTAAATACCTTATCCTAAGTACATGTCAATCTTAATGTGTATGATGTTTGACCTCATTAAGTCAATGTAATTGTCAATGTATATTATGTACGTCATGTTGTAAACCACTGTGATCTTTATTTGGAATGACGGTATATAAAATGGCTAAATAAAATAAATAAATATTTATATGCACAAAATATTTGCACAGCATTACTAATGTTGGTGAAATCTTGAGTTTGTTGCTTTAATGTCTTTTCACCGTTTGGGTTTTCACTTTTTATAAAGAGAATTAACAACACTTAACACATGAAAACTAGCTTGCATTGGTGTTAAGACAAAGTCTATGCTAATGAGGCAATTCAGGTTTACAAACAGATGTAATTTTGAGTTTGGACTCCAGTCCATTACTGTGTGATAATTTCTGACCCCTGACAAAGAAGAAATCGAAATACTTCAGCATCTGGTTACATAAGAGATAACGCTTCAGTTTGGCCAGTTCCTGTGGACTTTAAAAATGACTCTACAAGCTCATTTTAAAGTTATTTTCTCTGGAGATTTAAGATAAGTTTTATTGGATTTTATCATACTTAGTATAAAGAATTTTTTTTTTTTGCAACCAAAAATATTGAAAAGTATATAGACCTAGGATTCTTGGACTTTGGGTTTCTCCTGGGCCAATGATTATAAAATACACAAGCACTTATTTCACTCATAAGATGTAGGACACCGCATTCAATGGTGCAGTCTAAGTGCCCACTATCAGGCAAATTTTAAATCCTACCCCCCCCGTGCATTAAATCCGGGGGTTATGCGTACAGGCCGGGCCATGCGTGCACCGTGCACATTTTAGAAGGGGCCTGGCCATGCGCGGTGTCTTGCAAAAGGGGCGGTCCAGGGGGGCGGGGCGAGCTGGAGGCTGCCGGTACAGCGGCCATTTGCCGCTCTGCCAGTGCACGCAACTTATGCCAGCTCAGGAGATGGTGTAAGTTCTTAAACAAAGGGAAAAAAAAAAGGTACAACCTTTTAAGGGGTCGGGGAGGACAGGGGAAGAGGGAGGGAGTATGGGCAGGGGGATAGAGAAGTACCCTCCCAGTCTGCTCCTTAATTGGAGTGGACTGGGAGGGTACTGGGGAAGGCCGAGATGTAGCGCCATGCGAATTTGCAAAACTTTACCCGCACATGCATGCGCGGATTACAAAATCCGGAGCACATGTTCACGCGTCCACCGATTTTATAACATGCACGCGCATGTTATAAAATCGGAGCGACCATGTGTTTGCACCGGGAAGCGCGAGCACACCTATGAAAATCTACCCCTAAATGAGGTCCGTAAGTGTAAAGTATTTACATACAGAAAATATTTGCACAGCATTACTATTGTTGGTGAAATCTTAAGTTTTCTGCTCCAGTTTTTTTTCCACAGTTTGGGTTTTCAATTTTTGTAAAGAAAGTTAACACATGAAACTAAGCTTGTTAAGACAAAATCTATGCTAATGAGGTAATGAGATACAAACATGCAAAGTAGATCATTATATATTAGGGCAGTGAAAAATTGCTTGCATTAACATATGCAAAATGTAATGCAGGTGCATAACTCAAAAAAAAATTGCACCTCAAACACATGTAGCTATGCTTTTGTGTGGGTGTTTGCACATAGAGCATGATTTCACATGTAGCTTTAAAAGTATGCTAAATAGGCATGTCCGATCTATTATGGAAAGCACAGTTCATTTTCTCATAAATGATAGACATATTTTGAGATAATGATTAAAAAAACAAAACTCACAGATGCCCAGGTTATCTCCTTTAAATCAACCATTTCTGATAGCACTGATTGCTGGATGAGTTAAATGAGCATTACTAAAATCAAAATTAAGGAGCAGACTGGGAGGGAACTTCTCTGCACCCCTATTTGGCCTTCCTACCTTTTCACCTCTCCTCCCTGACCAATAAACCCTCCCTAACTTTTCTAAATGTTTTGCTTTTTTACTTACGTGCTCTAAGGAGCAAATGTAAGTTTCATGTGCCGGCTAGCTGCATCTACTTGAGAGCAGGTGTAACTTTGTGTGCATGGATTAACACACATATTTCTGAAATAGTATATGTATAGATCCTGATCCTGTCCACCCACCCCCCAAGTATGCTTTTAAAAGTACACGTGAAATCATGCTCTGTGTGCGAACACCCACTTGGGCAATTTTCAAAAAAATCATTTATGTGTGTATGTATTTTTGAAAATTACCCCAATAAAGGTCAACAAACAAGCTATAAGTGATGCATCTATACTGGACTAAATACATTTGAGACTACCTTTTGAGAGTTACAATATTGCACTCATCTGATAAAAGGCTTTTAACTCTCAAAACCTAGTCACAGATGTATTATGTTAGTCCAACAAAAAAGGTATTACCTATATCTTCTTTGTCGACCTTTATTTCTTTGACTCGGCATGACATCACGCTATGTAGTCGTCCATTAATGGGGAATATAATGAATGCCGACGCTATTCAAAAGATTTAGACATGTACGACCGCAGTCATTTGTGAACAAAATACAACCTGTCTGAGGAACTAGTACAGCAGAAGCTTAGCTGGATGAAGATGTATGGAGCACCTTTTGTGCAGAACTAGAGAACAGTATACACAGTAACGGCAGAGCGATGTAGCCTTTTCCTTCAGAAAACAAAATCCTGTAGATTTGTCTGCATTTCTTTATGTCACGAATGCTACACTGCATGCATGAGATATTAGTTTCCTGTTTTCCTCACATATCATTTCAACTAAGGTACAGTGAACACACTCAATTTCACTGAAAGTAATGGAGTGAGATTAGCCCAAATTATTTCCAGTGGGCTGACTTTGCACATTCCTTCTGTTATGAGAACGAAAGTAAACAACTAAACACCTTTATTGAAGGCAAAGAATCTTGATACTGGTTACCCCTTCCGATTTCTTTGATAAGGAGAGCATTTTGTTTTTAGCAATGCTCAATTAACTCATCCAGCAATCAGTGCTGTCAGAAATGGGTGATTTAAGGGAGATAACCTGGGCATCTGTGCGGTTTTTTTTTTTTTTTTAAATCATTATCTCAAAATATGTCTTTCATTATAAGAAAATGAACCGTGCTTTCCATAATGGAAGCATGAGCATCTACATAGCATTTCTATTCTTCAAAAGGCTAAGGGAAAAATTGGAAAAAGAATTTTATGTCAAGTGAAGCAGCAGCAGATGTAAAGCCTTTTCTGTGCGGTATCCTTCATGAGGCTGCATTGCTAGGTGTTGACTAATGGCACACTTTTCCCCAGGGAACTATTTATTTGGATTTAGCTCATGCCTTTTCATTGGTAGCTCAAGGCAGGTTACTTCCCCGTCGCCAGAGGGCTTACAGTATAGAAGGGTAATCTGCTAAAGGTTTGCATCTACGGAAAAAATACAGGGGCAATAACTTTCAACCTGGGATATGTGCGCACATTTGCGTTTCATACGTCGGCCCGCGCCCAGGTACTCGGTCATTTTATAACACACGCGCGCATACGCGTGCATGTTTTAAAATAGCCTGGCCGTGCGTGCGTGTGCGCACCAAAATTTTACCTGGACGCACGCATCCCACTTCTAACGCGTAAATCTGGGAATTTTAAAAGAGGCGCGTGCTGACGCCATTCCCAGTTTTACTTGTTCATTATCAGTTCATCCAGTTAAGAGAGAGGTCATCCAACCCCCTCCCCCCCCCGATACTCCTCCCAGTTAGCCCTGACCCTTAAAAACCCGCAGATCTGTATGGTTTTCTTTAAATTTTAACCTGCATGGCATCCATAGCCGAATTATAGTTATTTTGCAGGATATGCACCGGGTCGCATCAGTATTTATACGCACATCTTTGGTTCATGCCCTGAAATGCCCCTCGCAGGCCACATTCACTCCCCGCCCCTTTTCGAAAACTTTCAAGATGTGCGTGCTGCGGGAGATACGCGCGTATGTTGGGGGCTTTTAAAATCCACTTGGCCCGCATGAGACCCACTTCTTCACGCGTCCCCTAATTAATGTACGCATCGGGCTTTTAAAATTCACCTCAGTAAACAGAGTTTGTACCTGATGCAATGGAGGGTGAGGTGACTTCCCCATGGCCAATGAGATTTGAAACCTGGCTTTCTGGGTTCTCAGCCTTCTGCTTTAACAACTTAGGCTACTCTTCCACTGGTTTGGATGAACTCCCTCCACATGATTCTCCCGTTCATTCAGCTCAAGATTGGCTGTGCGCCCTGCATCTCGAATAGTCTGTCCGCCACTTCTGAAAAGGCTACAGGTACAGATGGATACCTGTCTCTCCCTGATTGTAACCTCTTCATTTTAACCATGTTATATATGGTGTATACATATATATAACTCAGAAGTTAACAGCTAAATGAATATTTGGGCACATATCTGGCTAAATTCTAGACGGCTAATAAGTTATGTGACTAGAAATTAGCTAGCTAAGGCCTAGATTAATCATTCCGCTATAAATATAGCGGAATGATGAGCTGAGGTTGAGAAAGGGTGGGGGGATGAAAGTGTGCAGGCGGCCGCATCGCAGTGATGCGTTTTCGCCTGCCGCAGTTGCAACCGCGCCACACTCTAATATCCCCATAGCACCAACAGAAAAGGTGGTGTTAAATCCGGCGCTACTGCCAGCGATCACGTCCAAAACATCATCGCCCACAGCAGTGCCGTCACCTCAATAGCCTTAACCCTACCCAAACTCTTCCTTAACTCCACCCCTTCCCCAATTAAAATTTTACTTCCGCGTTGTGCCCATTATCATGTGCGATAACACCCTGACGCACATGTTAACGGCCCATCACATTCCAAAGAATGACCCTGTAAGTTAGGGGCATTCCAGGGGCATAACTGGAAGAGTTGAGTTAGCTGACCAAATTAGCCAGCTAATTCCCATATTCAGAGTTAGCTGGCTGATTTAGCCAGCTAAACCTGATTAGGCCAAAGAGCCGTCCTAAAGTTAGCCGGCTATACCTCCAGAGTTAGCTGGCTAGGTTTATCCAACTAACTTTGCTATCCGGACTGTGTCTGAATTTGGACCTCTGAATTTGTAGATAAACTTGTTTTGCATAACAGTACAGGTCATTACCAATTTTACATACATATTTTTCCATTCTTTGCAAAGGCTTAATAACACATTACAGGCACTGTTAATGCATGTTAAGCTGATACTTCCTGTTAAAAATGTTTAACATGTGTTAATGCTTTTGTATACTTTAGTACTCTAAGGTAAATAGTTAGAGGCATTTAGCCAAATAACTCACTAGCAATTTAGCTAAATGAATAGTTGGACACTAATCCAGCTAAATTTAAGCCAAATATCTTGTTATCCATCTAAAACTTTGCAAGATAATTTAGGAGCATTTCAGGGAGGAGTTACTTATCCAGCTAAATCTGGTCATGGCAAAAAGCTGTCTTAAAGTTAGTTGGATAAAGTTATCCCTAACTGAAAAGATGATTTCATCTATACCAGTACACTATTTTTATAAATAATTATTTTGAAAAGCAATGAGCATCATATCTTGGCACATGGACTGCATGGAATAATCCGATGACTTATGCCTAATATAGTGCTCGTTGAGGTTATAATCATCGGTCATTAATATTGTAAAATAGTGTTGCTGGTGTGTTGTTTTTAGTATACAAATAAAAGTTCATTCAAAACATCATTGAATTTCCATTAAATATCCAATTCAAGAACATGGCGCACGTGGCCAGAAGAAGGTCCTCTGAAACTGACAAACTTGTAAAGTTTCTCTATTTGTATAACGTTTATGTCTGTCTGGTTCAATTCCCAAATCGAACTAAACATTAAAAAAAGAAAATTTCTGGCTGCGGTGGGTTCATCGGGTCCAGCACGTCTCTCCAGGCAGGGGGGGAAGGAGTATCCGGTGAACCAGGGCTCAACGATGTTTCGTCGATGGACACTGAAGCCTGCTCCAGCTCCTGTGCCACAGCCGACTGTCCTGGCGTTTCACCTACCACGCCAAAGAATTCCTGAATCCTCGTCTGAACAGGGGTATGTCCAAGGGGGGTTGAGGTTCCCTCCCTTAGTTTCCCCTTTCTTTTGGTATGGGGCATTCCAAAGGTAATTTTTCTCAAGAGGCAGGAGCTCGATTCGGCGCCTCTTGTGTGTGAGGAGACACCGCCAAAATTCTGGCGGGTGTAGGAGATTTAAACCGCTTTTGAATTGCAGCGGATATCTCCCCGAGAAATAAATATTGGCGGGAGACGCCACAAGTTAATTCCAACCTTTGAAATACTATCTGGGCAAGAAGGATGTCAGTATGCTCCCGGTGAAATAAATACCGACGGGAGATACTTGAAGAAAATTAGCACTCCTGAGGAAGCAGCAGCGAAACATCGGCCGGGTGTCGAGATTATTTTATTTTCTTGTCCTTTGACATAGGAAATAATTTCTTGGACTGAGTTTAAAAATATAAATAAATTGCTCTGGATTTACAAATTTTATTGAAAATACTTTGAAAAATTCAAAAAACAACTAAAAAATTAAAATAAAAAGTACAGTAAAAAATAGTGTATTTAAGGTAGTAAAAAATAGTGCATTTAAGGTTGACTGTAAATGATGAGAAGTCCGGACAACCCCTGTTGAATGATTCCAGGGACTTGTCGCCAGGCTTGCCGATACGGTCAGTCTTATTTAAAAAAAAATTTTCTCTGAACAAAATCTTTTTTGAGTATAACCTTTAGAGCACAGCCTTGTGATATTTGTTTTTTCCTTTTTCCTTGTTTGTTTGGTAACTATTACATTATCCATCTAAATGGCTTTTGAATATGACCTCCTTGATTATACAAAGCTGAAGGGTTTAAATGCAAGTTGTTCCGATTCTGAGTGGTATTTTGGACATTCAGAAAGAGGATATGGACATTGTTTTAACCTGCAGAGTGTGCTCCATGAAAATACCGACTAGTAAACTATCATTTTGTTTTGCCGATGCCACGCCAGCAATTCAGAGATCACCAATTGTAATTCATGGCTTGGAAGGGGGGGGGGGGGGGGCTTTCCAGGAATATGCAAAAGCTTGCTGAATAGCTCATGAATAATTAAAACAACAGTGCAAGCAGCTTGAAGCAGCCAGAACCCTTGATCGGATGGGGAGTAGGGGGGATTGGAACCCCCAAATGGACCTGGCGACTATGCCATTGGCAGTATAGGCCGCATTATCGCCAGCAGTAGTAATGCACATGAATTGCCCGTGGCAGTACAAACTGTACATGTATGTGTGGTTGTAATGTACCAAAGGCCTTTTCATGCCTTTCAGTACATCAGGTTTTAAAATCCCTGCTAATGCCTGCATTAAAACGGGTCCGTTAACGGCCAATTTTAACAGGACTTAGTACATAGTCCTCTTTATCTTAATCTTTTTTTTTTTTGTTTAAACATTAAAGATTAAGCAATGCATTGGGGGCATCTTCAGTATGAAAATATATTCTGTAAAGCATAAGCTTTAATTAATTCAGTGATTGTGAATTTTCTGTTCATTCAACTAGAGTATATCCCCACTACACAACTGTCCATTTGTAAGTATTTCTAATACTCCCAGCAAGCCAACTGCTGCAGGACATGAGAAGTAATGCTAATCTGCGT
Organism: Rhinatrema bivittatum; assembly: GCF_901001135.1. Classification (NCBI taxonomy): domain Eukaryota; kingdom Metazoa; phylum Chordata; class Amphibia; order Gymnophiona; family Rhinatrematidae; genus Rhinatrema; species Rhinatrema bivittatum. Next base: position 25,003,458 of record NC_042631.1, read on the forward strand.
ATCGCAGATACACGACGTGTCAAATGTAGAAACTACATGGCCTCCCAAAATCAATCTAGCTGGTTATTAAAGACATACAAAAGTTGCCTTTAGATTAGTAATGTACAGTACATAAAAGAGAAAGGAGTAACCAATTTATCAGAAAAGCAGACAAGCAGAATGTATTCTAATATTCCTCATGTCATCAGGACCAGAAATGCTACAGGAAAGAAAAAGAATAAGATTTCGCTAATAGACTTATGAAATAAAATCAGTTTAAAATGACTGGGGAGAAGTAGTGAACAAGAATGCCCTTGGGGTCACAGTCTGTTTATCCACTGCGTATCATACCTTTTTATCACAAATACCTAAAGTGGTGCATTTGTATTTCTTCAATGTATGGAATTCATTACTGAGTTTTGGAATGAAATTATCACACTGTGGCTGGGACATCTGCACCCTGTCATACATCATTCTATTCATTTCTAGTTAATTTAATCCTAATATCTGCCTCCATGATAAGACAGATGTTCAGATGTACTCTAACCTCTATAGTTTTCTGCCTTGAAGAAACTTTATAGTCTTGGAAGAAATGACATCTTCCAGACACGCGTCTTAAAATATTATGAGTTTTCACTTTCAAGATGGCTTTTTCGCTGTCTGGTGGAGAAACCCATGCTACTAATATCTGTTTGTAAGATGAGCTCAGAGGACAGCAAAATGCTGGCTATTCTGAACATTTCTGGATACTTTAACAATAATGCAGAGTTTTAGCAGCTGTACTGCTGCAGAAAACTAGCTGGACCAACACAAAAGATCTTGCAGTGCGTGACCTTCGGAGACCTCAGCAGTTCATTTAAATAATGAACCTGTGTTTTCTCGAAAGCTCGCCTATTGCATCATCTTATTTGTTGGACCAATAAAAGGTATCGCAGCCTACAAACATTTGTGCTACTTTGTCTACATTATTAATACTGCTGAGAATTATGTAATTCCTTTTTACTGGCCATTAATGATTCACCGGCATGGAATATTTTGGAAGCCACAGAAAATAAAGCAACTTTTACAAAACGCTGGCTTAGCTACAACGATCCCATGTATATTTAATAAATATTTGATAATGATATCGATTCCAGTTTTACACACTTTGAGCTTGAGTCACAAAAATAATTTTTGGCCTTTGGAGGGTGAGTAGTGGGAAAAGAAAAGCTGAATAGCAACCGTTGTAAAAGCAGATATTCAGGAGAGATGCCACATTAACCCTCTCCCTGCTCTCCACTCCTAACCCTTCCCCCCCCCCCCCAATTCACCACTGCCTCAAAAACTCTTCAGGGCCGGAGCCACAGAAAAATGAGACCTGCCACTATCGCCACCATCGTCAGGAAGATTAGCAGCGTGTCTGCACCAGAAAAAGCAGAATCATGGGTACAGCAGTCTGGGGGGGGGGAGAGGAGCAACTCTGCAGCATGGACTTCAAGGAGCAGTGCGGCCGGGCGCCACAGGAAGAAGCTGGAGGCCAGAGTAGGGTCAGTCCCTGCCCTCATGGTGCAGTGTGGCCAGAAGGAGCAGGAGACCAGAGTACGGTGGCCCGACTTGGCCCAAAGATGTTGTTCTGTATACATGGTGAGTGAAAGAGGAGACTACCACCCCTGCTGCTCTGGCTTGTGCTTTCCAGAATAGAGAAAACATTGAATGAGTGAGAGAAGGAGCGTATGCGACTGAAAGCAGTAGCATGCATGCATGAGTCTGAGTGAGAGAGCATGTGTATGAGTGAGAGAGGCGAATGTGTGTGAGCATGTGCTGAAGTGAGAGAGCAGGTGTGTGTGGGTATGAGTGAGTGAGTGAGTGAGTGAGGCGAATGTGTGTGAGCATGTGCTGAAGTGAGAGAGCAGGTGTGTGTGGGTATGAGTGTATGAGTGAGTGAGGCGAATGTGTGTGAGCATGTGCTGAAGTGAGAGAGCAGGTGTGTGTGGGTATGAATGTATGAGTGAGTGAGGTGAATGTGTGTGAGCATGTGCTGAAGTGAGAGAGCAGGTGCGTGTGGGTATGAGTGTATGAGTGAGTGAGGCGAATGTGTGTGAGCATGTGCTGAAGTGAGAGAGCAGGTGTGTGTGGGTATGAGTATATGAGTGAGAGAGGCGAATGTGTGTGAGCAAGTGCTGAAGTGAGAGAGCAGGTGTGTGTGGGTATATTTCTATGAATGAGAGAACATGTGTGTGTGTGTGTGTGAGCAGGGGTTTGTGTTAGCACGTGTCTGTGTGAGAGGAAGGGGTATGTGTATGTCAGCATGTGTCTGTGAGTAAGAGAGCAGGGATGTATGTATGCGAGCATGTCTGTGTGAGAGAGCAGGTGAATGTATGTGAGAGTGTAAGCATGAGTGATAGCATGGAGGGGTGTGCATGTGTATTTGGGTGAGTGTTAGTGAGAGCAGGTTTCTGCATATGAGAGAAAGAAGAATAGGTTTGTGTGTAACAATCCTCCATCTCCTCCTGCTCCTGCTTATCCATGACAATCTCAGGGCATCTGGAAATCAAAGGTTCCCAAGTATGGAGCGAGGGGGATTTTCTTGTTTCAATTATTGTGATTTATATAAGGTGTCTGCTGCTTTGTAATATTGTATTAATATTTGGAAAATGTATATATGAGTTATTAATTATTGGATATTATTCTATTCATCAGTTGTTTTGAAATATTCCTTTTATTAGTATGATTTTACTATGATGGATATTTTATATTTTATGTTCTTATTGCTTGATATTTTATGAAGAATGATAATGTTTCTGTTTTTCCATTGTTGTGCTACATACAGAGTCTGGCTTGTTAGGGTCTCCAGTTTGTATTTAGTGAGGGTGTGTCTATGATCTTTACGTGTGACCGAGGTGAGGTATTCTGCTAGTGCGTAGTTTCTGTGTAGGGATCTATAGCAGCTTGGCTTGTTCTATTTTCCTAACGGGAGGTGTGTTGGTGCTTTAGGGCCTGGGTATAATATTTGCAGTGTTGCCTTGTGATAGGTAGGTTTGCTATTATTTGAGTGCTGGCAGTTAATGTTGTTTTGGTACGGGAGGTTTCTTATACTGTAATTTGAAATTTTGTTTCTTCATAGCTTTCTGAGGGCCTATTGCATTACTATAGTCCTAATGCCATATGGGCTCTAAGTGTCTCTGCAGGTTTTCCTGGTTGGCACCGCAACAGTGCCATGTAAATATAATATACATGTAAGTGATTATTTTTACCTCAGAAGACTGTAACTTGAATAACTTTTGTTGTAAAATATATTACAAATGCATAGATTTTTAATCATGATGGGGGGAGGGAGCACAAGGCTATAGGGCTCTCCTAAGGCAACAAATACCCTTGCACCGGTCCTGCATCTACATACCATAGATCTCATTTCCCCTTATCCTAATGTAAGCCTAATTTTACTGTCTTTATATTTAAATCTTTTTATTGTATGATACGTTATAATGGATAACCTTTCTTGCCCTTTATGCATTCATTTGCTGGCTTAGAAACGCACTTCGGTAGTGCCCACTCACCTGCTATGGCAGTTATTGAGCAAGCGTTTAGCACCTTGAAAACGCACTTTTGCTGTTCGGACTGCACGGAAGTCCTTTCTGCCACCGATTCCAGCAAAAGCGCCCTACCCTCCCACATTATGGGTCCTAATATTGACTTCCTTGGCTGGTAGAAGAGTCTGAGGGGTGGGATACCCAGAAGGTGGTACTGCTCGGTCGCAGCTGACCCACTACAGAGAGACAGGATCAGGAGTCGTCGTGCTTTCGTTATGTAATATGTTTCTCCTCTGTTAATTCGTTTCAAACTGAGGTCTACCAATGGTCACATAGGCTCTGTTGCATGAGGCACGCTTCTCTTTACCCCTCCCCTAATCCTTCTTGCGTTAGGTTTCTCTGTGCAGTGTAATTCAGAGGTGCCAGGGTGTATTATCCAAGGAGAGGTGGATTAGAGACAGAAATTTAAGAGTTGTATAAAGCAGAGAGGTGATGTCTGGGAAAGGAATGATCCACCTTGATGTACAGTGCTACCGATAAGCGAGTGAGAGCCTGGCAAAGCATGTTCTTTATTCAGATTCCAGTATACATTTGGCAGTTCCTTTATACTTGTATAAATATTCATTTTTACTTTCTTATAAATCTAAAATTATTTTTTCCAACAAAAAAAAAAAAAAGTTTATGAATCCATTATGGTTTTTTTGCCATTGAAATGTAAGGGCCTACCAAACGTTTAGATTCTATTTAAATTAGGCAGCGTGGTGACTGAAGTGTGGTTTAAATGGTCGACTTTGTATCGTGGTTGCATCACATTGGGAGTATTCTCAGTGGGATTCCTCTACTCTCCTACAGATGTTGGTGACATCAGGAAAGTGATTCTTCCAATATGAAACCGGATACTGAGTTTCATGCTCAGTGCCATGAAAATGACAACGCATTTCATACATGAGGCAAAATGACAGCTGGTCTGAAAGGCTGCATAATGGAGGGACTCTGAAGAATGTTTTCAATTCATGTAAGAAACTACTTACAGGCTGGTTCAATCCATGCATCAGCCTTTTTATCCAAAGGCATGATAAATTCTGTGAACATTCACTAACTGATTCCAAAATAACGGGCGGAGGGTTGCGGGAATGTGGAGCGTGACCCTGGTACCTAACTACTGATAAGGCTGAGGTCACCTTCAAGAAGGTTAAATTTGAAAAACAGTACTAGACCCATGCACAACCTTGGTTCTCACTTCCTCCCTTGTTTTAAACATAGGTTCTGAATAATTGTATTCTCCAACGTCGATGAAAACTCCCCGTGCAAGCACTGTGAGGAATATGAACATTTACCGCCCCATGGTTGTATTCACAGGATTTCCTTAACTGTGCAGTCTAGTATTAGCAGTATGTAATGTCTATTATGTAACATGCATGCTAATTATCTTAAAATACTGCACTTATATTTGAACTTCAGATTTGACTAATCTATACTGACCATTATGCTCTCCACACAACCTACAAAAATGATCTATGGAACATCAGAATAAAATAAAATTAAATCTGTTCACCAATTATGTATATTATGGATACCCAGGAATATTGTTTTATTCAAGTTCTAGAAGAAGAATCCACGCCATCGATTTTATAACATAAAAATTCACAAAATCGTGAACGGTAACTTTCAAACAGCCATGTGGGCATACATGTACACATGTATGCTGACTCGCACCCAGGGACATATCCATTTTATAACATACGTGTGTATATGTGCGTATGATATAAAATCAGCTGTACGCGGATTCTTGTGTGCACAATTATATATATCTGAATGCTCGCATGTGCGTTCAAATGCAAGCTCTACCGCATAAGTGGGGGGATTTTATTAGATCCATGCACCACCACAATAGGCCTTTTTTCCCATTTCACTCCCAGTTCGCCCAGTTAACGTATCGAATATCCTAAACCCCCCCGTTATTTAGGCTCCCTTTTTAACCCCAACTCTTAAAACCCCGCTGACTCGCCTAGGTTTTTTTTTTTAATACTTACACGCCGTACAAAGCAGAAGTGCAGTTACGCGGTAGGGGACCCCCAGCGCGATTGTACACGCAAATACTTATGCGCACATTTCAAGGTAACTTCTAGGAATGCGCTTGTCCCTCCCATGCTCTGCCCAGACCACATCCCTTTTGTAAACCTTTTGATTTGTGCACACACAGGGAGGTAAGACACATTCTCGTGAGCTTTTTAAGATCCGCGCGGCACATGCCGGCCCAGGGCACGCGCGTATCTCCCAGTTTTGGCGCGCATAAGGCTTTTAAAATCAACCTTAATGTGAATTATGGAAGAGTATATATAATTCCTTCAGCTGGTCATGCAAGACCAGGTGGTGGCTCCATTGAAAGTAGTGGGCCTGCTGCAGGTTTTCAACATCTGGCCTCCAGCAAAGTGTGACGGTTTTCAAAACAGATTTGGCAGCTTGGTGAACCGGGAAAAAAGTTCAGATTTTTCATCAAATTGGTTCACCAAGCCTTTTTGAAACCAAATTTTTTTTTTTTTTTTTTGTAATCTGCTTCAGGATTTAAATTAAAAAAAAAAAAAAATTTGAAAGAGGAGCTCATGAAATTGATGGATCCACTTTGGATTTTTCAAAATTCTAAAATAAGATTTTTCAGAGTTTCTCAGGTTTTCAGATTTCTAAGAAACTGTTCCTCAAACCTGCTGGTAAAAAAGAAAGCGTCTTACATATTTCCCTAGCGAAAACTAACGGGGGGGGGGGGGGGGGGGGGAAGGAGATGTAAAAGAAAAAAATATATATATACAGAATATATTCCTTCAAGTTGAAACCAGGCTATGGTTTGCCTGGTTCGATTTCGACCTTGAATTGCTTGCACATGGCCAACGCAGACCCGGGAGGTTCAACATGGCTTAGCACTCCACTAGGGCTAACTTGCTCAATTCCTAGAATATAAAACCATTATATCTTCTGGAGCATCACTATGTATAATTAATCTGAAGCCTAAGCTTGTTTTATGTTTAATTTATACAACTGTCTGAACAAATTCTCTGTGCTATGAATGTGTTATATATGAGGCATGACTGGAATATATTGCTCTTTTTCCGAAGCAAGAACAGGTGATAATTTTCCATTTCCTAAATGGCTAACAGTTGCCCTCAGTATAACACTTCAGATGTGAGAGTAGAGAAAGAAATAGCAGATTTGCTCGGAAGTAATCAAACGGCATGTGCTACCAGCTACACCATGACATATTCTTTCTTTCTCGGTCATTACTTCTGAATACTTGGTTTATCAAAATAAAATGTTTAAAACAAGTAATATTTCTAAATCTGGAGCCTGGCGTACAGAAGTTGAATATTATCACATTTGTCAAGTAACATTCAATTATGCAAATCAGGGGTCATCACATTTAGAAAGTAACAGGTATAGTTTGTCACATTTCTTCTGGTTAACCTGGAATTCGGCTGCGACAATTTGCATGTTTTCGCTGTTCAGGCTCTAACTTTAAAAAGCACAAGATCAGCAAAATCTACAATGCGATGCAGTGAGCTACACAGACTTCAAAAGTCACATGTGAAGTTGTAATAATAATGACGTACATACAACTAAGTGATGCTTGAGGAAAATAGGGCCTGGTGTTACCTCTCATCCAAAATAGGGGAAACTTTTTCATGCACTTTGAAGTCTATTGTAGGGTGATTGAGATTACTTATGTATGTTTTATTGTGATCTGCATTGATCATGTGAAACGTGCGGAATATAAATCATTTACATAAATAAATACATACATACATAAATAAAGAGCTACAGCAGGGCTCCAGTTGACCACATCCCTGGAGGTCTCTTTCACCTAACCCCACATGAGAAATGGCAGGAACAGAACAGAACAAAACCCGACAAAGCCTTCCCCCTTTTATAGTTTCCACTACACCTTAGTCTCCCAGTCAGCAAAACCCACACAGTTAAGGGATCACATGCCGTTTTTCCCCCAAAAATCACATTATCCCATTTAACTACAATGCTCACACCTCTAAAAATGCCACCTAGTGGTCATTTGTTAGTACTGCGATAGCAATGATATTAAACATTTTCCCAAACATGTCAAACATGTTAATATCAAGGTCTTCCTGACCAGGGGTGGATTGCAGGAAAATATCAGCCTGAGGGGACTTTTTCAAAACCGGCTCAAGGGTATCTTACTCCCTTGTACACTTTCTCTGCAGCACATGCATCAACACACCAAGTCAACTCTGAAATCGGACAGGATTAAGCCCAAATATTTCCAAAATACATTTCACATTTTTCCTAAATAACTAAGAAACAGAGCATAATCTAGACCAGTAGTGAGTAAATAAAGCTGTAGACTCCTTTTCCATCCATGTAAATCAGTTGGAGCCACACCACAAGTCTGCTTAGCAGAATAACTCACCTTAGTCACACATGTAGAACACAGACAGACCGTCACCAAATACAAAATTAAGAGATAATAAAGTATAAATAGAAACATGCAGACAGAAACTGAACTTGAAACCGCAACAGGCCAGATTGTATGGAATGGAAAAACAAATATCATTCCTCACTAAACATCAAACAATAACATCAAGCAATATACAGCATCAATCATAATAGTAAAACCAAACTCATAAAAAGAATACATGTTTCAAAACAGCTGATGAAAAGATCATCCAATGATTACAAACATATAACTATTTTTGTAATTTCCCAAACGTCGATAAAATATTACAGAATAGCAGACACAGCAAACACCCCCCAATAATTAAAATTAAAACTAAAATAAATCCCCTGCTCTCCATATCTGGGAACTTTAGATTCCAGTCACCCTGAGATTGTCATGGATTAGTAAGGGGTGAGAGATATGCACAACTTTCTTCTCTCTCTAACACACGTTCATTCTCACACAAACTCCCTTATATTCTCCCTCACACACATGCTCACTAGATAATACGCTGTCTCTCATACATGCTCACTGGCTCACATGCTCTCTGTGTCACACACTCATGCTCTTGTTCACACACATGCTCACTGGCTCATTTGCTCTCTTTTATACACACACACAGGCCCACTAGTTTAAATAGTCCTCTTGCTCAAACATATGTTCATTGGTTTACTTGTTCTCTCTCTTTCACAAACATGCTCTGGTAACCACAACAAGCCCGACTGTATTATGCAGTGCAACAATGGAAAAACAGAAACATAATCAAAACTCACAAAACATCAAGCAATGAAATCAAGAGATATAAGACATCATTCATAATATTAAAACCATGAAAAGAATGAATATATCAAAGCAGCCGACAAACATAGGGGGCCCAATATTCAAAGTGCATTCAGCACTACTTAACTGGATAAGTGATTAAGTAGCGGGCACTGAATATGCGCTTACATTTAGTAGCTGCTGCTTAGCCACATAAGTCCCTTATATGGCTAAAAAGTTAGCTGCATAAGTTGTGGGTGGGCAGTGGGTGGAGGAACTTAGCCGCATAAATTTACCAGCTACATTAGATGGATATAACTGATACAGCTAAATACAAAGATATATGCGTATATTCAGCGACAAGGCCATCCTGCTGAATATACTACGTAATTTAGCTGGTTAAGTTATATCTGGCCAAGTTGCTTAAACGGCCATCTTTCAATATTGGGCCCCTAATGATTTAAAAAGTCATATAAATTTGTTCTAATATTTCCCAAACACCAATAAAATATTTCAAAACAGCAGACACATGAAATAACACTCCAAAATGTAAAATAATAAATAATTTAAAAATCTGCAGCTCTCCATACCATTAAATAAATAAATACCTGGCACCTTTTGATTTTCCAGAGAATGTTGTGGATTTGGGTGAAAAAGGCCACACAATCTTTCAGGCCGATACAGAAAGAAGCGCGGGAGAGCCGGCGAGTGCCCGCTCTCCCAACGCACGCAGAGGCCAATGTCCTGGGCACGCGATTCAGTATCGGCCCGCATGAAAATGAGGGCCCGCGGTAAAAGGAGGCGCATCCCTAGCGCCTCCTTTTTAACAGAAGCAACGGCTGTTAACGGGTTTGACCGCTGACGCTCAATTTTACCAGCGTCGGTTCTCAAACCCGCTGACAGCCACGGGTTCAGAAAACGGATGCCGGCAAAATTGAGTGTCTGTCTTCCAACCCGCGGGGCATGGGCAGATTTTTAATTTTTTAAATTTTTTTTAATTTTTGGGGCCTCCGACTTAATATCGCTATGCAGGCTCATTCTCATGCACATATTCAGGCTCTCTCTCTTTCATACACACATGCAGGCTCATTCTCATGCACATATTCAGGCTCTCTCTCTTTCATACACACATGCAGGCTCATTCTCATGCACATATTCAGGCTCTCTCTCTTTCATACACACGTGCAGGCTCATTCTCATGCACATATTCAGGCTCTCTCTCTTTCATACACACATGCAGGCTCATTCTCATGCACATATTCAGGTTCTCTCTCTTTCATACACACGTGCAGGCTCATTCTCATGCACATATTCAGGCTCTCTCTCTTTCATACACACGTGCAGGCTCATTCTCATGCACATATTCAGGTTCTCTCTCTTTCATACACACGTGCAGGCTCATTCTCATGCACATATTCAGGCTCTCTCTCTTTCATACACACGTGCAGGCTCATTCTCATGCACATATTCAGGCTCTCTCTCTTTCATACACACGTGCAGGCTCATTCTCATGCACATATTCAGGCTCTCTCTCTTTCATACACACGTGCAGGCTCATTCTCATGCACATATTCAGGCTCTCTCTCTTTCATACACACGTGCAGGCTCATTCTCATGCACATATTCAGGCTCTCTCTCTTTCATACACACGTGCAGGCTCATTCTCATGCACATATTCAGGCTCTCTCTCTTTCATACACACATGCAGGCTCATTCTCATGCACATATTCAGGCTCTCTCTCTTTCATACACACGTGCAGGCTCATTCTCATGCACATATTCAGGCTCTCTCTCTTTCATACACACGTGCAGGCTCATTCTCATGCACATATTCAGGCTCTCTCTCTTTCATACACACGTGCAGGCTCATTCTCATGCACATATTCAGGTTCTCTCTATTTCATACACACGTGCAGGCTCATTCTCATGCACATATTCAGGCTCTCTCTCTCTTTCATACACACATGCAGGCTCATTCTCATGCACATATTCAGGTTCTCTCTCTTTCATACACACATGCAGGCTCATTCTCATGCACATATTCAGGCTCTCTCTCTTTCATACACACATGCAGGCTCATTCTCATGCACATATTCAGGCTCTCTCTCTTTCATACACACATGCAGGCTCATTCTCATGCACATATTCAGGCTCTCTCTCTTTCATACACACGTGCAGGCTCATTCTCATGCACATATTCAGGCTCTCTCTCTTTCATACACACATGCAGGCTCATTCTCATGCACATATTCAGGCTCTCTCTCTTTCATACACACATGCAGGCTCATTCTCATGCACATATTCAGGCTCTCTCTCTTTCATACACACATGCAGGCTCATTCTCATGCACATATTCAGGCTCTCTCTCTTTCATACACACATGCAGGCTCATTCTCATGCACATATTCAGGCTCTCTCTCTTTCATACACACATGCTGGTGCTTTCTCTCATACACACAGACACACACACCTCTTAGGCATCCTCCTTTCTTCTGGGCCTTGGCCAAACCCATGCTGCTCATTTACTGCCAGAGGGGGAAGTGGGAATAAGCAGCTCTCAACTGCCAAATGCTTCCTGTTGCCGAGTCTGTAGGCCTTTCTTTGGGCCGAGACCTCCCTTGGGCCATGATGGGTTGGGCTCCATTGCAGCCCCACCGAGACCTCCCTCGGGTCACGCCAACTCTTCCCTTGGGCAGCGACGGGTTGGGCTCTGCCGTGGCCCTGCCGAGACCTCCCCAGGGCTACGTCGAGTTCCGCGGCAGTCCCTCAGAAGGATCTGAGATTACCATGTCTCCAGGGCAAATGGCCCACCAGGGGATGCCGATCCCCTGGTGGGCCAATCCGCCCCTGTCCCTGACCCAAACATTTTGTGCACTAAATCCCAAAAAGCAGGTCAAATTTTGGGGGTCTTCCCACACCTCCATGTACTTGTATTCTACTAAAAAATAATATGCACCCAAAAAAAGTAAAATAAATAAATAAATAAATAAATAAATAAAAAGACAATACGTTTTTAAATAATTAATGGAAAAGTAAAGGGTTGTAGTCTAATCGTAGACTACATAGATACATAAGGGGATAAAAATGGAAGAACTACTGGGTGAACTGGTGGAGTTAGCAGCGAATTGGTGATACGCAAGTTTGAATTTTCAAACCAGTATACAAGCATACCTCCGCATTTAATTGTGGGTGTTTATTCATGCAGAGTCTTGACTATTTCATGCATAAAATATATATATGCATATTTATAAAATGGGTAGAGAAAGTTTGTGTTTTCTTGCATTGGAGATATGTGTGTGTTGGGATCAATATTTAAAAGCTAGCCATTTATCTAAAATAGCCGGATAAACATGCTGCTGAATATCTCCATAGAAATCACTATTTAGCTGGATAAGTCTTATCAGGCTAAGCTTAGACCTGCTATTGACTAAGTCTAACTTAGCCAAATAAGTAATCTATCTAAGGCTGAATACCGCTTCTTAGGCAAATACTTAGCCCAGGTAGCACCACCCTGATCCGTCCATTGCCCACCCACATCCAGCGAAACAGAAAGCTGGATAAGTGACTTATCTGGCCATCTAGCAGCCGCTGAGTATAACCATATATTCAGCGGCCACTAAATATCCAGATAAGTCCTATTTATCCCATTATCTAACATCTGAATATCGACCTCACGGAAACTTGGACCAGAAATACATGGTATTTTTTTAAACTTTGAAACTCCTGGCACACAGATTATAAAATACTAGCATTGATCTCCACGTCTACTTATATATGCAAATTCTGTACCACAGATAGGTTTGAAACTTAGGCTCTTATTGCACTCAAACATATGCATTGTTTAATAAAAACCTTGTGAACATCTAATGTACGAAAAGTACTGGTTTACACAGAGCATGACTTCATTTTCTGAAATTGTGACTATACCTTTTACACCTGTCTGGAACAGCGTAAGCGGGAGCCCCTCTTGCCACGGCAAAATTGACACAACCTTGTGAGCAGAGCCCCGAGGTTTATGTCTCCTGCGGGTGGATGAGTCTTTGCATAGGCCAGGCTAGAATAAGGTCCAGGAGTCTGTAGCTACAGTTAAACCCCAAAAGCAGGCTAAGGCTGAAGATGAAGCAAGGCTGAGGCTGAAGACTGTGGCTGAAGACTGGCTTGGATAAAGGCAGAGAAGGCTTGAACGAAGACAAGGTTTGGAACGTGTTTGCTGAGGCAATTCTGTGTTGCATGGCCGGGGTTTAAATACTCAGCCATGTGCCATCATCGGGAAGCACTGAGAGCAAGGATTCCTGCCGCAGGGCCTTCACAGCTTGGCGGGCACCTAGGAGCTGGTTAGGAGCAGTGGCAGTGAGCCCAGCCACTCGTGGGACTGTTCCACCAACGGTAAACGTAACACACCTACAAGACAAGTTTAGGTCTGAAAAAAAACAACTGCGATGCTATTAGTAAATTCAGCGATAACATTTTCATACTTAATCTTGTTTTTGGGTGTGAAAAAAATACTATTCACCTTTACTAAATAGACTCCTTTACATTTTATCTTTTTCAATATTTTTGCTTCTTAGACAACATCTAAGTTAAATACATTGTGACACTTCTACCCATAAAGTATCAAACACTTCCACATGTCTGTATATTTTCCTTATGATCTTGTATTAAAACAGTATCTAAAGAATGACTTGATCAAATGGACATACACATTTCCTTAAGAATACTGTATCTCCCTGGGATTTACTTGGAGTTAACTGCTTTTGCAAGGTTTAGGATGGCAATATAGTATTAGGTTCTATGACTGCATGCAGAGTTACCGTATGCATCCAGAAAAGCCCTCAGCAGTCCAGCTGTTGGATAACAGCTATGGGTTGCACAACTGACACCTAAAAAGAGTGAAAACTAAATTGATTTTGAATGCTATTAGAGTAAAAACAGCAGTTATCAAGTCATGATACTTGGGCCAAAGCGCACATGCAGAAAGTGATTCAGTTCGCTCCGTGCACTTTTGGCCTTAACCTTCGACTCCTGGGACCTGAAATCTGTTCACAACTTGGTTCCTCCCATGTGGTAGCATGTTATGCTCTGCCAAGCCACCAGACTGGCTCTCTGTAATCTTGTCAGACCTTAGGCCCATGGTGCTACTGTTCCTATCTGAAACTTCTAAGACTGCGAACAGCTCGGCAGCTGTAAAAAAAAAACCCCATCTCCACTGCTTTTGTTGCACGATCTTTAGGCATATGTATCTGGTTGTCTGCAATATGGCTTTAATAATTTCCTTTTCTGCAAGGATTCCTCAGATGCGGGGTATTTCTGCCATTTGTTGCAAGCAATGTGCTAGTTTTATACCTCTCCTCCTGTGCATTTTTCCCACTTATGTGGGGTCCACAGTCATAGCCACCCTCTGCCATGCTATTCAATTCTCTTGTGCTTGAGCCACATGCCTTGAAATCCTGGTGAACAGGATTGTTCTAGGCCCTTATTGATCCTTTCCTCTTCACTTGCATTTCCAGCATCTTTATAATTACCTCCCTTCCCCCCCCCCCCCCCCAAAAAAAATGTTTTTGTTTCTCTCATCCTGTTTTTTTGTGCACATGGGCGCACGTAATAAGGTAGCAGAGTTGTGGAAGCACCACAGCAGGAGCCGGACACCGATGTCAGGGTATTATCTTCTAACTCACTATGACCATAGGTCAAATGCACTGCTGGGAGAGTAATGCAAGAGATTCCCAAGGGAAGCGCGTACCTCAAAAATACAAACATTCAATCCCATAATTGGACCGCAACATCCATAAAGGCCAATAAGGGCAGAAAAGCACCAAAGCAAGGGGAGGAGATGGGTAAGGTGGCAGACAAAGAAAAAGGCTTGGCCCTTATGCTGAATCTGTCCTCTTCTACCCTATCTTGTTCTCTACAGATAAAGGCACTGAAGATGAAGAAAGTTCAGGAGCTGCAGTGTTTGGAACGAGAATGGCTTGAGCAGTTGGCTGGATGTGTCAAGAGGTGAGGACATCAAATCACCATGAGCCAGGTTTAAGCCTTGCCAACCTAAGTTAAAACCTGTTCCATGTAGCTATTAGTGCCAATCTAGACGTTTTATCTATGGCTACTGTTGCAGCTCCAACATCCTCTGCATTCATAGACTGGCAACGCACAGCATACCCTACGTCCTTCCTTAGGGGCTTGTGCGTTGACTACTGAACCTAATGGGCCTTCATTGCCTCATAAAGAGAATGCCCTATAAGCAGACCACAGAGCAACTCCTCCTACCACTATCAGGTTACAGTCATTTCCCACTGCGCTCATTCCCACCCTGTCCCGGGCCCTTCTGTATGCAGTTTTTCTTCAATTTGAGGTAATGGAGTGCAGGAAGGGGGTTGGGAGATGGGGAGCGGGGGTTCCCTACTTGAACCCAATGAATTTTCTTACTTGGAGGGTCTAGACACCGACGAGGTCGTTTTTTAAAAAATCGGCATGGGTACCCTATGGCATCACTTTTTTATATTTGTTGCGGCGGGCGCTCCATCATCATGTGAACAGGTATTAATGTTTTGGGGTTTGGGTATTGGGGCCACCTTGAATGGCAGCTCCGGTCTGAAGAGGGGGTCTGGGTTGACTCCCCTGCACTTTTTGTACTTTTCTCCTGTTTTTTTTTTTTGTGTTGTGTTGGCCCTTTAAGTCTAACGTGGGAGCCTTGCGATCCACATTAGGGTCTCGAAGCTCCCACGTTAGATTAACATTTTCTCAGGAGGTGTACTTAAATTAACATGGCTGACAATTTTCTTTTTTATTTACATCAGATTGCCTATGCATGAGCTGCTTTGCATGGATTTACAAAATTCATGCATGCAAATCCCATGCAAAGCAGCTTATTGTAATCAGGGAGAAAATCTTGTGCAGGTTATACACAATATCACACAAAATGTGCTGTTTAACATCTGTTATAGCCCTACAGTGGCTTGATGCATCTTCCTCTAACTCTTGACCTGCTTTGTGTGACTGGATGACCTGCCACTTAACCGGATATCTTCAAAAGATAAGTAGCTGTCTTAAAGAAAGTAAAGAAATTAACTGGAGGCCTTTTGGCCTGATTACCCCCTCCCCAACCACCACAAATGTCTAAAACCCTTGCTGGCTGGAGCATCCTTCCAAATATAAACAACAATTAGATTATCGGTGCCAGCCTTCCCTCTCCCTCCCCAGTAAATCATTAAAGCAATAATGCTTCTTGCTACCCTCACCCCCAAGCCCTCCCAGTACCTCCAAACTGCCCCTTTTTATGGCCTGGGATTACATCACGCGGCAATCCCGGACGCTTCCAGATCTGCACTGGGCAGCAGTGTTGGAAGAATAAGCTGTCAATGTAACTGTCTAGCCCAGCTGCTGGATTTGGGGGCGCAGACTCAGCCAGCAAGGGCTTTAGACAGTTGTGGTGGGAGGATGAGAATTAGGCTGGGAGGCCTGCAGTTAAGGTAATTTTTTTCAATAGGTTCTTAGCCAGAAGATATCTGGTTAAGTGACAGGTTATCCAGACACACAAAGTAGGATACCTTTAGACCTAATCGGCCATATTCACGAGCTGACCAATTTTGTTTAAAGTTACCAAGATAACTTGTCCGCTTGCTAGCTTACTGCGCACACCCTCC
Source organism: Rhinatrema bivittatum (assembly GCF_901001135.1). Taxonomy (NCBI): domain Eukaryota; kingdom Metazoa; phylum Chordata; class Amphibia; order Gymnophiona; family Rhinatrematidae; genus Rhinatrema; species Rhinatrema bivittatum. The sequence continues at coordinate 25,019,804 of NC_042631.1, forward strand.
AAAATATTTCCACCAAACTGCCCTCTCTACTCGCCACCAGAATCCAGCCCAAGAAACACCAGGTCCAAACAGGTTTACGGTTGGCATGTTAAATGGCTGTTGTAAAAGCGTCCAAGCACACTTAATGATGTTCATGCATACATGAGTAATAAAATACAGAAGTAACATGTACATGATAAACATGCTCTGAAATGCCTCAAACACCCCCCACTTTGTAAGCGCTCAGTGTTTCGCACGTACTCACACTGTTTTAAATATTCCATAAATGTCCATACTTGGAATGCACCAGCATATAAGGTGTTTCTAGGCATTCAACCCTTTTGAAAATTACCTCCTTGGAGTTGATTCAGCAAACAAACGTTTTTGACTATGTAGGTCAAAATATTACCAATAACAAGCTTGGAATGAGCCAAAAATAATTTTGTTCATGCTAGAACAAAGAGTCTGAGAAAAGTAATGGACAATTCCTTGTTCAGTCGACCCGAGACAGAAAAGCTTCAGAGAAACAAAGAAGGGAAATATTATGCATGAATAGAATTCACTGTACTAATTACAACGAACAGACCAGATTTCAATGCTCGAGTGTAACTTACGAGGCAGATCATGCTTTTTTTTTTTTTAATTTACCTATATAGCTGCCCCACTTAGGGATCTGTATACTGAACTGTGTTGGGGCTAATGCAGGCCATAGTGGGTGTTTGTAGCTGCGTTAGTTAACGCAAACCCCCATGCTAGTCCATAAAATTGTGACCAAGCTCTTAGCATGCAGATGCATGCCAAGCAGCTCAAGAACGATTAATGTGGCTTAGTGCTGATTCATAACTAATCTTTACGCTTAGCTACAACTTAAGGAGGAGTAGGATACGTTTTAACATCAGCAGCCTAGGAAAGCTAAGACAAAACCATGACCCTCACAGCACCCTTTAATAAAAATCCGCCAGCGAGTACTGATATCCCCCATGAGGCAATTCCTCGCGCCCCCACCCCCCCACCAAACAGGCTTTTCTGTCTAATTCCCCTAGGCAAGCTGTCCCCTCCCTCACTCCCTGGAGTCAGAATCCCCCAGGCCTTCCCTTCCAACGTCATCTGCTAGAGGAGGAAGGCAGGAGGGAGTGCAGTTTCCTCCTGCCTTGCAAATTCAGAATTGTGCAGGCTGATCTCCTGCTGTACTATACCCACATAGAAAAAGTACAGCTCTGAGGTCAGCCAGCCCTGTTTGGAATTTGGTACCCACGGGGCAGGAAGGGTTATTATATGCTCATTCCTGCATCCCTCTTCTAAAAGACAATGTCGGAAGGAGCAGAACTGGGGAGGCAGCTTGCCTCAAGGGTGCTCCTCATGGGGGAAGTCTTGCATCCTCACTGGGGGATGCCTGAATAGGGGAGAAGTGTGACAGGAGATGGTGGAGGGGCCCTTTGGCCATTTGTTATTGATGGAAGAAGAAAGATGAGAGGCCACGGGCTTTGCTAATGCTGGAAGTTAAGGCCACCCCCCAGAGCTATTTTTTAAGTTTTTTGCATTAGCTGCATGTAATGCAGTTTATGCAAATTCTGTTAGCTAATGTAAAACAACACTGTTATTGCACAAGGTACCAAAGGCTTTAGTACATCGGGCATTAAGTTCACCGTTAGCATGCACATTTAAATCGGTTTGTTAACCTGCGTTGATGATCATTTTTTAATACAGCTTAGTGCACAGATCTTTGGTTGCATAAACTTATTCATGAGCAACAGAGGTGTCCACCCATCGCTTTCTTACAATACTCAGTGCACTCTGTCACCTGCTTTCATTTTAACCAGACTGTAGTGAGGTTTTCTTTGCAGTGTGACTGGGTGAAGTAAGGTCCGTGAATTTAAGAACCAGACTAATTCCATAGAAATTTTTTTACTGGGAGGAAGGGGTGCATGTTTGGCTCGGTGCTAAAGGCTCTCTGGTCTGGAGCCAGGTGGTCCAAAATGCCAGGATCTCTCATTGGAATAAAGCAGTACCAAACACTTTAAAACAGTCCATAACCCGTGGCAACGTGCTATTTGCAGTACCGTGCAATCAGAACTTCACAGCCAGGCGTCAAATCTCCCGCTGAAGTAAATGAAAAAATGTGCAGATATCCAGTGCAAGACTTCAGATTCTTGGCATTTTGGGCTGTGGAAGTGAACTCTTAAGTGCAGGACAGTGAAACCCTAACCCAAAATGTTATTTGTTGTGGCAATGTGATTTACCAGAAGACCAATAATATAGCCTCCTTTTAAAAAAAAATAAAAATGTAGGAAAACAGTCACAATATTTCATATTATGTTGACCATGGTAGACACATAAATGACTAAAAAATACTCAAATATTTCATCCATACCACAGCAAGACATTAAAAAAAAAAAAAAAAAAATTGCACAGATTTCAACCAGTTCTTATTTCCTTGGCTTTATTTTTTCTTGATTGTTGCCATCTGTAATTTTTTTTAATTCTCTACCAATACATTTGCACTCACCAGAAAATTCTTCATAAAGCCATCATTTAAAAGGAACAAATAAAAAGGATCAGAAAAGGAACATATCTCATTTTGAAGGGGTTCAAATCGATTTGAACAGTAAAACTGTGGATAGGATGAATAAATGATGGAATATTGAGAGGATGGTAATTAAAGTTAAGGCATTGTGGTCAGAGCATAAAACAGTATATGATGTTAATTTAGATTCCTGGTAACAGTTTATACCATTAGAGAATGCAGTCCATGTTGGTTCTTGAGGATTACTTTTCGTTCCTGTGCCATTTTCTTTATATCTTTCTGGGCTAAATCATTAGGGAACATCCGACTCATTTTGTGCTTTTGATACTGCTGTATACTGTAGTACTTTAATTTATTCACGATACACTTTGTTGTTGAAAATAAACTGGCTATTTATTTTTGTCCTTTGAGGGAGCTCATGGTATAATGGGCAAGATGTCAGTAATAATTAAGAAATATAGCAGTGCATATCCAAACAGAAAAAAAATATATATTTTTAATAATGACTCCCGGTAGAAAATCTTAGAAATGATACATTGGGTCCAAAAAATGCTTAGGGCCTTTCCTAAATTGATAGTGCTCTGTCTGCAATTTTTTTTATGTGTGTGACTCGAAGGTGTACATTATACTTGTGACTCATTAAAAGAAAGTATCAGTTTTATAAAGGTGGGGGAGTGTGAATTGGTACATGCAAAGTTTGGAGCACCCAAAAAAATTTAATGCAAAATAACCACTTTGCTGACTTCACACAACAGCTATTGCAAGAGAGAAAAGATAAGAAAAAATTGCATTCAGCTATGAATCGGCAACTCAGCTGTGGCCTGATCAAAGACAACCCTTTTAAAAAAAACAACTGAGAGAAAACCCAGGTTTTTTCAAAGGATGTGCACTGGAACTGGCTTGGATCCAGTATTTGCTGAGGTTTAAAATCAAATGTGAACGGACATCATCAAAGTATGAAAAATAGAAAGTAGTTCTGTGAGAATTCATGGGGTAATAGAGATGGTCAAAGTATGATCAGCCCTCAACGTCAGGGGACAGCGGTGGTGCGGTTAACCATAATTCCAAACCAGAACTTCAAATGGCTCAATAGATCCAATAATAGCAAAGTCACTGGGTGGATATCAAACCTCACACAAGTAAGTAGATCAATAGAACAAAAAAGTGTGAGAATTACATTTGATATTCAGTATATCAATCTATAGCATGGGCGCTGTCCATATAATGAAGATGCTTTTTTTCATATAGGTTTTTTTTTTTCTATAAATCCATCAGGTATCCAGTTGAATAAACATATAACCAATAATTAAAATTTTTAGTTCACCACTGTGCTCAATAAACGGTGCACACTTCAAACATTGTGGTCCCCCGACACGGCCATGCTTTGCCTGCCAGCTTCTTCGGGAGGGATTCGGCTAGAGAGACCGATCTAGCTTACAAACTGCACAGTGATATGACAAATAGATCCAACCCACGCCAAAGCAACTCTGTTCCCCTAAGTAGGCAGTACACACTGCGGGGTCGATTTTAAGACCCATGTACGCACATCCAGGTGTGAGCGGTTCCCGGCGCACGCACATGGACGCGGATGTTTTACAACATGTGCGCGTCGGCGCGCACATGTTGTAAAATATGATAAGCGCACTGGAATTTAACATCTGTGCGCATTTATGCAGGCGGGCCATAACTCGCGCGCAAGGGGGGGGGGATTTTGTAATCTATGCGCGACGACGCAATCGGGCCTTTGCCTAGTTCCTTCCCATTCCGCTCCAATTAAGTAGTGGTCTGGGAGGGAACGTTCCTTTACCCTTATCTACCTTTCCTCCCTGACCCTTATATTCACTCTAACTAGGGTTTTTCTTTTGTTTTGTAACTTACCTTGCCCCTTTGGAGTAGAAGTGAGTTACTCGTGCTGGCCAGCTGCCGGTGCGTGCTTCCCCGGCACAAAGCCTAATGGCCGCTCTCTCCGGCAAGGCCCTGCCACGCCCGCCCCTGCCCCCAGGCCCGCCCCTTCTGTGCGTAACGGGGGTGGCCGGGCCTGTTCTAAAACGTGTGCAGCGCACGCCAAGCCCGGCCACGCACGTAACCCCCACTTTTTACGCGTGTGGCCCTTTTAAAATTGGCTCGTTTGAGCAGGAAATAGCTTTTCCCAATGAGCTATGGGAGCTGCTTCACAAAAGATATCAATCAGATGCCAACTTGCTCAAGAAAATGAGACTGATTATGAAGACTTGAAAATAGTCATGAAGTACAAAGAGGCTAATTTATTGGCACTGATGTTCACAATAGAAATATCACTCATTAAAAGTGTTGTTAATGTGCATTTTATCGATGACACACATTATCGGTACTTTTAACATGCATTATTTAGCTATTGGTAAGGACCTTCATTTTCATTTTTATTTTATTTTCCCTGGGAATTTATCAGTGTTTATTACTAAGCCCCATTATGGCAATAACACACGATAAACAGCATTTAACGAGCGTCAAATGCTGTTTATCAAGTGATATAACCGTATCACAGTTATATCTTAAGATATTGTGCAATATTTTCAAAGATTTCCTCCCCAGTGGAAATTAGCTGCTTTGCTTGTATTTGCATACATAAAATATTCCAGTGCATGCAAAGCAGCTAATGCATAGGCAATTCAATGTGAATAAAATAATTTGGCTGACTTAAAAAAAACTGTTACCCCCGTTATTTTAGCACATTTCAGGGAGGTGTAGTTATTTATTTCTGGGGACATCGGGATACTAACGCACATCCTGATGACTCCGGGACGCCTGTTAAAGAAACATGCCACAAAATAACTTTAAACCCCCACTCCCCCCAAGTTCCTAAATCTCCCCAGGAACTAGGTAGACCCTGGCCCACCCTGGGGTGGCCTACCAAAGTGTCCCCACAATGAAAAAAAGTTTAAAAAATGATTTAAAAATCACACAGTACCCCGCCCGTAACCAAACCCTTCCCCTTTGCAGTAACCCACCTGCCTTAACCAGACCTCCCCCCATTTAGAACCCCTCAGGTGCCCCCTCACAAACCCCCCACCAGGAGGGGTCCAAGGATTGTGGGGGCACTTGTGGGGGAAGGTTCTACCATGGGTGAGGACTTTTGGGGTGGGGGCTTTACTGGAAAGGGGATGGGTTTGGGTAGGGGGGAAGGACATCGCTGCCAATGTGCAGGGGGAGGCGGTGTTTTTTGGGCCTCAGTGCTTTTAAAAAGATGGCGGCCCCCAACCGAGGTGGGCTGTCATCGCATGTGTAAGCCCCGTTTTGTGGCATGATTTTTCATCATGGGTTTCTCCAGTGAAAAAAAATTGCACGGCAAGATTGTCATGATATTTTGTGTCAGGGCGGGGGGGGGGGGGAATATTGCATGACCATCCCCTGCAATATTTCTCCCCTCCCATGATAAAATATTGTGCCTTGATAAATTTCCCCCTTTGTTTGTTCTAATAAACATTGCTGAATTCCTAGACAAAATAAAATAAAATCTTAAAATGAATGTCCCTAGCGATTGGGAACATTAGCACAAGTTTATATATATAAAAAAAAACACAGGTAATTGGCTCATGAGCTAGGAATGTAAAGATAAATAATGTGCAATAAAACATGTGAAGTTTAACCCCCAAGCTATTAATGTGACAAACTTAACTACACATCAGGGAAATATAGTTAAGTTTATTTGCATTAATGTCAGCATTAATACACTAACCTTAACATGAGAACGTTTGCCTCACGCCTGAGTTACATGGCATTAACATGGGCTGTTAATGTGAGATATTTAATGTTCACTAATGGCCCATGTGGATCACGGTTTAGTACATCAGTTTCTTAAGTTGGTATTCAAAGTTATCTTTTAAAACTCCTTTCTGGAACAATAAACGTTACCTACAATTTTCAACCTTGGAAGGTTTTTTTCGTTTGTGGGAAGAGATGTTAGATATTTATGGGACCAGAATGCAGCAGCATAAAGGAGGTTATAGTCCTATCGCATTCTCTTTGGGCTTGCCAAAGATTTTAAAGTAACAGTTAATCAGTCGCTTCTTCTTTACTGCTTTAGATGCTAGCTTCACATTTCTTCTGTTTCTATTAGTTGGTTTCTGTGTAGAAAGAGACTAATTTAAATGTGCCTTTTAGTCAAGCATTTTTGCCTTTAAAAGTACACTGTTGTGGGCATGGACCCTTGGGGCTGAGGTGGAGTTGGCACAACCTGCAGGGAGGAGCCCTGTAGGCCCCCACCGTCAGCTGGCAGAGCTGGCTGCAGCAGATGCCCAACTGGAGCTTCACCTATACCAGCCATCGTTCCTCTAAGGTTGAGCCCTCGGGTGCCGGGGCTGGCAGGCCTCTGCTGATGACCTGTATGTCTGGAAAGATGGTAGGGTTGCAAGCCAGGGACCGAGGCAGGCTGGGTACAGGCATAGTCGGAGGCAGGCAGTGGTCAAGTAAAGCAGCATTCAGATGTGGTCGGTGGTTAGGCAGTGGTCAGTGGCAGGCAGAGTTTAGGCAAAATGGAGTATCAGGCTGTGGTCAGTGGCAGGCAGAGTTCAAGTACTGTGCTCAGTTCTGGAGACTGTATCTCCGAAGGGACAGAAAAGGATGGAGGCGGTCCAGAAAAGGGCAACCAAAAAAAGGTGGATGGTCTTCATTGAATGACTTATGAAGAGAGATTGAAGAATCTAAATATGTACACCCTGGAGGAAAGGAGGAGCAGGGGTGATATGATACAGACTTTCAGATACTTGAAAGGTTTTAATGATCCAAAGTCAATGACAAACCTTTTCCATTGGAAAAAAATCAGCAGAACCAGGGGTCATGATTTAAAACTCCAGGGAGGAAGACTCAGAACCAATGTCAGGAAGTATTTCTTCATGGAGAGGGTGGTGGATGCCTGGAGTGCCCAAAACTGTGAAGGATTTCAAAGGGGCGTGGGATAAATACTGTGGATCCATAAAGTCTAGAGTATGTAAATGAAGAGAAGGGGCATGGGGGTGGCTTGCAGGAATGACAGCTACTACCTGGTGATTAATACCCTTATTCAATAAACATACACACAGTTAATGCAACTCCAACATTGCTCTATGCTTCAACGGCAAGAGGAAATGTGGAAAAAAGGATTTGTATTCACAAAAAAGTGGGGGAGTAGCTTGCTTGCTGCGGCGGTTACTACCCCAAACCAAATAAGCCTGATACTTCACTTTCAATGCATATCTAGCATAGCTCTCTGCTTCCACGGCAGGGGGGAATGAAGATAAGAGGATTTAAATTCAGTCAACAACCAACAAGCGTGGGTGTAGCTTACTTGTTACAGCTGTTACTACCCTGAATCAATTAAGCCGGATACTTCACTTGGAATACATATCCAGCACAGCTCACTGCTTCAACGGCAGGGGGGAATGAAGAAAAGAGGATTTATATTCAGACAACAACCAACACGGATTGAATTGCACAGGCTGGGTAAACAAATAAGCATGAGAGTAGCTTGCTTACTGAGGTGGTTACTACCCCTAACCAAATAAGCTTGATACTTCACTTTGATGCAGCTCCAGCACTGCTCTCTACATCAATGGCAGGGGTGGAAGGTAACTAGAACCAAAAGGTTACCAATAAGAGCCAAGAGTAACAGATAAGTATGAGAAAAGAAATACGTGTGAAAGCTTGCTGGGCAGACTGGATGGGTCGTTTGGTCTTCTTCTGCCATCATTTCTATGTCAGTCAGGCCAAAATCAGAACCAGAGATCCATCCGAGGGAAGATGGGATGGATAAGCAGGCAGGGAGGCAAGGAACAGCACAGGCAGGCAAGAGGTGACACAGAAGACACAGAAGAGCTGAAGGCTGATCAGAAGACAAGGAACTGAAGAAGAATTGAAGGTGGACCACAGGACAAAGACCACTACTCATGAGAACAAAGACTAAGAACACAAGAATGAAGACCAGGAACATGCTGAGGCAACTTGCTTTACCAAGGTAGTAGACCTATTGCCGAGCCATCTTGCAACTGGAGAGCTGCCCTTAAATAGGGCAGCCTTGATGATCTCATCAACAGGAGCCGCGGAGTCTTTTCCACCATGGTCCCCTTAAATTCTCTGAAGTGTTACGCGCCTAGAGACTGTGCTGTGCGCAAGGATTGGAGTAGGAGGTGCAGCTGAGAGCGGCCACCTGCCGTGTGTTGCCTCAGGGCCTTCCCTGACATTGTTACTCCCTTGGACGGGCTCGGGAAGGAAGGTAAGTGCAGCAATCGACGGGCTTGTCCCGCGGACCTCAAAATGCAACATACACATTTGTTAAGTATTTTCCATTGCTTTGTTGAAAAATTTCAACAAATTGATTTAGATGATAAATTCTCTTGCTTTCCCAGGCTTTCTGCAAAAAATGGCACAGGAATGCTAAGCTTCAGTACACAGATGGAAAAAAGCCTGATTTGCAGTTGTTGGCATACAGTGACTCTAGTTTATGATGGATTTACATCTCTTTATTATTCTTATAATTCAACCCATTGGCAGGGACCAAAGTTTATCTGAATTATAATGCATTTCCTCTCTTACTTCTCATCTCCTGCTCCCAATACCCATGCCCTGCCCACAACACACCCACATCACCAACTATCCCAGATGATCAAGCACAATGAAGATGCACAGAACTTGCTCAATTTTTTGAAAACAAAATTCTCAAGCTAATGGCCCCTCTGGCAACCAGTAACACAGTACCTCCTTCTATCATCACTCCTTCACGCAACCAGAACATAAACCTAGATTCATTCGAACCTATCTCCTCACTTGAAATAGAAATGACTCTCAAAAAGATGAAACCCTCCACTCACCCGACAGATTCCATCCCTTCTAAACTCCTACTCACCATTCCGAACATCATAGCGAAGCCCTTAGCAGAGATAATTAATAGCTCGCTAACCCAAGGACTAGTACCAGACATCCTGAAACTAGCCACCCTCAAACCTCTCCTCAAAAAACCCAACTTGGACCCTACAGACCCAGCTAATTTTCGCCCCATAGCTAACCTTCCATTTGTAGCCAAACTTATGGAGAGGATAGTCAACAAACAGTTATCTGAATACCTAGAAGAGCATAAAATACTCACAACAGCCCAATTCGGATTCCGCAAATCCCTTAGTACGGAATCCCTCCTAACCTCTCTAACTGACAGAGTCCTCGTAGGTCTGGAGAAAAAGACCCCATACCTCCTGATTCTCCTCGACCTATCAGCTGCGTTTGATACCGTAAAACACTCTATCCTGATCGACCGGCTCTCAGACATAGGCATCTCAGGATCAGCCCTGGAATGGTTCAGATCCTTCCTACACAATAGGACTTTCAAGGTCAGAATCAGCAACAAGGATTCCCTCCCGGTCAAATCCTCTTTCGGAGTTCCCCAAGGATCCTCTCTCTCCCCCACCCTCTTTAACATCTATCTTCTCCCCCTATGTCATCTACTCTCAAGTCTTAAGGTCACACACTTCATATACGCAGACGATGTTCAGATTCTGCTGCCAATCACTGACTCCATCTCCAGCACCATCAACTTCTGGAACAATTGTCTACAGTCCATAAACTCACTCCTATCTAGCCTTAACCTAGTACTTAATACGTCAAAAACAGAACTTTTGCTTATCACTCCAGATGAGAACCTTCAGCCTACCAACAACCTAACCTCACCACCAATGATCAATTCCACTCAAGTAAGAGACCTTGGGGTCACCTTAGACAAAAGGCTGAACCTCAAAGAATTTGTCAAGAACACAACGAAAGAATGCTATTATAAACTACATATTCTGAAAAAGCTGAAACCTCTCCTGCATTTTCAGGACTTCAGAACAGTCCTCCAAACAATACTATTTTCCAAAATCGATTACTGCAACTCTCTGCTTATAGACCTTCCAACCATAACCACAAAACCTCTACAAATGTTGCAGAACTCTGCCGCAAGGATTCTTACTAACACCAGCAGAAGTGAACACATAACACCCATACTAAAACACTTACACTGGCTCCCCATCAGATCCAGAATCATTTTCAAAGTGCTAACTATAACACACAAGAACATCCATTCACAAACGTCGCTAGATCTAAGCCTTCCACTTCGCCTACACGAGTCTTCACGACCAATCAGAAACAGATACTTAGGCACCTTACACGTACCTTCAGCCAAGTCCTCACTCAAGAAACGTGCATTCTCGACTGCCAGCCCCCTTCATTGGAATGCCCTCCCCACGGACATTCGCCTCGAAACGTGTACTCGAACATTCAAAAAGAAACTCAAGACCTGGCTCTTTACAAAAGCCTACACTTAAAGGTCTAGCACAGAACCACATCCCAGAACTTGAATCATTCTCGCTTTTATAATCATATCAAACAACTCCTAATTTTATCCTTGGTCTCACAATTCCAAATCATTAAATATTTGAACATGCTACACCAATACCTCTTAATCCAGATGTAACCTTAGTTTTTGAAGTCTTCACTCCTATAGAAATAACCGCCAGTTCTTATTTACTTAACCCTATTCTGTAGACGTAAACTTTTCTTGAAGACTGTAATCTGTAAACACCTGTATTTATTATAAGAACTTGTATTTACTATTTATATTTATTATTTAGCTATTAACATTGTTCTATTACCACTTGGTACTATTTCTCTCCTTCACCTCTAACTCTAAGTTCCTACTAAGTTAGCCATGTTATTTATACCCAATTGTTGGATGTAATTGTATATTTGTTTAATTGTTCAATCTGTTTGATGTAATTTTCTGTTCCTTGTTCCGTGTAAACCGAAGTGGTATGCACTAGTGCATGAACTCCGGTATATAAAAGCCTTTAAATAAATAAATAAATAAACATCACTCCCCTTTTTCAGGTACTCATTCAATTTTTCAATGATTTTAATGGAAAATGAAATTGAACTGGGATAGATTATCCTAGCATCATCAATAGAAGCACTGGTGCACAATTTTTTTGGCACAAAATAAAATAGAACATTATAGATTAGAGGTAGTGGTGCAGTAATTTGGTAAATTACCATAGTTGACTTACCAAAACCATCATGCAAAAAAAAAAAAAAAGTCTATAGCATGATGTAGGAAGTTGATGATATGCAAAAATATCGCAGTGTACAATGTTTCCACTGTCTCCCTTCTAACCTTTTGATGCTAATCTAGCTGTTTTGTGGTATGAACTGCTCAGGCCCTCATAGTCTCGCAGGACTAACTGGCTCTTCTTGGGTTCAAACCACGAGATAGCTGGAATGGCATCAGGCAATGCAGCTGAAGACTCCTCCACGGGTTAGCTGAAATAATCGCAGTATTAAAATCACCAGCTAACACTAAAAATTGAGGCCAACGCCTTTCAAAATAAATCGTAACAAACATTGTGAACTATATATGTCTCCTCACAAAATACTTTCAGGTGAATTTTAAAAGAGATGCGTGCGCCAAAATCGGGAGGATGCGCGCACATGTGCCAATGCACACTCATCTCACATGAGAGAAAAAAGGGGAGTGATGTGGGCGTGTTGTGGGCAGGGCATGGGTATTCCCGGGCATGGCCAAGAGATATGCGTGCAAGTACCTACGCGTGCGCCCAGGTTCAGTGCTGCGAAGGTTAACTTCTGCTATGGAGGAAGGGCAAGTTAAAAAAAAATAATACAGGCATCCCTGAGGGGTTTAAGGGGTCTGGGGTAACTGGAGGGAGTGCAGGCTAAATAACTAGCAGAGTTCAGAGGACCTAGCTCTAGACTGGTGAAACTGGTCATGGTGTGGGCGCGCGCCTGTTATAAAATTCCCCTACTTGCGTGGCTCAAACCCAACTTTATGCGGCTCTGCACACCCACTTGCAAAATTAGGCGCACACATACACGCACCTAAGCTAACTTTATAATTGAAAGTTACTGACTTTATGTGTTAGCTGGTATCATATGGCAAAATGGCTGTCACCTACTACATCTAATTATACCAGCATTTGGAAACCTGAATAGTCTATATAGGTCAGCAAATTTATACATATTAGATTTTTGTATGCAATTAAAAATAATCACTTACCTTGCATTTGACACCACAATCTTGTATCTCAAGATGGCCTCAGTGGAGAACAGCCAACTCTATGGCAATAGGAAGAGGATTTCTCTAAATACCTTATCAAAGACAACAGAGGTGTATCTATAAATGGAATATGGTAACACCTAAGGGTCTCAACAGAGAAATAGAATGGTCTGTTTTTTATGAATGAATGCATGTAAGTTCCCTATGGAGATAAGTAAGACACTTTTGCAATCACGTGTCTTGTGACTGAATGGTACACATGCACAAAATAAATGGGAATACCTCAAGTGTGTGACCACCATTTTGTGAAGTGAGACAGAAGTCCAGTTAAAGTAAGTATTAATTTTTTGTGTTGTGTTCTTTTGAATGTTTCATTTCTTTAGTCATCGATATCTGGCTGCTGAAGCAGGAATTTATAGATGCCAAAATACTATAGTGTCGAGGTGAATTTCAACCATACAGCACTGAGGTGGAACCAGGTAGGTTAGCTGTCGGCAATCTTGACTTTCATAGTGTTTGTACCAACAATGAGAGTTAAAATTAACCATATGGAATAATTTCCTCTACTGGAGCCATCTTGAGATACAATATTGTAGTGTCAGACACAAGATAAGTGATTATTTTTAATTGCATATATAAATCTAAAATGTATAAATTTGCTGACCAATATAGACTATTCTCGCTTCCAAATGCTGGTATGTGATTATATTTAGTGGCTGACAGCCATTTTACTTTGGCAGAACACCACGCAGTATGATACCAGTGAAAATTTACAAATAAATAAACAGAAAGTATTTTGTGAGGAGACAAAGTTCAACCATTTTTTAATTTTGTTTATTATTAAAGTTACCACAAGTAAAGTATAATAACTATTGATTGTGTGGTAATCGGGCCAGCCAGAATGTGATGTCAATCTCTTTAGCTGGGTCTCAGGATGTGCCAGAGGTGGATTCCTCCTTAATAATAGATAGGGAGATGAAAAGGAGGAAGCTAAGAGGTGCAACCTTGAAGTTTTTAACCTGCTTCTCACTGAGCCCCAGCAGGAGACAGAAGACCAGGGTCCAGGAAGTGTCCAGGCCAAGACTTCATCCAGCATGAAGTCCTCTTCTGCACCCTCAACCAAGTCTACATAGGTCCCGTTTCATACCAAGGAGCAGTCCAAAGTGCTGCAGTCCTCCAATCAAAAGTCACTGGGGAAGATCTGCAACCCCAAGATGCTCTTATGGGGAGGGGGGGGGTGGGTGGGTAAAAGAACATAAGAACATAAGAACATGCCATACTGGGTCAGACCAAGGGTCCATCAAGCCCAGCATCCTGTTTCCAACAGTGGCCAATCCAGGCCATAAGAACCTGGCAAGTACCCAAAAACTAAGTCTATTCCATGTTATCGTTGCTAGTAATAGCAGTGGCTATTTTCTAAGTCAACTTAATTAATAGTAGGTAATGGACTTCTCCTCCAAGAATTTATCCAATCCTTTTTTAAACACAGCTATACTAACTGCACTAACCACATCCTCTGGCAACAAATTCCAGAGTTTAATTGTGCGTTGAGTAAAAAAGAACTTTCTCTGATTAGGTTTAAACGTGCCACATGCTAACTTCATGGAGTGCCCCCTAGTCTTTCTATTATCCAAAAGAGTAAATAACTGATTCACATCTACCCCTGAATGAACACAAACTACTATCTTCACTGGAAGTACTTTCTAGAGGTCTCATCTGAGCATGCTACCTTTCCTAGAAGTATTGCTGGAGCTCCTGTCTGATTGTGCTGCCTTCCTTAGAGTTACTTGCCATGGACTCTCTGTCAAGGGCCCTATCTCTCTGGATTACTTGCCATAGGCTCTCTTTTGGGAGTCCTATTTCTCAGATTTGTCATGCTATGCATTACCACTACCATCCTTAGAAACACGTGTCTTGTTTTTGCAGCAGTGATTGCCCACAATTGGCCACAATGATTGAACATAATTGACTGTGCTTTGTATGCCTTATTTTTGTATATAAATTTACATTTTATTTGTATGATCTTTTCCAGTGTTTTGCAGTTATGTTATGCATTGAAAGCAAAATGATTGTGGAACGATGTTCTTGGGTCTGTAGGAGTAGGAGTCCCTAAAAGGAAAAGACATTCCTCCCCCATGCCATAAGGATTAGGCACTTCATCAGTCACGGTGATGTTCTCCAAACTATACTTACTAAGCAATAGGCTCAGCAGAGTGGTCCAGAGCCTAAAATTCCTGGTTCTGCTGCTAGAATAGCCTCCTAGACAGTGGTGCCGGCTGAGAACTTTTCCGTCCCTGGGATCGTTTCTCCTCTCTCTTTCTTTTCTCCTTTTAACTCTGCGGCTGCAGCGAGAGCATAATAAGAGGTTCCATGTTAAGGAAACAAGCCATACTGTTAGATGTGGGCTTTTCTCCCTCTGCAGGTGGCACTTTTTTCATGATATAAATATCATGCAACAGATAATGCTCCACTTATCATACTTTAGCATATAATGATGGAATACCTAATCAGCTCATTATTCTTCATTTGCATGCTCATTACCATATTATTTGTATACACAAACTCAATACGTTATCACAGCTGCAATAAATAGCATTTATTCCATGATAAAGCCTTATCAAACTAAGGGCCAGATTCATTAAGGCTTTTCTCCCATTTTGTGTCTATGGGAAAAATCCTCAGTGAATCAAGTGCCAAGAGATGAACAGTCCAAAGATTTTCATGGGGGGTGGGCTTTGTTTGTTTTCATTTTGTTTTTGTTTTCAGAAGTTTGTGCATTCATCGTGTTGCTGCGCGCACTGGGAGTACTTTTGTGTGCATACATGGGAAGTTGCCTGCACAGATTGCCAATTTATGCCCACAACTTCCAATGTGCGCACACAAACTGCTTTTGGTGCATGCAACCACGCACTGCACGCACAAAGTTCTGCAAATGAATACAAACAGAAATCTTTGCTGTTTTTGGACGCACAGTTGATTTGGTTTGTTCCGTATGGCCTGAAATGGCCTTTTTCAGTCAAAAATATGCATTAGTTTCAAACCAATGCATATTCCTGCACTTTGTTACATCTACTCTGTAAGACATATGGAACGTCACATGGCATAATGCCATGTATGTGTTTATCCACTTACCGGGAGATATGCCTGTGGCCGTGGACCTTTTAAAATCTGCGCGGCCCACGCACATCCGTGTCTCGCGCGTATCTCCCGGTTTGCCGCGTGCAAGCCTTTGAAAATCTACCTCAATGGTTCTAAAGTGTTTTAACGACGCCTGCTTGGGGTTACCGGTTTTTATGTCAAAGGTGCTGATTCAGAGTGGAGAGGACCCAATCGAGGAATCAAACCAGAGACAGCTCAGCGCTGTTATTGAAACACAAGGCTGGCACTTTTTTTTTTAACCCACAATGTTTATTATGGTAGGGGCACATTTTCGTTTCACCTCATTTTTTTCCTGTTTTTGGGGGGGGGGGGGGAGCGGGATTATTTGGGTTTCAGTTTGTTTAATGTTTATTTTTGTTTGGTTCATTTGTGACCAAAATAAACATTTAATAACTCACCCTTTAACAAAAAAACCAAAATCAGAACAGGGCATTTCTGGCTCCCCCGCTCCCACCATTGCTTTAGGTCATAAGTCCTTTCCAGACCCCACTGCTTCCCCACTACCAAAAACCAATAAGCCAAGCAGGGCCGGGGGCCTTCTCCCAGGCTGGGCTGAGCCCCACTTGGGTTACTGGCTGAAGATCCCAGTCACGGGGATCTTCAGTGTAGAAAGGGGCAGTGGTGATCTCCAATAGGTCCTGCCCTGCTGGCTTTTCTTAAAAACTGCTGCCAGGTCTGGCTGGCACCATTTCATTGTATGACCATTTGTTTATATGCCATACAACAAAACGGCATCAGGCTGGCCAGCACCATTTTTAAAAGGAAGCCGGCAGGAAAGGAGCGACTGGGGATTGGCTCCTTCCCCTTTCTTTGCTGAAGACCCTGATGAAAGGGTTAAATGGATACTAAGAAGGCCCCCGTCCAGTCTTATTCATCAGGGGTGGGTGGGTGTAAGAGCCTGGGGAGGCCCCAGGTGGGCTTATTTTATTAAAAGCTTACATTCTGTCTCCTCCAAATTTGTTTGGCGCGGATTATATATTTCACATTCACAGAATAAACAAACACTATTGCATGCATAACACCAAAACATAATCTAACAAAAATAAAACCATATTTTAAAATTTACACATTTTAAAACTGCAAAATGGAACTACCATATGCTTCCATAAAAAGAATTGCCTTTACCTGCCTTCTGAAATCTTTTATATATCTATCTTGTCTTAATTGCACCAGGAGCTCATTCCATAGTGCTGGAGCATTAAAAATGAAAACATTTTTTCTACTCTGCTCTGTTACATATTGCTTTTTCCACGCTACTCTGTTACATACTGCTGAGGTGTGGGCACTTGTGGCAAATGAGTGCCTAATGAGTGCAATGGAAGAGAGATACCATTGAAGGCCTTTCTTCAAAGAACAAGCCTACGAGCAGTATAAGAGTTTGTGTACCACCAGCAACAGCCAAAATTTACATCTGCTCCTTACAGGCAGCCAATGTAAATCTCTTAATCCTGGGGGGGTCACATGATCATATCATGACAAACCCAGCACTATGCAGGCAGCAGCATGTTGTACAAGTTGTATAATCCTTTTATAATCCCCTTGGTGAGGCCTCACCTGGGGTACTGTGTTCAGTTCTGGAGATCATATCTCAAAAGGGACAGAGACAGGATGGAGGCGATCCAGAGAAGGGCGACCAAAATGGTTGGTGGTCTCCATTAAATGACTTATGAGGAGAGGTTGAAGGACCTAAATATGGAGGAGAGGAGGTGCAGAGGAGATATGATACAGACCTTCAGATACCTGAAAGGTTTTAATGATACACAATCATTTTTCGTTGGAAAGAAATCAGTAGAACTAGGGGTCATTTTATTTATTTATATTTATTTAAGTGTTTTATATACCGTCGTTGCATGTGTGAATACCTAGATCACAATGGTGTATAGGGCAGACACTCACAAACATAGGATGAATAGCAAAGGTAGACAGGTACACAGGTAAACAAGGATAACATTCTAAAACTAAGGGTGTACTTCAAAGACAGACACATAAAAGGCAATCTTGGTCAGATTATAGAGGGGATGAGTGAAGGTGGAATACTGTTCAATGAAATGAAATTCATGAAATGAAACTCCAGGGAGGACAACTCAGTACCAACGCCTGGAAATATTTCTTCACGGAGAGGGTGATGGATGCCTGGAATGCCCTTCCAGAGGAGGTGGTGAAGACAAAAACAGTGAAAGATTTCAAAGGGGCATTGGATAAACATTGTGGATCCCTAAAGGCTAGAGGATGGAAATGAAGAAAAGAGTGCATGGGGGTAACTTGCTGGTGCAGTAGTTACTTCCCTTAACCAATAAGCCTTCATGCTGTTGATGTAACTCCATCATTGCTCTCTGCTTCAACAGCAGGGGGAAAAGAGGAAAGGGGAACTAGTTTCAGACAGCAACCAAGGACTTTGAATTTTGCGGTCTGGGAAAGCAAATAAACATAGTGGTAACTTGCTGATGCAATGGTTACTACCTTTAACCAATAAGCCTGTAACTCCTGATGCAACTCCAACATTACTCTCTGCTTCACAACAAGAAGTAATGAGGATTGTGGACTCAACCAACAAGGGCCCTGACTTTGACGGTCTGGGAAACTGGTAAGTATGGGGGTGACTTATGGGGGTGTATGGCACAGCAAACACTACCATAGGATTATGGAGTGGCAAAAACTACCATAAGATTGCTAGGCAGACTGGATGGACCGTTGGTCCTTTTCTGCCGTCATTTCTATGTTTCTATGTAAGGGTTAGCTCATTCCAACCTGGGGAGGCTGAATGCCCAGCCACACTTGGCTTAGCCAGGCCCCCATCAACCCACTACAAAAATCACCAGGGCTTCCATTTCAATCAGAACTGGGACTGGGGTCTGGCACTGTTCTGTCTCCACAGTGCATTTATATGTTTATTACATTGTCGCCCAGTGTCGTCTTGGGATATTGCTTAGCTTTGATTTTCTGAAGGGTAAGTCCTTTACTCAAGATTGTTTTTTGTTGGCTGCTGTTTGAATGTTTTGAACTTCTGTAATGGATCTGTGTCTTCACCGCATTCTATTGGTGCCTTGACCTAAAGCAGCCTGGGACAGTTTATGCCTGGAGGGATTCTCATTTGGGGAAAAGGTTCTTGCTTGTTAACAGCTCATTCTGTATCCATCTGCAAGCTCCTGAGAAAGCATCATTTTTCACCACTCATTCATCCACAGTTTCTATCAGCTGCAGTTTGCCTCTTTCAGACTAACTGTGATAAGTTTTCTTCAATCTGTGCAGTTACTCTTGGTGCCTTCTCATTCACAGTGAAGGTTGAATTGTTCATAATTCTAATAAATGTTTTGGTAATCGAGAACTTGGTTTATCTGGGATCTGGAGCTAGGGAAAAGGTTAGCAACACAAGCGAAGGCAGATGTGTTTTGAGAGATGAGTGCAGGCACCATTCGCCAATACGTAGGGATTTTATCCACTACTTTATACCCTCAACTCATTTAACCCAGTCATCACAGTGACAGTCCTCAGTTGGTGGGGGGAGGGGCCATGCAGCAGGTCCCCTCATGGATCCCTGCAAACGCAGGCCCTAAATTTGATAATTGGGGATCACTGTAGTGCAATGATGACCACCTCATCCTCTTGGGAGTTTTGAACGATGCCTCTAGAGCATCCCCCAGCCCAAGCCAGCCAGGGCAGCGGAAGACCTGACCCAGGAATCAAACCCCCCTAAGCCACTGGGCTGGTCCATGTCCTGTTTTTTTATTCATGGAATAATATCTCTAAAGATCAGTGATGCAGTACGTAGACATTTCTTGAAATGAAGGGGGAGCTTATGATAACACGGTAATCATCTAACTGGCCTAGATATCACCACAGGGCTTTTGCACTAAAAAATGCCATCTCCAAAAAGTGAGTTTTAGCATGTATTTTCTCTTTACAACTCAAACCCTGATGGTCTTCAATGCCAACTGCTTGGAATTTATGTAGCTTTGGTTTCTTCTTAGATCATCCGTCAAATATCAATGGTGTTCAAGTTGTGAAAAAGTCCCCCTAGGTTCTGCATCTTTACTTGCTTTTACTTTTGAAGAGTCACAAACAGTGGTCTTCATCTTGCTTCACAAATGTTCCTTTTATTGCTGGAGATGCACAGTTAAGGTCCTGCTGTGATACGGTCTAATTTTTTTTCACTTCTTTGCTTTTCTTCAAAGAGTGACAGATAAATATACACTGGATGCATTTTTAAAATTCATATGGCATTCAAGCATACATTACACATATGTCATGGTTTTTCACACTGTGATTTCAAGAACACGTTTATGCCTTAAGGTGCCTTCATTAATTAAGTGAATTAGTCTGATCATAAAAATGTTGCAAGCAAAGTTAGCTTGTTTTCCAGGCTATAAATAATACAGGGTCCAATCAGCATCCATACTTTTAGCATCTCTTTTAATCAAGCAAGCTAAGCCACCAGAAACCAAGAAAGAAAGAAAACATGTATTCACTCAGAAAAATTCCAAAGAAGCTCTTATGGTATCAGATCCAAATTTCTTGCAAGCGGATAAAAGCTTTATCAATTAAGGAGACGTGTGGGAAGGAAATAAAAGCCAACACATGTTTCACTAATGCTTCGATGGGAACCAACGCGCCATACAAATGTCTGCCTGTATCAGGATTGCTAGCTCCTGAAAATATTTTTTTTACTGACACAATCCACCACAGTTTTACTGACAACCCAACTCTCTTTTCATGGCCACGTGATTTTTTTGTCACTTTTTCGAGGATAATGTTGTAACAGCCCTCACAAATTTCATTACTTTCAGATATTACAACAGTTTTCAAAGAGAACGTGCACATGTAATTTCCCTTTGAAAATGATCCCACCAAATCTGCCCACAAACACTGACCCCTGCTAACATGTGTGCACGGTTTTCTCAAGAAAAAAGTGCATGCGTATTTTTGAAAATTCAAAAGATAAGCGCATAAGGGTAAATCCCCTCTCCATCCTTGTCCCTGGGAATGCCTCTGCTTACTTTGCCTACATGTAGGGCAGACAATTTTGTAAAGGGCCATTTCCATAGGTAAAGCACTGTTTCAGCCAAGGAAGTGCCTTTGAAAATGACCCTCCCTGTGCACAGCTGGACATTACTAATGCCAAGATTCACCCCTGTATGCATTAAGTATGCCTTGCAGAGCCTGAGCCCACAGCCCTGTTGCTCATGACATTTTTACTGATATGAAATTTTTCTATGGATTCCCTTTTTTTTTTTGTTTTTAGTGACAAATATTAAATTTACTGACTGTTGGCAATACTGATTTTTACAAATAAGGCAAGAATATAGTCATATGATAATGCAAACTAATGACTTAATTAACCACCTAATTTGTCTAATGGAAACACAGACCCTATCCAACCCTCACCCACCCAGTATTTTCTCTCTCTCTCTCCCACTCACCCACCAGTCTAGTACTTTTTTCTCTCTCTATACCTCCCACGTACTCAGTATCTTCTCTCTCCCTCCATCCCTCCCTCCCACCCTTACCAGCATTAAATTCCCTCATCCCTCTCCTCCTAATGCCAGACCTCTTCCTGCATTCTTTGTTTGCTGATGGGATGGGCTCTGCCAGCATCCTCGGGCACTCTACCTCCTCTTCCACTGCCATCAAGGTAATGGCACTCTAGGCGACCACCTCGTTTACATAACGGAAGCACTGATTGGCTGTACTAACTGGCCATGTCAAATCCAAAAAACGAATGCTGGATTTCCGAATCCTAGTCCTCTCCTCCCCGGAGAGTCACATCCACCCACAAACCTGTTCATCTATTATTATTTACATTTCCCAAGAAATCTCCTTAAGAGCTGCAGCCTGAATGCTGCCCAACCATTTCAGATCCATGCGCGAGGTAAGTAAATCTGAGATACGCTCTCCACAGTACATAGATTTTCTAAAGATATTTGGATTTTGATTGCGTATGAAAAATATGCATATGGACAGTAGACAGTGCCGAAGCCTGGATGATTGGCGCTACTGCACACAAGTTTCAGACTAGTGCTAACTCCACCCCTTTTCGTGTCTGTATTGGGAAGGTACTGCAGGAAGTTGGACATGAAATGCAATCACCAACTGCAGAACAATTTTTAATTCAATTTCTGGAAGAACATCTCAGATTGTGTTCATTCCCAGAACACTCTGTTTCCTAGCACAAGAAAACATATCAAATTGTTTTTCTGTTCTTTTGCTGATCTGCAGCTTTATTTCAATTGCAGAAAAAAAAAATTGGGAATTTTTTTTTAAGAGCAGCTTTGAAAGAGCCAAAAAAACAAGCAGCGGATCAGATGAAATGAAATTCAAATGCAAAAATAATTTGCCTAGTTATATTATGGTAAAATTGGTTTCCACAAATCTCAACAGGCAAATGATTATGAGATTTAAAAAAAAACAAAATGATACCTTGGACTCAAGCCTGCAATTCAGAAAAAAAAAAACACAAGCAAAAAAAAAAAATATGAAGCTTTTGAAGTGTTAATAATATATGAATTTTCCGTGCATAGTGAAGGTAAGCAATATTAATTATTCATCTAACACAAGGCACTTTTTTCTTTTAAAAAAATTGCCATGGTATGAACACTTTTTAATTTCAAAGCTTAGTTATTGCTGAGGTTATGAACCAAGACCTGAGGAGGATGTATGAAAAGGAAATTTGAGGACTAAGGCCTAGATTCATCATTCTGCTATATTTATAGCAGAATGATGGGCCGTGCTAAAAAAAAAGGAGCAGGGGAGTGAAATTGGGCAGCCGGCTGCATCGCGGCGGTGCATTTTCGCCCACCGCAGTCACAGCTGGGCCGCACACTACCGCCCCCCCACGGCGCCACGGGGAAAAGGTGTAGTTATTTCCCGCGGTGATGCCGGCGATAATGTGAAAAACATTATCGCCCGCAGCGCTGCCGGGACGTAACCCCGCCCACACTCCTCCCCTTCCCCTAATCCGAATTGTACTGCCGCACTGCGGCCGGCATCGCGTGCGGTAGGGCGCTATTGCACGCAATAAGGCCCCAAATGCACGTTTTAAGGCCACATCGCGGTTTGATGAATATCCCTGAAAGTTTTGTAACACAAGTAGATTTCACACTTTGCAAATAATTCTGGGAGAACGTGGCATTGCTTTTGCTTGAATTCAAAACTGCTGTACTGCCAATGTCTGATACGAATATTCACAAAGAGGCAAAAAGCCCATTAGTATCATATCTAGGAGAATTGAGGACACGGAGGATTATGGTGGATTGCCAGAAAAAATAGTATAAATCTTTTAATAATATGATTCTGTAAGAAGGGAGGTCGAAATTAAAGTACAAAGAGGGTATTCTGTGAAGATAAGCTTGACAACTGAAATATTGATGAGCCGTGGCACCTGTTCCACGCCTCCCAATGCTCTAGAATATTCCCAAAGTTTTGAGTCACTAGGGAGTGGATAATCAAATTACTTGCATTTCAGCAAACCCCGCAGGTAGTTTTTACGGCTGAGGTTTGCCAAGAGGAATCAAAGCAAAACTATGTGGGGAGTTTTGCTTTCATCGGGGGTGGGGGGGGGGTGTTTCAATACCCTGCGAAATTTAGCTGGACAACGCACAAGTTATCCGACTCAATGGCGACTTTTCAATATTTTCCCCCCATTTATCCAGCTAACTCATTATCCAGATAAAATGTAGTCGGATTATACAGGGGTGTTTCAGGGCAAAGTCAAGTTAACCAGATAAGTTAAGTCTCTCTCCCTTCCTCCATGCTGGCCAGAACGCTTCAAGTTAACAGCTGCAGCAAGCTCTAAACTCACCCTAGGGATGGACCACTAAGGATCTCTGCTTTATGGAAGTAATGGGATAGGTCATGTAAACAGTGAATCAGATTTACTTTCATGCACTGGAGGCAAATTTCTCTCATGCCCATTTCCTTGCAGATATTCTGGCTGTGGGGTCACCAGGATAGGTTTTGGCCATCCCTGCCCTAGAAAGGCAATCATGCTAGTAGAGGGCAATGAGGATAATTAAACTTGTAGCTGTTTCTACTCCTTACCTCTTACAAGAGTCTTGGCCATCAGACAACCAGGTGGACAAGCAAACAGAAGAACTTCTTCCCTGAAAAAGGCAGAGAGGATAACTTTCAAACAACTGCATGCAGTGGCATCTATGCATGTGTGTGACCACGTGTAGTTTTCCCATAGTAATTTATAACATGAGTGTAAAATAAACACATGTATTATAAGAGGCACTTATGTTTACCCACAACATACGTGCGTATGTAGGCCAAGGCACAAATACATGCAATGCACGCTGATTTTATAACATGCGCGCCCAATTTTATAATCTGCGCATACATATGTGGGCGGGTTCACAAGGGGGGGATTTTGTAAAGAAACGTGTGGTGATGCAATAGGGCCTTCCTCAGTTCCCTATACCCCTACCTAACCTTCCTACCTTTTCCCCTCTCCTCTCCTCCCCGACCCCTAACCCCTACCTATTAGATTTTTTGCTATTTTTTACCTTACTGCTCCTTTGGAGCAGAAGCAGACTCCGCGCGCTGGCCGGCTGCCGGCACGCCCTTCCCCGGGACAGTGGCTAAAGGCACTGCCCCGGCTCAGCCCCTGCTCCTTTCTTCTGCACGTATCGATGGTTACGCACTTGGCTGGGGCCTTTGGAAAATGCACACAGTGGGCCAGATCTTAAAAGATACGTGCGGGCGTAGATTTGTTCATGCAACCCGGCGCGGACAAATCTACATTTATAGCATGCACGCTGCTGCGTGCATGCTATAAAATCCAGGGTCGGTGCGCGCAAGGGGGTGCACACTTGTGCACACCGAACCCTAAGGGAGCCCCGATGGCTTTTCCAGTTCCCTCCGAGGCCACTCTGAAATCGGAGAGGCCTCGGAGGGAACTTTCCTTCCGCCACCCCCCACCTTCCCCTATCTAACCTGCCCCCCATCCCAACCTAAACCCCCATCCTGACCTTTCCTGCAGAAGTTACGCCTGCCTCTGGGCAGGCGTAACTTGCGCGCTCTGGCCAGCTGCCGACGAGTCATTCCTCGGTACGGCCGCAATGAAGGAGGCCTCAGTCCCGCCCCCTTCCCGTCCCGGGGCTTGCTTGGCGTGTGCAGGGGCAGCTTGTGGCAGCTTTTCGGGGGTTTCGCGCGTAACCCTTTGAAAATCTGTCCCAGTGTGCTCAGGGCCTGGCCATGCGCGTAACCCCCGAAATGTACATGCGCAGGGCTTTTATATACATACATACATCAGGGGGAGTCAATAAATAAGGTGAATTTAAACTGTCTTACTGCCATACTTAAATTCATCTTATTCACTGTGGTTTTTCCTCATACAAAGGGTGCATATACACTTGATAATCGTGTTGGTGACCAAACAGATGTGAAATAGCACGCGGACACTTGTAAATACAATGCACGTGTCTGTTTTCTTCCTAAAACATCCTCTGTGAGCGTCTCTTTTTAACCCAGCTAAAAGTGCATATGCTATGAGATCTCATACAGGCTTTTAGCTGAGCTGTGGTGGACAATTTTCAGCCAGGCCAATTTATTCAGTAAATCATTTTGAAAATATGTTTCTAAGAGGCCAATGTACTAAGCTGCAAAATGTTTTTGTGAAAAGAGATTTTGGATGCAAAAATGCCTGTAAATGTGCAAGAACGCAAAAATATAGGTGTTTTCTGTGAATTGCTTAGCAAAAGTGGACTTTACAATAGTAAATGTCTGCGAGTAGTTCACTGTACAGACAATTACTCAAAAGCCTCGTTAATATGCTGCTGCAATGCAAAATCATGTAAAGCAGCTCATTCATGTGGGGTTTTTTTGCAGAGACAAGTACCCTAAAAAGGCTTCATAGGCCCATTTTCTAAAAATGGGCTTTGGGCTGGGATTCACCTACTTGGAGAGAGGAGGTCCAGAGAAAGAATGGTTAGGGTTGGCAGAAGAGATGGCTGCAGAGGAGCTGAGACCAAGCCAGCAATTATCATTGCTTCAAAGGAAGTGGACACAGAGAAAACATTTTGTTCCCAGGAGGCAGAAAATGCCTGGTAGCCCTGTGAGACAGCTTAGACTTCTTTCCATACAAACAAAAGGGAGGCTTGTTGCCAGGAATCTTGAGGCTCAAGTACTCCAGGATGTGCACTGATTTATTAATTTTTTATAATCCGCAATAATCAAGGAAATTGTTCTATGTGGATTAGAATTAAAAAAAACAACATCCAATAATATTTGCACCAACATTACAATACAACACAACACATAAAATCTCATAATGACTAATAAAATTAGACCAAGCAGTAAAAGCTCCAGAGAGAATTTTTAACTAAACGTGTGTCTAAAATAAAAAGCCTTGATCTGTTTAAGAAAGTCATCCCTGGGAAAGGAAAGGTGGCCAGTTATTGGAAGGCAGGCATAAAAAGGGACTGGATCCACCAGAAGCAAGAAGTTGTGGTCTGTCCAGAGTGAGCCTGTGAAAAGGAAATTATTCCACATCAGTTGAGTATTAAACTGTATAATTGAAAAATACTGGCGTCAGATCCCAGAATGGATTCAAATTTAAGAATGAGTTGAGCTACAATCAATTTTTTTTTTTTTTAAATATGTACATCTTGCTGAGTCCAATTATATTCATAGCAGGTAACAAAACACATAATAAAACAGCATTCAATAACAATAAGCACATACAATATGACGCTTACAACATATAGCTACAGAATAAAACTACTTTTATTAATAAAACTATGGCTTTGTGTCTTCAACATGAGCCCCTGTAATACTCTTTTGTATTGTAATGCATTGTAAAGTAGAAGTAAGTAGGACAAGCACAACATGTTCCAAATACTTAGGTTAACAATTTTAAGCTTCAAATACATTTCTTTAAGATCATGATGCAAAAAACAATTAAGACTTTAATTAAAAATGACCATGCATGCAGTGAATGTTCTATACTGTATAAGATCACCTCTTACAAGAGATTTTAAAAAATATATGTCCCTGGTAAACAAAGTTTTCTTGTTTTAAAATGATTGCAATCTCAAGAAGCAATGCATTAACTTTGAAAATATAGGACCTGATTTTAAAAAGTATTTACATGGTTAAAACTGGGTTTTTACGCATGTAAAGGCACTGTACTCAAGTAAAAGAGCTTTTGAAAATTGCAACAATATATGCCATTGAATTCTCCATAGGATTTACTCAAGTGAGTGCACTTTACTTGAGTAAATGGCTTTTGAAAATTGCTATAATATGTTACATTTACTCCTTTGAATATTACCCCCATATTCTTATAAATCAAATGCTTTAGGAGGTGGAGCTCTTACAAGTCAAATTTTTTGGAGAATCTTAAAGACAAGCTGAGCAATCAGCATCAGAAGTGAACCATGAGACTGCAGTCATAATATTGCCTTGAGAATAGGTTAATTTCATTCTGTTTTATTTTCTTGTTATGATCTTTGTCTTGAAAATGGAATAATTTGGTGTCATTTTCTTTTCTCATTACAATCTTAAGATTGTCGCAAGAATGGATTAATTCTGTACTCTTTTCTGTCCTCATTACATCCTTTTGTCATGAGAATGAGTTACCAGAAGAGTGAATGCCCAATATATTCTCATTGAATATTCTCGGTCTCATTAATCCATCCATAAAACAAAGATTGGAATCAGAATGAATAAGCACAGAAATTAATTATTTTGTGTGGCAATCCTTAGACTGTAATGAGAAGCAAAACAGTAACAACAATTTCTCAGTTCTCCTTAAGACCACAACAGGGATGGAATAATAGCAAAACATGAAGGCATCTTTGTTAGGCAAATTATTATAGGGTAAAAATTAATCAGACCTTAAGACATTTATATGAATATATCTAGAAAAGAAAATAACACAATTTACTTTTTTTGTATAGGACATGAACAAAAACATCACAATCAAAACATTTGTAGTAAGAATAAAACATGACAAATAAATACAGAATGGTTTATTCATTAGGGAGTGCATGGAAAAAAAAATTGGTTTGATTTGCATTTTTGGTCCAATTTCCTGTTTTGTTTCATTTAGATCAGAAGCCCCTTCATTTTATTTGGGTCATTCTTTTCATTCATTTCTATTAAAGTCAATCAGGGAAGCAATGCATCCTACTTATGACTATCTGTGGCATTTTGCATCAAAGTTGTAAGAAACTTGTGACAGGTATCAGCAGCAGAGACAAGAGAACTCTAAAATACCAAGCATGGTGTGAACCACTCATGGTACGAAAACCTGATGAAGCATAGGCCATTTTCAATAGAACATACTGAAATATCCATGTGTATGCATGATTTTCACTGTTTCTTTTCTTTTATTGTGAATATTTTTTGCACATCTTCAGAAATGAACTCTGGAAGACCCTTTTTGTTTTTTTTTAAAGAAATTCATGAGTGAATTTGAAGAAGCCACAAAAATGTGCACATTTACATTAATCCTAGCTTTGACCTATTGCATGAAAGGTGTTGAAGTCCTTGTTTCATTTTTCTTTTAAAGAAATTAGATTTAGAATTCAAGTTCATATTTGCAATAAGGAATAACCAACCAGAAGACCAAATAAGGTTAGGCATGAATACCCGTAACTTGTTAGTAGGCCGAACTGTAAGATGGATTTATCTAATAACAGGACTGATTCACATATAAAAGGTTAGTTTAAAATTCTAATCTGTACATCTTCATTTTCCCTTAAATACCCCAGGCACACGCTATTGTTGCTGAAAACTAAGTAAACAATTCAGTCCAGGTTAGCAATAAACAGGCATTAAGCTGCCTGTTTTGTGACATCATACTGCACAAATGTTCAGATCACAATTACGACTATGTGGTATCATGATTAGCATGCAAAGTAATTGACTCAGTGGATGTAGAAGTTGGGTTATGGTGCTGGCAAAAGTACACATCCATGGTTGCATATGAGTTGGAACAATGCCTTGCTTTGTTTTCAGACGTTGACCTGGAAATGCTTTTCAATCAATATGTCATCAGTGAAATATTCAGCAACAAACAGTGTGCATATCAAAATATGCACCATCCATACTGCTAAAAAAAAAAAAAAAGCAGAAAGTTGCCAAGGGCAATCTGAAGAACATTAGATTCCAGCAGCTTGGTCTGGAGTTGACCATAGGTTATTTACAAGAGTCTCATAGAAATGTGCAATTGGGCTCTTTTAGTGATCCTGCACTAGCCTGACTCGCTTATCAATAAATTGTGCTATAGGGGATCAAACAGGAAAACCCTTGTTCAAAATACGCCCGGGTTCTCTGACTGTTGATGAAAACGGTCACGTACAAATTTACTAAAACCTATTACTTTCAGAATGCATCAACTTGGTGTAGAAGTTGTAAGGTCATGGTGTGAATTCAAGTGTACACTGTTCCTACGTGGAAGGGATTTTTCCCACTTCCTCCTCTGTCATCAGCAATGGTGGGTTTCCATTGTGAATACATTCCGTCCCGCTGGGTTGAACCAACAGATGGACTTGATCTATATTTTTAATAATCTTTTGCCCGTGTTATACGGTTCAATGCTCTGCAGTGCTTACAATAGTTTTTTCTCTCTTCTGTCTTAGCTCACTCATCTTTCAGTGGTTTCATGTTGCATTTCATAGTCTGATTGATTTGTTTCTTCACTTCTCTATTCCTTCTCCTTTTATCTACAGAAACTCATGGTTGCCATTTTTTCGCCTCTTGGACGTTCATATTTTCCTTGAAATCATGTGATTCAATTGCTTTTTTTATGACAGCATTTTCCTTTTTTTTTTTTTTTTTTACAGTTCATAGTGAGTTTGGATATGTGAAGTCCTTTAGTGTTTAGAGTTTATGGATCATTTTTTCTTTATTTTACTGTTTATTGCAATCTTTTTTCTGCAGTAATGATTTGTAGATATATCTTGCAATTATTTGTCCACTTTAGTCCTTTTTGCATACTGTATTCTTATTGGTCGCCTCCTATCATGTGACCTCTTTTGACTTATTTGGCGCCTTTTAAAATATTTCTTAAGTACCATAATTGATTCCTCTTCAGAAACACCGATAGTCTAATGTGACAGCTTTGATTTCTACTTAATTTAAGCAAAACTGGTATGACTCTTCTTTTTTGTTGCTGTTGCTCATTTTTTCTCATGTCTGTATAAAAATATTTTACGATGTTGCTTTCAGATTACTTTTCCTCCTGAAGCAGCTATTGCAAAACATGACCGGTGTTAGGAAATTTATTTTCTTGCTGAAGCCTCAAAAGATTTTTCTTCTAAATAAATGTTTACTTGCTTTGAAAAATAGGACCTCTGAACTTTTGCCACACCTCTTTGTGTCCTTTTTACTGTGAATTCAATTGCATACATTTATATACCATTTCATATAAAGCAACCAAGTTCAACCTACCTGCAGTTATATCATATCATTTAATTATCTTTGTCATAGAACTAATGAAAGAACAATTTCTATACAGAGGACAATTTTCAAAGGAGTTTGCCTGGGTAAGTAAATTCCTGAGCTGAAAATTTCCCTTCACGCAGTGGCAAAAATTGGTGAAGTTTGAGAAAGGCAGGAGAAAAAAATTACACATGAAGATTTCAATAAATGCAGGTCTGCAAGTACATTTTCAAAGGGAAACTCCACACAGGATTACCCTTTGAAAATGTGGCCAATAGAGGGACTGTGAGCACTTAATACCCATGTATATTTACATCTGCTTTTATGGTTCAGAAGTAAGCCAGTGAATAGTTAAATTATTTGGGTAGGGCATTTGCAAATTTACACTGGCTCCCAATAGAACAAAGAGTACAATTCAAAACACTTTGCACAGTTCATAAACTAATAAACGACGAAAATGCTGACTGGCTAAACACTGCTTTACGATTACATGTCCCTCAAAGAAATCTCAGATCAGCCAATAAAGCACTATTAACCATTCCATCAGTCAAAACAGCAAAACTAACTCAAGAGAGAGCGCTATCCTTGGCAGGACCATTATTATGGAACACATTACCACTTGAGCTCAGACTAATGAAAGAACTAAAACTCTTCAAAAAGAGCTTAAAAACTTGGCTATTCAAAAAAGCATTTCACAGTGAGGTCGCTGAATAATAACAAATACATACAGCTGAAAGTCACCTATAAAAAAGCAGAATGTTATTTTATTATTATTATTATTTTGAACATATTTAAATATTAGATTAAAACTGTTTTCACATATGATTACCCCAGAAATCATATAAACGGTATCTCCAACACACTTCTCATTTAGAGTATATTACTGAACTATGTAACCATAAATATTGGCACCCTATGGATAATTTAGATACCAAACCAAATCTTTTTCGTGCCTAAATGTAAACCGTTGTGATGGTGTAGCACTAAATGACGGTATAGAAAAGTTTCTAAATAAATATATAAAAATTTGCCAAAAAAGTTTAAAATAAGGGCAAAAAAAGCCCATCCCCCAGCTCCCTGCTGCCACCTTACCCCCTTCCACAGCTCTGTGAGATAAAAGGAATTCTGATTTAAAAATGTTGCTGTTCCCAGCACTGGATGGTGCCAAGTTTTAAAGTAATTCAGCCATAAGGCAAAATGGGGCTTCATGAACATAAAATTACTTGGAACCTGCCAGTCCTGAAATCAGCACAATATTTTAACCAGATCTGGCTGGACAAAAGCAATTGGTGATTGCTTCTGACCCTTTCATCCTTCAGAAGGGGTCACTGGAGGGGGGGGCAAGGCTGGGGAAGGACATTCCTTTTTAAGGTTTTTTGTTTTGTTTTTATTATTTTGGTTTGGCAAACAAACCAAACTGAAATTAACATTAAACAAGCCAAATTCCCAAACAAAAATCCCCAAATGAGAAAAAAAAACAAAAATGCTTTGCTTTGTACGTTCCTAATTGAAAGGTTAAGAACATAACTACAAAACAATACATTTAGGGGTAGATTTTAAAAGGTGCGCGCGGGAGTAGATTTGTTCGCGCAACCCGGCACGAACGAATCTACTCCCGATTTTATAACATTCGCGCGCTGCCACGTGCATGTTATAAAATACAGGGTCGGCGCGCGCAAGGCTGCGCAAAATCGGCAGCCTGCACGTGCCGAGCCGCGCAGCCATCCACTGTTCCTTCCGAGGCCGCTCCAAAATCGGAGTGGCCTCGGAGGGAACTTTCCTTCTGCCCCCCCACCCCACCTTCCCCTCCCTTCCCCTATCTAACCCACCCCCAGCCCTAACTAATTCCCCCCACCTTTATTTTACAAGTTACGCCTGCCCGAGGAACTGCCGGCTGCTGGCGCGCCATGTTCCGGTCCGGGGGCTGGTCCGGAGGCTGCGGCCATGCCCCCGGAACGCCCCTGGGCCAGAACCACACGCGTGGCCCCGCCCCTGGAATGCCTCCCCGATGACGTGCCGGCCGTGACACCTCCCACAGGAAAGCCCCGGGACACGTGCATCCTAGGGCTTGTGCGCACAAGCCTTTTAAAAACTTACACCTCCTCCCTAGCAGACGTAAACACATGGCGGTGGACCTGGATGATCGCAAAGGTGCGTAATTATTTATGCGCACCTCTCTAGGTCATACCCCGAAATGCCCACACCACACCCCTTTTTGAAATCAAGTGAGATGTGCGTGTGATGGGAGATACACGGGCATCTGGGAGGCTTTTAAAATTCACCTTTAATTGAGATTTGGTTTGTAAACAGTGGTCATTAGTTTTGTCTTTTGCTCACCATTCCTCATAAATAAAGTGAAAGACAATGTTAAGTGTTTCTTTATCAGTGCTGCAGAATTATATATATATATATCATCCAGGTGCAAGTGTTAGCAGCGTCAGCCGCGGCAGGCCGCAACCGGGACCGGGTGTCATGGCCGCCGGCTGCGACTGAGGCAAGACCAGGCGCAGCAAAGGGCCACGAGTTAAACTTACCCGGATCGCCGGGTTTGGTTGAGGGTGCCTGCGGGGGCAGGCAGCCCTTCCTCTCTCTCCCGTGGCCACTGTCATCACTGAGTCGGCAGCGTGGCTCCGTGGCGATCCGGCTCCTCCCCCTCTGCCTCTTAGGGCCGCGCGTGCGGCTAGAGGAAACTCTTAAAGGAGCCATGAAGGAAGTGTCATGGCTCCCCCTGAAGCTCCTCCTCCGGCTTCCTGTACTTAAGGCAAGGGCTGAGCATTCAGTCCTTGCCTTGGTATTAAGGTTCCTGCCTTGAGTGTGTTCCTGGCTCCTGGTTCTTGCTTCTTCGTCCCGCTCTTCTCCCCTGCTCCGTGGATTGATTCTTGGCTGCTGACTTCTGGACTGGTGGACGTGTCTTCTCCTGGCTTGATCCTTGTACAGTTCTGGACTCTTCTCTGGCTTGACCCTGGTATGGCTTCGGACCCTTCTCCTGTCTCGACCCCGGTTCGGCTTTGGACCCTTCTCCTGCTTCGACCCTGGACTGGATTCGGACCCCGCTGATATATTGATTGCTAGACTGGCTTTTGGACTCTTCCTCGATTCCATTCTCAGACTGTCACGACCTGCTGGAGGCGCCAGCTGTCTGGAACCCACGACCTGCAGGAGGCGCCTGCATCCAGACCTCTTACAGTCTTCCGAGGAGTTGCCTAAGTCCCAGCGGCCGGACCCCTAAGGGCTCCTCCTGGGGGGGTCGCGTGCTTCCAGGGTGAAGTCTTCTAGCAAGTCCCTACGGTCCAAAAGGCCTCGCCCTTCGACGGTAGCTACTACCTCGAAACAAGGGTCCACTTTCATAAGAGCAAGTTTGCAAATCTTTTGGGGAATAGAGAGAAAATGGATTAGATGGAACAGGTAAAAGTTTGACAATACAGCAGCAGGAAAGGCCAAAAGAAGTAAATAACTTTTTCTGCTTCAGAGAAAAGAAATGTTTTATGTTTTAAATAAAAAATGTTTAAACTATTAGTTTATGATTTAAAAATCAAAGTGCCTACAGTGACTCAGGCTCTGAAGCAGTCCCTTAATGGGTCTTTAGCACAGCATCACTTTTTAATGTGAAGAAAGAAAGGACTTGACATTAAAGTTTTAAAATGATCAAAATTATAAGGGAAAACCTTTCTGTTTTTGTGGCTTGGCAGTGTTGTTGAATATGTCTGCTTCGCTTAGTGGGTGTTCTTGAACTATTTGTCATTTTGTGACAGAGGATAGATCTAAATTCAAGTTTAAGCTAGTTTTGACCTTAGAGAACAGACGTCTTAGTTCAGTAATGCTACACGTAGGGAATGAGCTACTTGCTGTTTGTACTATGTAATAATTACAGCACTTGAGTCAGTAATTTGTGGAACCTCTGCAGTGGGGGGGCAGAGGTTTCACTGAAATCATTTGCAATCTGATATAATCCCAGTCTTCGAACCAGTGGTATTAGCGTTAGCTGAAGTGGAGGGATCTTGTCTTCTTTCTGGTCATTGCTACAAAAATGTGAGTAATCTTAGCTACATTCTTATTTCAAGCCCATTAAGCTGTTGTATATTTTGGGGTCCATTTTCAGCCGCTGTGCAGCTAGGCTAGTTAGTTGGATAACTTTATCCTGCTATCTTAAAGAGAGTCGGTTAAGTTTATTCGGCTATCTTTAGGACAGGTCTGTGGGCCCATCTAGAGTTGGCCGGATAAGTTACGCGGCTAACAGTGCTCCTCCCCAAAACATCTCCCATCTGTTTCCAAAATGACCCAATTATCTGGCTAAATTCTAGCAGGATAACTAGTTATGTAGTCGGATAAGTCGACAAATATACGGGTTTTTCCCATTTAGAAGGATAACTTAAAAGTTATCGACCTCCGTGTGTTCTCCTTTTGTAGAAAAAGAGCTGTAACTCCAGCACCTTCCAGTTGCCATGAACAGCAGAGGGAGGGCAATTTTCAAAGCCATTCCTGTGAATCAAACAGTGCTCTACCAACGGAAATGGGCTATTAGAAAATGTTCCATCCCGTGTGCGTGTAGGACCCCTATGCCTGACCTTTAACCTGCAGCAGAGGGAGGTTTTTCTGGGGGCAGGGCTGGGGAATGGTTTCCCCTTCACGCACGTAACTTTTGAAATTTCAAAGGCATGGGCACCTGTTTTTCTTGAAGGTTTTTGAACACGGAAAAGCACGGTTGTGTTTGGAGGTCCAGTAGAGATGTTACTAGGCTGGTGGCTATTTCAACTTGTGTCATCTTCAGCACCACAGCGTCAAGTAGTGTGGAGGCGCAACCTCGTGGTTAGACGGCAAACCAAGGGAAGCCAGGCTTCAAATCCTGCTTCTTCCAGCGATGCTCCTTGTGGCCTTGGGTAAGTCTCTTTATTCTCCCCCAGTGCCTCAGGTACAAATTTAGAATGCAAGCCCTGCCAACTACACCTGAATTCACAGCTCACCTTGTGCTCAGATTTGAAAAGGCAAGTAATTAAATCCAAGTATTAACTAAGATTTGTAAAGAAAGCACCACGTGATGAAAAGCAGCATGTTCCGCTTATCGATATTTTCTGGCAGCAGATGGGTTCCCTAATTCTCTTTTGCTTTCTTTTTTCTTCACATCATAAATGGGGCTGTGTTAACACAATGTTTTCATGTGGTGGGGAGAAAAGCAAACTCATGAGTTAAGGTACTGTTCACAGTACATAGATCTTGTAAATTTAGCACACACTGGCTGGGGCCTCCATCAGATCAGCAGTTTTGCTTGGTTTCAGTGCAATTTTCCTTTCGACTGGCAGAGACTTATAGGGCGGCATGTGAACAAAACCAGCACTGTAACAGCGCTCACATCATCCTGCAAAAACAAAATGTACATAATATATATATATGTATGTATATTCTAAACATTCCAAAGAAGTTAATCCAAAGTACGAATACGTTTCTGCAGATTTTGAAAGAAATATTAAGCTTCCTATTGTGTAAAGTCAGTAAATCTATCTATTATTACACAGTTCTAGCACTCCATGAATGGAGGCTTTGTCATGTTTTTATACATTTATTTTTAAGCCGAGAAAAGAAAACTACATTGAAAAATGGTGGCATTGTATTTCATGATCTCATGTCTAGAAGGGAAAAGATATTTAAGGTCTGTAAGGAGAAGCACGTCAGGCTGCTGCTTTTTCTTTTCCATCTGAAATGCAAAGTCACCAGTCCGCTGCATGCAAACCTGATGCTCGAGGATGGTTTGTTTAATCTGGAAGTCTGCAAAGAGCCAAACGGCTGAGGGGGTAGGGGGTGCCACAGGGAAAGTCAGAAGACATGGCACATTATGCACAGGGTTTTTCTGATCAGCAGATTTCAGAATGAATTCTGAATGGAAGTGTTTGAGCTTCTTTTGACGCGCAGCCACGGTGGCAGAGAGAGATTTAATTCTCGGGCAAAAACGTGTATGATCTGAAAATCACAGAAGAAAGCAGACTTTTGGAAGAGGCCGCCTCAATTTTAATTAAAAAAAAAAAAAAAATGCTTTCGCACAGGCGAAAT
This sequence comes from Rhinatrema bivittatum, assembly GCF_901001135.1. NCBI lineage: Eukaryota > Metazoa > Chordata > Amphibia > Gymnophiona > Rhinatrematidae > Rhinatrema > Rhinatrema bivittatum. Next base: position 25,055,941 of record NC_042631.1, read on the forward strand.
CTGGCAAAAAGAGAAAAATCCAAAGGCGCCCAAGTCCTAGCTTTGGCCAGTCTGTATGGCTTATAAAGAGGTTGGAGTTTCCAGAGAGAGAGAGAGAAAGGCAGATTAGGTTTTTAGGAGAAGGAGTAGGGTTGGAGGCATGGGGGGAGAGCAATTGGATTCAGATGAAAACCAACATGGGCCCTGACTTTTACGGACTGGGGTCCTGATACGCAGGCCGAATCCGTAAGCAAAGGACATCAAGCAGCATTGTCTGAATTTTCAAGAAGGATCATCTCCCAGTAAAAATATTGCTAGCAGTACATTTTTTACAGGTTATCCTAAGGCTTGGGGATAACCTGCACAACACGGCACATTCTACCATAAGAAGCTTGCTGGACAGGCTGGATGGACCATGTGGTCTTTTTCTGCTGTCATTACTATGTTACTATGGAAGATAAACTCAAACCAGGCTCAAGTTAGTTAAAAGTAAAAACAGAAAATATTCCTAAATTCTTCAAGAGAATACCATACATCCTGAGAAAATCAGCATTAATCCGCAGCAGATCTGCAGGAATCTGCAGAAATGGGGAACTCTGCAGTAGATTTTGTTTTTAAGTGACCCCCATTTCTTTAATAAAGGCTTGCAGATTTACTGCAGGTTTGTTTTTAAAGACATTTGCACTTCAATACAGAGGAATAATTTGATAACTACATTTTGGGCAGGGGAGGGGGATTGTTAATGTATATTTTCAACTCTCCACAAGTCTTTTAACTCCCTCCTTTTCCCAGGGTCAGTACTAGCATTTTTGCTGTCCTGTGTGAACAATTACTGTGCTGCCCCCGTCTCGGGGTTTTTTGTTTTTTTTTTTAACACAAAATACCCCACCTCAATTAAACATGCAGAGCCGAGACTCATTCTCACCAAATTCATAATAAAGAGACTATAAACTGAAACTGAACCAGAAACTGCAAACCACAACAAGCCAGACTCTGAATGCAATGCAGCAATGGAGAAACAGAAACATCACCAGTTCTCATAAATCATTCATCATACAATAAAATCAAGGAATATAAATCAACCATATTAATAAAACCATACTTGGAAATATTATTTTTATAATGATCTAAGGAATAGAATAAACATCCAATAATTAAGAGCTCATACAAAATTTTAAAAATGTCCCATGCAACAATAAATTATTTCAAAATGGCAGACAGACATCCAATAAGGATGAAAAATTCACCGCTATCCATACCTGAAAACATGAGTAAGGCATGGATTAGTGAGGCAGCACAAATTTTCTTCACACACACACACCCAGGAAGCCTTCCATTCACACACACAAACAACCCCAGACAGGTTCCCATTCACACACAAACACACACCAGACAGGCTCCCAAACTCACACACACCAGATAGGTTCCCATTCATTCACACACACCACAGTTAGACTTATCCGGCTAACTTACAAGAGATTTTCAGCAGCACAGCTATGCTGCTGAATTTCCAAGAAAAAATTGCTAGTTAGTTAGCTGGATAAGTCTTATATGGCTAACTTTAGACCTGCTATTGAGCAGGAAAAGTCGCAGCCACTAAACATGGCCAGATATTCCACTGCCACGAGATAAGTGGCGCTGAATATGAGCCTCTAGGTTTGTATGCCACGCTGTCACGTTTGTTTCTAGCCCACCATCTAATAACATGATAATCCACACCAGAATCAGCTGCCATGCAACAATATATTTTAGGGGCTACTTTTGTAACAAACCACACCCACATTTACACCCACTAAAATGTGCGCAGACATTTTTTCAGAATATTTTACACATATTACATTTGAAAATCCCAAAGTATGCACATAAGTCCAAAACCCTCCTCTTCTCTGTCCCAACGCCTCCACTCAATCCGAATAAACCTTACGAGTGAACAGGACTATCGCCCAGAAGTTTACCCACCTAATGGGCGGGCAATTTATAACGAGCCATTTCAACAGGTGAAGCACTGTTTATAACCTATGGAAATATTTTGAAACTTACCCTCTTAGGGTGTAATTTTCAAAAAGAATTATAAGCATAAATGTAACATACAATTTTCAAAAGCCATTTAACTCAAGTATTTATTTATTTATTTATTTAATGGCTCTTTTTTTTTTTTTTTAATACCGTCGTTAAGTAATTACCATCACAACAGTTTACATTGAGGCACATAAAATAACATAAAATATATAAAATGAATAAAAAATATTAAAAGTGCCAATACATTAAGATCCGGTTAGTAAAGAGCACTAACGCAAGTAACTCCTATGGACAATTCAATGGTACATATTGTAGCAATTTTCAAAAGCCCACTTACTCGAGTAAAACCCAGTTTTATTTGAGCAAATGCTTTTTAAAATCAGGCACTAAGTAGTACATTGTGCTACTTGTCCATCTTTGCTACTCCACCGTCTTATTAAGTGCAGACACTTTCACTTGCTCAATTCACGCTGATCGCGAGGCTGCCGCTTGGTTTCACCGAGACGATATGCATTCACACACAGAGCAGCACACAAGATGGTGACTTGGGTGCGCTGCACAAAGTTGGCATTGGCTGCTTGTGCCATCAGCTATTTTGGAACGTTAGCTGATGAGAAACTGTTTGTAATCAATTGAGAGTGATTGTAAATCATTACCATCAACTGTCATGCCAAAAGCCTTCTCAGGAGAACAATTTAGGGTCAATGCCAACCACTCATTAACACGTTGCCCCAGGCCACTCTTTTGTACCTACTTATTTCACTGCAAACATAACTGTCAAAGTGAGACGAGCACAAAAACGAACAAAGCATTTCCCGAGGTGAGAGCATCCAGCATGCTAAATATATAAGCGTCTGAAACGAAAGGCAGGAGTAAGAAAAAGCTGCATAACTGCTATGTGGGCTTGCGGATCTAGGTAAGTCGTATTGCCAATTAACAAGTCCCTGATCTTATGTCACGAAAGGGCCCATTTACTAAACTTCGCTAATGTGTTAGCTCGTGGTAAACACAGCATTGATGGCACAATAAAACACTTATGCAGAAATAATGCGCAGAAGGAGCAATTTCTGTGTTATTTCCTGGCCCAAAAATCCAGGGTAGCCCTGGTATGGTAATGAGTTGTGTCACATGCAAATGCATGCAAATAATTTATTGCCATTTAAATCAAATAGCATGCCTTGTGTTAAAGATTGCGAGTTGCTTTTTTCATTGAAAGTTAACCGCACCTCATCTAAATGGAACCAAATCCACAGGGGCATTCCACAGGGGCTGGCATTGTCTGCCATGCTTTTCAACATTTATTTGATTCTTCTATGTAAATTGCTCCCTGACTTGGGCTTGAATTTTTTTTTCATTTATGTAGACATCCAATTTTTCATTCCAGTAAAAAACTCTCTTTCTACTATGATAGAATAATTAAAAATATACATAGGAGCAATTAGCAAATGCATGCTACACAATCGATTGGCACTTAATCTTACCAAGATTGAGATTATCAAATTGTCATGAATGATAGAATCAGATGGGAATCTAAAATTAGATCTTAATGGATTTAGCATCCCAATATCATCAATATTCATGATTTAAGAGTATTACTTGAATTCAACTTCTCCATGAAGACACATGTCAAAAATCAGGTCATGGCAGGATATATGACATTAAGAAAGCTTAGACCACTTCAACCCCTCTTATATAAAGAGAATTTTAGGACAATTCTACAATCACAGGTTTGTTCAAGTTTTGATTATTGCAATTCGCATTTTTAGGCATTCCAAATTTCACATTCCATTCATTACAATTATTACAGAACGCAGCAGCACGGATACTCTCTGGAGAAAAAAATATGATCACATCATGGCAGTACTAGCCTCACCTATATTGGCTGCCGAAAAAATCTAGGATAAAGTATTACGTTTTAATGCTGATGCATAAATTAATTAGCCATGAAAAAGTACCATGGCTGGGGTGCCGTGTTACAAATATACTCCCCATGAAGATCACTACGCGCTCAGGATTAAGTTCCATCGGTTCGGCGGGCACATGTCAGAGACTGTGCATTTCCTGTAGCGGAACCGGTGTTGTGGACTGTAACTCTATGCTTGAACAAATGAGGGTTATTATCTGATACCAACACATTCGAGAAATTTTTGAAAACCTGCCTGTTTAAGCAGGAATTTGAAGAGTAATCAGGGAAGCTGTTAATTGATACTCTAAATAGAAAATAGATTTAATGGCTAACCCTTGCAGTAAGGAGACTGGCTTTTGAATGTAATTATAATGTGCTCTGGAAACTTAACTTTTATGTATGTATGTTATGTTGTAAAACCACTATGATTTAGGTAGAATTAGCAGAACAGAAATGTTTAAAAAAAAAAAAAGAGTAATGTGTAAAGGCAATATTATTATAGTCTACTCAGTTTATATATTTGTGATTTATTTGCTCTTGAATAATGTAGTTATATTAATAAACACATTAGGTGCAGGTAAGTTGTCAGAAAATACCTTTTAATTTGACCCAGTGAGTTAACAATGATTTCGAACTTAATCTTTGTGGAAAAGCTTTTAACGTATTTTGATAAAATTATCATCCCGTATTTTGAACCCCACTAGCATGCCATAATATGGCCAAGGATATGCAGTATCTAAAAGACCGTAACACCAGGGGAGAAAGGAATTTATTCCCACCTCTCATCATGATTGTGGTTTAAAAAAAATAAAAGACAAGCTCACTTTCGGTTTCCAGATCAATGAAGTCAGAAGGAATTTTAGGCTAGGAGACAAAAACCACCAAGATCACGCGCACAGTTTTGCATGAAAAGAGAAAACGAAAGAATGCTGGCAAGTTTAATAAACACCCAAGACATTATTGATTTACATGAAACATGTTTGCTGCACCAAGATTTGGTGAAACTCAGCAATATTTATCGCAAACTAGTAGGAACGTGCAGGAGCCAAATTTTTGTTTTGGTTTGAAATTATTTTTTTTTGGGGGGGGGGGGGGGTGGGGGTTTCAGGATTTGGTTCTTTTAATGTTTATTTTGGTTCAGTTCATTTTGAATGAACTGAAATGAAAATTAAATGGGGGGGGGGACAATAAAAAGAAAGGGAAATGCCGCCCCTTCCCCTTCTTTAGCACTGGTGAATGTTAAAAAGGGCAGAAGTAATCCCCATCACTCCTGCCCCGCAGGTTGCACTTTAAAAATGGCAGTGCCTTCAGGTCCGGTTGGCATCATGGTTCATAGCCATAAGAAATATGGCTGTAAAATAAGTTTGATGGCCAAAAAAGCTTGTAATTTGCCCATATTGCTTTACGGCAGTAAACCAACCCTGAGGCTAGGGGGGTGATGGGGATGGCAAGAGCTGTGGGCATGGGGGGGTTTCGGTTTCCCATTTCTTGACATCTAGTGCGCGTTATGTGCTCGCAGTGCGCCCTATTGCTGAAACGAAAAGCTCCAAAATTTGGGGGATTTTCACAGCCAGTCGGGATTTTTCAGTTTGTTTGAAACTAGCCAAACCAAAAATGGTTATTTTTTATTCAGATTGCAAATTTATTTAAAAAAAAAAAAAAGCACATCCCTACAGTTAGGTATTGCAAATAGTCACTACTGAGATAATTTTCTAAAGGTTTACCAAGCTAACTTAGGAAGTTTTCTGGGTAAACCTTTGACTTTGAAAATGATCTTCCACTGGCTGATTGCATTTTTCTTCCCAAATTCACAAGGTGCAGCAGTTTAGCTGGTCAGAAACGGGGCAAATTTGGATGCATTCCTGGAGCAGGTTTTCACAATCTAACCAGTTCATACAGATTTCCAGCGCTAACCAGCTAAGATTTAACTGGAAGCTTCCAGCTACACAAATAGTGGTCCTAAACCTAGCTGGATAGATTTGTCTGGCTAAATTTAAGTGAATTTTCAGCTGCAAACCTAGCCGGTTAGGTTTGGAAAAAAAAATTTGGTAACCAGGTAAAATGGCCTGCTTTTATTTGCTGCTTACTGAAAATAGTCACTTAAAGGTAGATTTTAAAAGGGCCGCGCGTGCGCCAATAAACATGCGTATCACACCGTGCACAAAAACACATGCTATTTTATAACCTACATAGATAGAGTATCAGGCTGAGCCTTATAAAGAGGTGCGCTCTCTTCCCCCCTCCCCCATGTTTGCTAGGCTCCTGCGCCTAACAAGGAGCTGTAGCAAAGTGGCGTGCATAAGATATGCACGCCGGCTGAGGAAAATGAGAGGCTATGCTCGTCAGGGCTAGCTCAGCGCCGGAACACCCGTGCCCTGCCCCCTTTTCCGAATGCACGCCCTTCCCGGCTATTTAAAGTCTGCACAGCTCCCACGCAGCCCACTTACGCGCGTACCTGGCCGATTGTTTTTTGCGCGTGCAAGGCTTTTAAAATCTGCCTTTCAGGCTTTTTTTCCCCCCCACCCATTCCATATCCTTGGGAAAAGCGCTTGGTGAATCAGGCTCTGAGATGCTTCTATATCATGCTTGCAAAGTGACTAGCAACAGTCAAACCAGCAAAGCTCGCCAATCCCCAGAATAGAGCACCAGGGCCTAGAGTCTGGTGGGACATTTTACCATGCAGCTGGCAGCTTTGCCACCTGATGTCACTAGTGCCTCTCAATCAGCAGAGCTGCTTTCTCGGCTGCCAGCATTTTTCCTCCTTCTCCTCTGAGCGAGCCATGAAGTAACCCCCCCCCCCCTGCCTGACCCGGCCAACATTCACGAGGGCCAGGGGGCAGGAGGGACAGCAGGCAGGATGGAGCGATACCTTGGCCAAGCGAAGTTGGACAAGGGTTTGATTCCACATGCAAATAACACTGTGAGAATTGGCAGCAAACCCCTTCCTATAATGAGATCATGACAAAGGGCAGTTAATAATAATCAAAAGAATTTCTGTTTCTAATGTCACAGGATGAGTTGCAAGTGAAATATGGCTATATGAACATTAAAAAAAAAATGCTGAAAAGACAGGAAGAAAAAGTTTGTTATATTGTACTCCATTCCTGAAAGAATAGGATTGCAGATTCATAAAACTGCAGCTAAGTGGCCATATTCAATTCATATATATATAAATATATATAGGATTTTATTTCATATTTTTGCTACACAAAACATTTGTTTTATGTAAGTTGCCACACTTGGGAGGATTCTTTCTTTTTTATTTTATAGTTATGCAGTTTTTACAATCATTAAGCAAGAAACATGTATTTCCTGTCGGGCAATCCTTCCCCTATGGGCAGACTATATTAACATTGAATTGTTAAGAAAAAAATGAAAATAGCCACCCAGGAACTCAAGTTCACAAATCTGGGAGGGGGGGGGGAGAGAGAGAGAGTAAAAATGGAAAAGGAATTATAAGAAGAAAATACGCCCATCATAATGTAATGGTAACTTCTGTCAACCATGTATATAGGTGACACAGCCTTACTGTGAGAATTGTTTTTCAATGAAATTACTTGATTATTTGTGCAGTTATTACCTCTCGGCAAGATGATTAAAATATTCTGTACAGGATATTCTCTGGCGTTACAGCCACATGTGCATATAATTTAATCAGGACAAATATCCGAAATGAAAACTTCTTTCTGAAAAACAAAATTATGACCTTTATCCAAAGGAAGCTATTACCGCCCCCCTCCCCTGTTTCCCATGTTTACTAAGTATTTAATAGTACATAGACAGGCTAGCAGTATTAACCTGTGTCAATTACAGATGTAACTACTCATTATTTTTAAAACCATGTGTGTAAGCAGTGTTCTCCACAATTTCCCTAAAATTCCAGGGTAAGTCATATCAGGATGAGTCAAAACGTAGCTACGCACTGCCTTCCAGAGGGAGCTGGGATCACTTCCAGGCTCGTGTCTTTCTGTCTTCACTAGAGGCATGCATTCATTTGGAAACAGCATGAAATCCCCAGCAAAGCACTGCGTTTCCTTATGTGGAGGAGAGGCCCTAGTGGTTAGAGCAGCAGGCTGAAAACCAGGTAAGCCAGGGTTCAAACCCTGCAGACTCTCCTTGTGACCTTTGGGCTAATCACTTCACTTTCCATGGCCTCAGGGCCTGATTTACAAAGGGTATGGTAAAAATGCTTAGAAAAATGAGGCCCCTAGATTGTGAGCCCTGTGGGGGTAGAGCAATACCTACAGTATCTGAATGTAATCCGCTTTGAAGTGCCTGAAAGGCAGACTATAAAGAAAACCCTGACAGAATTCATTGGCATTATCTTTTCCTCTTGGAGAGCAGCACAGTCCCAAACTCCTGCCTCCGAACCCCATCCCCCGTCACAAAAATAAAATATAATGAACACCCCCCCCCCCCCCGCCCTCGGTCCTTTCCCTATGCCTCCCCACCTTCCTGAACACATCTTACCCCATCTATGGGTCACAAGAAGTCAAACTGGTCGATTTTTCTTGCGCGCGCCGAAGCCGAGCGATATGTGCGCATCTCAGAGGCGCGCGCGCCACACAGATTTTAAAAGGCCCGGGACAACGCACGTATCTCCCCCCTTTTACATGCACAAAAAAGTTTTCTGAGGAAAGGGGTGGGGGATGGGCAGGCCGGGGCTGAGGCACAAATTCTGTACGCACGTAATTATGCACACAAGCATGCGCCGGGATCTCCTATCGCATAACTTTCCTTTTGCTATCTACAGCGTGTAAGTAAGAAAATGAAAATATATAGGCTACTTAGCGAGGTTGAGGAGGTCTGGCCCAATAGGGTAAAAGGTAGGGAAACTAACAGGGGGGCGGTTAAGAAGGGCTGTCTGTTAACTGGGCAAACTGGGAACGAACTGGAAAAATGGGATCTAGCTTCAGCGCACGTATCTAATGAAATCTTCTCCACTTACGTGGTCCAGGCGGCATTTGCACGTACATACACGTGTGTATATAAACTAATGCACACATGTACACGTGTCCAGGCTATTTTATAACACGCACGCATATAAGGCGCGTATGTTATAAAATGGGCGTGGTCATTGGAGCGCACCGGCAAAGGGCGCACATGTGCGCCCATGCGTGGCTCTTAATATTTACCTCAAAGTGTAGTAGGAGCAATTTTACATTCCCCGGGTAAGATGGGTCCAGGAAGGATGGGAGACGGGGGAGATCTTGGCAGTGGGGGTTACGGTTTTTATTTTGGTAGCATTCTGGGGGAGGTTGGTGGCCAGCAGAAAGGGGGAAACAAGCCCCTTCCTTTCCCTTTGTTTTTGCTTTGGTGTTTATTTTGTTTCAGGTAAATGAAATAAACAAAATGAAAAATCAAATTTTGGCCATGCACGTACCTCTTTCCCCTGAGAGAGGGGAGGAAGTTACAGTCAATGTTCAACAGTGACACCTGGTGGCAGGACTTAGGGTTCCAGCCCAGTACTGTTGCTGCAATTATTGGAGGGGAAGCTGCCAATGAAAGAACATGGTGCAAAATCCCAGCTCTCGTTCCAAAGGAGCAGCAGAACCTGCTGGGTCAAAAGACAAAATAAATTAGTTACAAAATATGTTAAGAATTCTATTGGCTATTATGTCCCAAATGATGCTACAGGAGCCATTCCATGGGAGTGAGGTATTAATTGAGTTCTCATTCCATGTGAGGTATTATTTCAGCATTTATACTGCACCCTAAACCAGGATGCTGTCTGACAAATTATATGCCAGTACAATGAGTCCTTACCCCCAAGAGTTTGTAATCAGGGAAGCCCAACTTTCAAACCTGTCCATAGTAGAGCATTTGTGCTCAGAAGTGGATGCGCAGAGATTAATGCTGGTATTTTATAAACTGTGTGGCGGGAGCCGCACAGTTTATAAAATACCATGTATTTCTACCCCGAAAGTATGATATCTGACTGTTTCAGTATGCGCAGATTTCTCCAATGCAAGAAAACATATACTTTCTTTACCCACCTTATAAACATATGTGCATATATTATATGCACACAATCGTGACACTATGTACAGTAATTTTACATGCATATCGGCCATGCAATTATCAGAAAGGCCATTTCTTCGAGTAAAGCAATATTTTACCCGCAGAAGTCCCTTTGAAAATGATGCTCTCTAAGAGGTGAATTTTAAAAGCCTCCCTCATGCACGCACATCTCCCGACACACGGATATCTGACTTGGAACAAAAAAAAAAGGGGGCTTGGTATGGGTGTTCCCGGGGCGGGTCCAAGACACGTGCGAACAATTACCTACGTGCCTGGGCGCGCGCCCAGGTCGAGTGCTGCATAAGTTTACTTCTGCTTGAAGGAGGTGGAAGTTTAAAAACAGACAAAAATAAAAAAGCAGGCATCCTGAGGGGTCTGGCGTAACTTAGGGGAGTGTCCTAGCTCTAGACTGGGGGAACTGGTGGACGGATTGGTGATACTGGTCATGGTACGAGCATGTGCCTGTTATAAAATTGCCTCTCTCGCGTGGCTCAAATCTGACTTTGCGCGGCTGTGCACACCCCCATATGTGCGTGTAGTTACGAAACTGCTGCATCTCTGGGGGCATGCTGACGCACACGTGCGCCCGCGTGCCTGTCTGAAAGCTACTGCCCCTGACTGTAGGGCAATTTTCTATAAAGAACGTGCTAACGTTATTTGACAAAGGTAGTATATTTTCACTTGTTTGACTTAACAGCGATGTGCTTTAGAAGTTATTTTATGAGATAACAAAGATGCAGATTGCCTTCAGAAATGGATCACTAATACTCCTAATGCAACAGCGTGTTATCCCAGCCAGCTCGAAGGTTAGTCAGGCTCACGTGCAATTTTGAGGCATGCAAGAGGCTTGGAGCCACATGGATACAACTTTAGAAGGGAAAACTTACTTGGTTTTAAAGAACACCTGGATCTTCCCCGCTTGTCACCCCAAAATCTTTTGAGCGTAATAGGGAGTATTATCTTGCTCCTATATAAACTACTTGATAGGCTCAGCATGAGTTTAGTAAGCTGCTGTTGTATATCTCTTGGCTGAAAGCCATAAAATTGCATCTAAAGGCACCATATCAATGCTGAAAATAAAATATTTTGGCATTACACTTCCACAGGGAGGACTTGAAATTGGTTGACCTAGGAGTTTGCTGGATTGAAGTGCTGCACTATGACAAATACAGCTGTAAACTTCTAAACAGGAGAAGGCAATTCTGATCCTCGCGTGCCAAAAAGCTAGTCAGGTTTTCAAGACAGTCACACTGAACATGCATGAGATGCATTTACATAGATTGCCTCAATTGTATGAAGATACCTTCCATGCGTATTCATTGTTGATATCCTGGAAACCTGACAGGCTCGCGCCACCTGAGAACGGGAGTTGCCTACACCTGCTCTAAACTCAGGGCGTACATTTGGTCAGCACTTTCAGAATAAATTCTTAATGAAAATGGGGCCGTATGAACTAAGCATCTTTAGAAACCACTAGTCAAAAGCATTTTGCTAGACAGCATACAAGTTATTCAAGTAAATGCCAATTTTTGAAGTAGGGCACGTATCTGGCTAAAGTGTAGCTTAAATAAGTAAGAGGCATTTCGCGAGCTCAGTCTTTAGCCAAATAAGTTACCTGGCTAACTCTAGACATCGGCAAGAGCAGGGTTAAAATTATTTCCGGATTACTTTACCCTTAACTGTCTATATTCAAAAACATATAGCCATTTAAGAGCTAATGCCGAGCTAAAAAAAATGAAAGAAAAGGCTGTGGGGTGTTAGGTATCTAGCTTGTTTTCTCCACCTTAAGTCCGTCAGTATAATCACCCATTTTTTAGGTCTCTAAATTTTGTAGCTTAGTGAAACCCTACATTTAGGGTTTAGTCCTGGCAGATTTAGGATCTTAAACCCTTTGAAAATTGACTGCACAGAGGTCAGCCATACAACATAACGGTGCCAGCCATTGAAGCCATGTTGGCGATGGCCTCCAGGCAGCTGGCACCATTTTTAAAGATCCAGGTACCCAGGTCAGAGTGAGTGGGCTTTGCTCCAGCAATTACCATTTGTATACCTGGACCAGCAAAAGAGGAGGGCTGGGGCAGGAGGTAGGCTTGGGCCCGGGCTCAATTTTAAAGGCAGAAATAGGGGTCAGAGGGGCTTGGGGAGGCCCTAGTTGGGCCTCTTTCAGCCGAGCTGAGCATGCCGAGGCCTCAGGTTGCATTTTACAGAGCAGAAGGGTAGTTGTAGGGCCTCAGGAGGCCATATTTGGTTTCTTTTTTTTGTTGTTTTTGTTTAGGGGGATTGGGGGGGGGGGGGGGTTAATGTTTTTATCGCAAATGAACTAAACCCCCAAAACAGATAAATGAACCAAAAAACCCCACAAAAACAAAAAATGACCTGAACAGAAAGGGGTAGATATTTTTTAGCCATTTAGATGAATAACTCACAATAACTTTTCCACTAATTTTTCTACTGTGTTATAACAAGGTCATTTTTCCACTGACCTTTTTTGTAACAGTGAAATTCTCAAGCAAGATAAATAAAAATTGAAAATGAAAGTCCTCAGTTACATGACACCTAGGGTTGTGCAGCCCTGACATTTTGGGGTTCATATTCAGTAGGACGTTTAGTGGACAAGTTATCTGGCTACGATTATCCAGATAGCTTGTCCCAGATATTCAGTGAGATAAAGATCTCACTGAATATTCCCGACTAAATTTATCCAACTAACGATAGCCGGAAAACTTTAAACATAACTGGATATTCTTTTGAATATCGAGATATGTATAAAGTTATTCGGCTAAAGTTAGCCATATAACTTTACACGGAACCGGGTAGATTCAAAAAAGAATCTATACGGTTAAGTTCGGTTCCCTTTAAACAAAATTTAAAAAAAAACACATCGCAGCCAGTCCCCCACTCCCTCCCACCTGATTTGCAAAGGGCCTATGGGGCAGAACATGCCTCACCCCCCCCCCCCTCAAAAAAAAAAAGGGTCATTTATTGTTAAAAAAATTAATTTTTGTGTGTCGTGGGTTTTTGAGCTCAATTCTTCATTTTGTCCATAGAGGGGTAATTTGTGTTTACACACCCTTAATGATTTTGAAACGTTGGCTCCTATGGTGGCTCTGATTCACACCCATGCAATAGTCTATTATTTTCCCCACTCTTGCCTAATAAGCGTCAATGCTTCGGTGTAATAGGCAGCGAGGACCGGACCCACGGATGGACGGACAGAGACGGACGGACAGACAGACGGACCGGACCCACGGACGGACGGACAGAGAAGCAGAGCGAAGCGGGGTTTGGCCTGCACAGTCGGCGCTAAAGCCCGTCGGGGTAAGGCCGATAAAAATCCACGCTTACCTCCCAACGGGCTCCCCGCCGACCACGAGGCAATATCTTTGCCTCTCGCCGCTCTCCTCCGCTGAACACGCCGCGCCTCCTCCCCCCAGCTTCTCAGCCTATCCAGAGCCAGGCACTCCCAGCGACGTCAGCAGTCGGCGACCTCAGGGGTTTTAAATCCCCTACCGCCCTCCCGGTGCCCTTTTCAGCGAGGACCGGACCCACGGACGGACGGACAGAGACGGACAGATGGACCGGACCCACGGATGGAAGGACAGAGAAGCGGAGCGAAGCGGGGCCTGGCCTGCGCGGTCGGCGCTAAAGCCCGTCAGGGTAAGGCCGATAAAAATCCACACTTACCTCCCAACGGGCTCCCCGCCGACCACGAGGCAATATCTTTACCTCTCGCCACTCACCTCCGCTGAACTCGCCGCTCTCCTCCGCTGAACACGCCGCACCTCCTTCCCCCAGCTCCTCAGCCTATCCGGAGCCAGGTGCTCCCAGCGACGTCAGCAGTCTGCGATCTCAGGGGTTTTAAATCCCCTACCGCCCTCCTGGCGTCATGCGCCGAAGGAGCGCGACAAAGGGGCCTGCCCCTTTGTGCACCCCTTCGTGCAGCCCCGAGGGCTGGTTGGACCTCTTGCTACTGCAGGCCCCTTGCCCTCGCTTCTCTTCTTCCTCTAATCTCCCCCGGAGTACTATCTCTGTCCAGGATTCAACCAAAGCCAACTCAAACTTTCTTACCAGCCTCTTACTCCTGCGATTCCCTGCAGCCACTCCTCAGTGCTGCCCCGCCATCAACTAATCTTCACATCAGCTTCTCCCTCCTTGCCTTTAAACCTCTACCATCCCACTTCCAGCTTCCATTCTATACCTTCTATCTTGTCCACTACTCTCACCAGCTCAACATTCCAGAATGCATCCAGTTTTCCCAATCCCGATCCTTCAACACTGCCTATCCTCCAAAGAAAAATCAAGCAGGCAAGCTCAACACCACAATTTAAAATCACTCACACCAATCCTGATCACACCAATCACCCAACTTCTAGGCCTCACCCAATTTTCATTAACATTATTCAACGCGCAATCTCTAACCAAGAAATCTCTTATCTTCAGCCATTATCTCAGCGACGCTAAGCCGGATCTTTGCGCAATCACAGAAACATGGCTTAAGCCCTCAGATACAGCAATAATAAATCATTTACCTACGCATACCTATGACATCTTCTCCATTCCCCAACAGAATAAAAAAAAGGGAGGGGGAATTCTTTTAGCAACCAAAAAAGACCTCAGATACTCTCAACACCCATTCAATTCAGATTCTAAACTTGAAATCGGCTTCTTCACATCAGTCCAACTTCAAATCCTTCTCGTCTATGCCCCTCCGGGCCTCCTGGAAACTGACGCCTCCCCTCTTGTTGAAATAACCATAACTCTCCTCAATTTGGATGCTCCAGCAATAATTTTAGGTGATTTTAACCTGCACGTGGACAACCCCACACTTTCACCCAGTTGCGAAGCCTTTCTCACTGCCCTCTCAGCCTTGGGATTCAACCAGATAGTTAACAAACCCACGCACAGGGCCGGTCACACACTGGATCTTATCTTAGTCAACCCTGGCATCAAGCCTGCTTCTTACCTTAGTTGTAAAAAGGTCCCTTGGTCCGATCATACACTTCAACCTCATTCTCGCTGAAAGAAACCATCACCCCACACATACCCTCACCCTCCTTTCCTTACAGAAGATCACGTTCCTCTGAAGACCTTAGTAATTATCTGGCATCTCAACTCCATCTCATAGACCTCGCCGATCCGAACACAGCTCTCCGTTCCTGGAACAACATCACAGAATCCATTGCTAACAAGCTATGTCCACTAGTAACAAAGAAATCCCACTCTAACTCTTCCAAAAGACAACCATGGTTCACTAAAGAACTTAGGAAACTAAAACAAAGCTTAAGACAGAAAGAGAGCAAATGGCATAAAGCCCCATGTGCCAGCACATTGGCCTCCTACAAATTTACCCTACATCAATACAAGGCCTCCACAATGAGATCCAAAAGGGACTTCTACGCGTCCAAGATCCATGACCTGGTCTTCGACGCTAAAGCACTATTTGCCTATGTATCTAATCTCACACAAATCAACCCCCCGGAGATTCCCAGTAACTTAGCACAATCTAAAGCTGAAGAACTAGCTCATTATTTCCAAACCAAAATCATCAGCCTTCTAAATCAGCTGCCCTCCAACACCTCATCTCTCTCGACTCCACATCATCCCTCCCTCCCTCAAAAACATTTGTTTTGAAGCATTCAAACCCATTTCCACCTCTGAGATACAAGTCGTTCTAAGGAGAATGAAACCTTCCTCTCATCCTGCGGATCATATCCCCACCAAACATCTCTTGACAATTCCTGACTCCATTTCCAAATCACTGGCGGACATCATAAACTGCTCTCTATCCCAAGGATCCTACCCAGATGACCTCAAATTGGCTTCCCTCAAACCACTCCTAAAAAACCAAATTTGGACCCTAAAGACCCCAACAATTTCCGCCCGATCACCAACCTTCCCTTCATAGCCAAGATTATGGAGAAATTAGTGAATACTCAAATTTCAGATTACATTGAAGACAACAAATTCCTATTCCCCTCTCAATATGGGTTCCGCAAAGTATTGAGCACGGAATCCCTCCTCATTTCCCTAACTGACTACCTCATCATGGGTCTCGACAAAGGTCAATCCTTCTTATTGATCCTACTGGACCTCTCGGCAACTTTCGACATGGTCAACCACTCCATCCTCATAAACCTGTTGGCTTCCATAGGCATTTCAGGCACCGCACTCACATGGTTTAAAACTTTTCTCAGCAATAGAGGCTACAAGGTTAAGGTCCAGAACAAAGAATCATCACGCTATGACTCACCCATAGGAGTCCCACAGGGTTCCTCCTTGTCTCCGACACTCTTTAACATCTACCTTTTACCGCTTTGCCAGCTTCTCACCAACCTCAATCTAAAACATTTCCTCTACGCGGATGATATTCAGATCTTGATCCCCATTAAAGATACCTACTCGAAAACACTTGATCACTGGGAAAACTGCTTCCAAGAAATCAAACACTTCCTGTCCAGCCTAAACCTAGTATTAAACTCCTCCAAGACTGAACTCCTGCTCATCTCTCCTGAGAACAGCTGCATCAACACTACTCATCCTGCCATTCCATCAACCACACAAGTAAGAGACTTAGGAGTGATTATTGACAATCGCATGAACTTGAAAGCTACCATCAACAGAACTACCAAATACGGTAAAGTGAGAGGGAGGGGCGGGAGATCTGTGTCCTCTGAATGGCACTATGGAATGTGCTAAATAAAAAATAACTAGACAAACCCACTGGTGTCTCCAAAATAACCAATAATCAATGTGCAAATATACACCTCACGGTATTTCTAAAAAAAATTTTTTTTTGAAGATTTTATTAATTTTTATCTTCTACTGAAATCACGTCAAAGACTTTATATTCCTTTTCACCAATTTATGTTACAACCCACATGTAGCAGTACATACATCTAGCTATAAACTATCAAAAGCAATGGAGAAGACAAGGGGAAAAAAAACCTCAGACAGCGCACCCGCATGTCATCAATGTAACATCTTCAAGTGGTGCTTGTAGTCTTTGATAGCTGCCATCACAGAAAAAAAACCCTCTAGTATCCATTTATCCATTGCTATTCAAAAGGGATTTAGTTTCAAAGCTAGAAAATGTCCAAATCACTCATAGTACTTGTCTATTTCACTTATCTTTTCAGGGCTCATGTGAGTTTCCAAATGCCGATCTGTGTAGAGCTTCTGAGCTACTAAAAACGCCTTGTTTTTTCAGGGCTCATGTGAATTGTATGGGGCTTCTAAGGTGCCAAAAATGCCGATATGACCACATTTCACAGTGTAAACTGCTGCTCAAGGGCATGCCACATACTTCACTTTCGGCCAGTCTAAGCAGATCTGCAAAAAAAACGAAGTCTATTTAAAGACCTTGCAAGCATACCTTTCAGCCAATCAGAGGACTCTAAAGTACCAGGACCAATCAAATTCTCTGGAACAATCAGAGCACAAAGTAAAGTTCTTTTATATCCAATACACTATAATATATTTATTCATTAATCCATTCTTCATTTAACCAATGCTATCCAAAATATATTTGGTTTCACAAAGTAAAGAATATTCAGACCGCTTATAGTGTTTTTCTCTTTCGTGTATCTTGTTTGAGGCTCACATAAACTGAGGAATGTGCACCAGAATCACTGAATGCACAGGGAAGGCCTTCCTACCATCTGCAGACCAAAACAATAAATACCTCACTGGTACTGCATTTCAGGGCAACCTAATGCTAGCAACAATGCTATCTATCTTGAATTGACCCTTTCTAAATCATCGGGGTTAGAAGACGGATTACGGGATAAGTGGAAGCACACATCATTGGAAAAGGTGCAAAAGGCACAGTCCTTCAGCAGGTAACTATCATCAGGCACCCTTCATGCTGTATCAACTCTTCAGCTATGGGATGCAATAAGCAGCCTCTTCCCCCGTTACAATGAATATCCAGGTCCAGGCCTTTCATTCTAGTCTGTGGGTGGTGAGGACTTCTGATCGGTGGATGTGCTAGGCCAGGAGTTTGAACTTCAGAGAGTCTCAAAGCCCTGTCAGAGGGCAAGGTTGGAACAGCTGTTATTAGTCTGTCCATGCACTGCCTTTGCCAACCAGACTGCTCACTATATTTGTCATATGTCTATGCATTTTTGCAACACTTACATCCAATGGTTTTACAAAAGCAGCTCTTGTCATGCCAGCTTAACATAAGAATATTTGCCATGCTGAGTCAGACCAAGATCTATCTAGCCCAGCATCCTGGCTTCAACAGTGGCCGATCCAGATTACAAGTACCTGGCAGATCTCATAAAGTAGATCTATTTCCTATTATTCATTCTCAGGGATAGCATTAGCTTTCTTTGGTCTACCTGCCTAATAATGTGTTATGAACTTTTCTCTAAGAACTTGTCCAAACCTTTTTTAAACCTCCCTATGGAGACTGCTGTCCAGATGCTGTTGTCCCAAAACAACTGGGTGGTTAGCAAGTTGGAGAGTGATGGTGTGGCCCTCCACACTCAGGGGCTGATATAATAAAGCGCATCCAGCCTACTGCACAGGTTAACAAGCAGTTGGATGAGCATTTTGGATGCGCTAGACTAACATCCTATGCAATAAGGGGATTTGCACATCCAAAACATGCACCCAAATAACTGCGCAGCTGATAGAATTTACATGTAATGAGCGCTATGTAGATGAGGCTATTAGCTATTACCCCCGTGATGCAGTAAATCCCTGGGCACCCAATGCATACATTTTTACACGGCAAATTTAACGCCAGTCTCAGAGCTGGCGTTAAGTCATTCCATGAGTCACGGGCTTATGAAAAAGTCCACAATAATGTTCTCTGTGGTTCCGCCACAGAGGAAGAACCACAGAGAACAGTAGATCTACAGCTTTTGGTGATTAACAATAAAGAATTAATTAAATGGATCGATTACAAAAAAATATTTCTGGACGCAAAATATACACACTCCAGGCCGATTTTGCCCCTTGCTATTGTGCGTACAGAAAATTTTTTTAAATTTGTAATGGATCCATTACATTAAATTCTTTCTTGAGCACCCTTAGCAATTGTATTGAGCACCTGTAGCAAACAGCCACGTCTCCTGGGCACCCGATGCATTTGAGCGCTAGGGATGCACAATTTCTCCCTAGCGCGTCTCTTTTAACCTGCCAGCTCATTTGAATATAGCATTGAGCGTTCAGAAGAGGTGGCTGTGTGCGTGTATTAGGAATATGGGCACTCAATACAAGTGCCTGTTTTACTTCGTGTTTTATTGCATCGGCCCCTCAGCGCAGGAAGATCCCATAATCCATAAAATCAGATCAAGGTTTTATGGGCCCAGCATTCTGCCTCCAACAGTGGCCACTTTGGGTCCCAAACACCTGGCAGATGCCAAAATGTAGGATCTATTGCTTGTTTCCCTAGTCTATCTGATTAATAATGTTCTATGGTCTTTTCCCACTAGAACTCGTCCAAACCTTTTTTATAACCCTGCTGTGCTAGTTACCTTGACCACATTCTCTGGAATCAGATTCCACTGCTTGATTGTGCGTTCAGTGAAAAGGTATTTTGTACAGTTTGTTCCAAATCCCCTTTATCATTTTTGTTGCCCTTCTCTGCAGCTTTTCGAGTTCCATTGTATCTTTTTTTTTGAAATGGGTCAGCCAGAACTGCAGCTGTTCCATGGCTTGTTGCAGAGAGGTAGCATGATATTCTCTGTTTTATTCTCCAATCCTTTTTGGATCAGTCCTAACTTTCTGTTTCCCGTTGTGGCCCAGGCACCAAATCAGGACCTATGCCACTAGCAAAAAATGTCCTTTTTTCTTGAGTCCAAATCTGAGCACTTAAAGGTGAATTTTAAAAGCCCGACGTGTGCATTAATTAGGGGTTGCGTGAAAATGTTGGGCTGGCATGCACCGAGTGGATTTTAAAAGCTGCCTGGCTATGCGCATAAATTAAGTTTGCCATAAAGAGGCGGGGCATGGGCGTTTCAGGGCATGAACCAGAGATGTGCGCGTAAATACATGCGCGATCTGACGCACGCCAAGGCCCCCTACTGCGTAACTTTACTTCTGTTATGGATGCTGTGTAAGTGTGTAAGTTTTAAAATAAAGATTAGTAGGTGAATCAGTAAGGTTTTAAAGGTCAAAGATAACTGGGAAGACTGAAGGCTATCAAACCATGGGGGGGGGGGGATTGGAGGATCTATCTTTACCTGGGTGAAGTTGGGATGAACTGGTAAACCAGAAATGGCATCAGCATGCTCCCCTTTTAAAATCCCCTGATTTACTTGGTAGAATCAGCATTTGCATGCACTTATGAAATAGCCACATCCCTGATGAACGCACGCATATGTGCGGCCGCGTGCCAGTTTGAAAGTCTCTACTTCTACCTTTAGTTAATGGTAATTTGTTCAGTTGCAGAAGATTATGGCAGGGTGCTTATCTACCTCTTTAAGCAAGGGTTTGAGAGTGGACCTCTAGAGGGATTGTGCCCTATGTCAATATGCTGGAGCTTATACTGGATGTGTCATTTTCTATCCTTTTTTTCTACAGTAAGATTGAAAAATCTGGTATTCAGCTGGATTTTCTGGTTGGTCTGCTGTTTTATCACAGTCCAGCAAGGCTCTGCATCGTGGAAGCAAATGTATCATCACTAGGCTTCTGTGGCAACCTAGGCGAACCAATGGACCACAATGTCCTTGTGCTACTGCTGGCAAATTTGTTGAGAAGTCTGTGAAAGGATGTGAATACGGACTAGCCTTTACTTGAGGAGTGACAAAGAGACTTTGGATGTTTGAGAACTTAAGAGGAAGAGGAAAGTAAAAGTTTATTGGTTTGGGATGTGCTGCTTCTCTCTGCTGTGGATTCCTGTGATTCATCTTTTTGGTGATTTTTATTATTGTGACTTGAGTGCTGGTAACCCCGGACGAATAAATGCTTTATATTTTTGCAACATATTTCAGTGAGTGAGACTTTGATTACTCTTAATCCCAGGTCCATGGGTTCAGGTTGTGGCTCTTCTACCTAAGGAACTGAAGGAGGAAGAGTTTTGCAATAGGGATGCAGTCAGATGGTCACGGGAAAGAGAAGGATTGTGTTACTTTTCCTGTTCTGCATGAGAGAATACAGACCTAGCCTCTGGGCCAAGTCCAGTTCAACATCCACCCGACCATTTTGTAAAAATTTTGAAACCACAGAAGCTTGTGTCAGGCTCTAAAAACCCAGCAACAAAAGCACAGACCTAATTGCAGTACATTCACAGAGATGGAAATAATTATCCACCCAGCTCTAGTGATTAGCAAAGTCTGCGTCTGTCTCCACAAGAAGCTTTTGTTTTGCTGACACCAAGTCATATCCTCTCTTGCAACTGAACACTTTGAAGGAAGGGAACTAACATCTTCAGCAACAATTTTATTTTCAGTCTCACCCAGCAGATAGGAAGGGTTTCTGATTTTATAGCTTGATTTTATTTTCAGAGTAAGTTTAGCATTTATTTTTAGGTCTACAGGTGTTAGCATTTTTAACATCTTGAATCAGATTAAAGTGGTTTAGTGCTATCGGCGCATCTTAGCAGGTGTAATATTTGTGTGCACCTTTTTGCCTACCACCAAATTGTACCTTAGGCAAAACTTGCACTGTTTCAAAATTCTGCAAGATAAATAGTTTGGGGGATAATATATTTGTTTAACTTTGTCATGTATAGTACTCCTCAAGGTGGGGGTGGCATAAGCTATAAAATTGTTGTACAATGTGCCCCTAAACTCATTGTGACACATGATTTTACGAGGTTCAGTCTTTTGCCCAATTTTTTTTTTGGTCTTTTGTTTTTAAAGAGTAAAGTGGAGGAGTATGCTGGCAACTCTCGCTGCCTTTCCTTGTGACCTTGCACAAGTCACTTCACCGTCTATTATTGCTTCAGGTACAAACTTGGATTGTGAGCCTTCTGGGGTCAAGGAAATACCCAGAGGACCTGAAAATAATCTGCTTTGAAGTGCCTGAAAGGCAGAATATAAATAAATAAATGCATTTTTTAAAATTCTTGTTATTACCATCCTTATGATTACATTTTCAAAGGGATTGCACGAGGAAAAATAAGCATATTCGCATGGAAGTAGCATGTAACTGTGTACATGCTGTTTTGTAAATCTCAAAAGTATGAGCATTCACTTGCACATTTACCAGTACAAATCTAGGGGTGTTCTGGGATGGGGTCAAGAGGTATGCACTCTGGGGCCGATGCAATATTATTTGCGGAAAGCGGGGACAGACTTTTCAGCGCCTGCTTTCTTAACGCACTCATGGTGCCCGCAAGGGGGCGCCATGCAATACGCAAATTAGGAGGTCACACTAGCAAGGAGGCGCTAGGGTCGCTAGCGCGACCTTCGCGCCTCCTTGCTAACGCGACCCCGCGGTTACCGGCGGTCTGCCGGTTATGAACACCGACGCCGATAAATTCGGCGACGGTTTTCCTAACTGCAGTAAGCCGGTTAGGAAAACCGTTGCCGAGTTTATCGGCATCGGTTTTCATTACTGCAGCCGGCCAGTTATGAAAACTGACACCGAGCATATCGGCGTCGGTCTTCAAAGCGGCCGGCAGATATTTTTTTTTCACTTTTAAAAAAGTACAGAAAAGCAGTTTTTTCTGCTTTTCTGTACTTTTTTTCAGTGCACTCAGCTATTAACGCCTGCACATTAATGTTTTTGCATTTGGAGTGAATGAGTAATAGCCTCATTCACATACATTTGCATGTGATGAGCGCTAACTCATTCACTCTGCGTCGGACGCGCGTTAAATAGGTGCTACTCCCCTTATTGCATTAGGGGGTGGATTACTGCCTATTTAACCTGAGTCCGACAGCGGGTTAAACAGTGCGCTGGGCTGAGCGCACTGTATTGCTTCTGCCCCTCTAGTTGCTACTTTGTAACAGGTCAATACAGTAAAGTGCGGCCGCGGTTACCCTGCGCCTAACCCGCTTTCTACTCACTTTTCGGCCGCGTTAGTCCAACCCGCGATACACTATCCCCTTTAACCTACTCTTACCACCTCTTTAAATCACCGGGTAACCCCTTCCGTCCTCTGCATGTATATTACATGTAAACGATCGAATTAGCTATTCCCTCCCATACAGTAACGCGCGCCCCGACTATCGTTTTTTTACCCTGCCATTTTGCCACGTGTTTAACCTGCTAGTTTACTGCCTACCCCTACCCCTGCGTTAGAGGCAGGGGTAAGGGTAGACGGCAAACTTTCCCCCAAAAGGAAACCTAAAAACCTAAAATCCCCTCCTCCCGAAGCGACTTGACATGTTACCAACTTACTTTTTGTTGCTTTCAGCCCCTTCCCTTCTCTGCCGTCCTCCATAGGGGGCAGCCGAAGGCGAAAGCAGCTTGCAGCGGTCCCCCCCAGCGCAGGTCCCGGTTCTCCTGGCTCAGCCCTCATCTGAAGATTGTGAAGTCAGGTAAGAGCCCACTGTTCTGTGCCCTCTCCAGTCACGGCACGAGGGGAGCGAAGCATACTTTCATTGGCTTGAGCGCCCGTCATTTTGGGCGCTCAAGCCAATGAAAGCACATGGATGG